>NW_017729012.1:5543923-5548923 GCF_001723915.1 Gavialis gangeticus
GTGGGGGTAGGGGGGAGGTGGCAGGGGGTAAGAAGATGAATACAAACGTGAGATGTATTTGCAACGGGGCCAGATTTCATTTCAATGCCACAGTTGCTGAAATACACCTGGCCCCTCTGCCTACTGTGAAGAGACGTCTATGGATGAGTGAAATATTACAGCTTCGGGGGTTCCTCCCCACACACTCTCTCTTCTAAACTGGCATCTGTTACGTGTTTGGTTTTAGCAGCAGATGCCTAGTTGCAGCTAATGACAGCAGTAGTCTGTTAACAGATGCCATGTATCTAGCAACAGCCTTTGTCTGCTCCAAACACTGAGTGGTGATTTAGTCGGAAAGGTAGCAGGGCCAGGGCCTTTACCTTTCTTCTTGAATCTAATCAGATCCAAACAGAAGTGGCTTTCCTTCTCTGTCCCCTCTGCTTGCTGTCTCTCCCGTGGTGTCACGAAGGAGATGGTTTCTGGTCTCTGAAGGACCCTGATAGGCCAGAAGCTATAAACCCCAAGTCCCAAAGAGAGGGGAAGAAAGAAAGGGACAGATGATGGGCTAAGATAACGGGCAAGACTTTTTTCAATAACCGCGGCAAGTTCACACTCGCAGTCTAACTTAGACCTATTAAAGCCAGAGGCGAAATAGGGAAACTATAGAAAGCACATGTTTTTAAAGCCACCCCTTCCTTCTGGTTGCTTTAGTGGTACTTGAGGTTCACTGCGGGATTCGCGCCGGACTGAAATCACACAAGCGCGAGGAACACAGGACACTCAAGCTGTTTGTAAAGGGCTGGCTGGAGTGCGTGTCTGGAGCTATGGAGCTTGAGGTTAAGGCAGGAAGCAAGAGATGTTCTTATAGGAACACTGCTACGTGCCGGCTTAATATTTGGGCCGCTCCATTTTGCAACTTGGTCTAACGTAACCTACCCCAAAGATGACCCCAGCTGTGACGGTCAAGAAGCAGAGGCATCGCGCCAATCCTGCTGGTAGTATCCATAAAGCAGCCCCGCACAGTTATATGACAGCATCTTCATGAGCCAACTGCTGGCTGTTTTTCACATGAGCCCACATCCTTTCAAGATTCAAGGGGAAGAAGCATGCAGATGTAACCACATCAGAGCTTCCCATCACATAACTCCTAACCAGTCAATTGGGCCAAATTCTGTACTGCATCTCATAAGGCTACTGTGTCTCTCTCCTGCACATCTAACCCATGTGCTCCCTCCTGCCTGGGTTTGCTTCTACCTGGAGATGGCAAGATTGAGGCTCAAGAGAGCTAGTACATAGACAGCTCCTGTGATGTCCTTGTGCTAGGAGAATTTCATGGGGTCACGATGCCCCATTTTATAGCTTTGAAGTACCACCAGAGATGTGTAAAGGACCCTTTGTGGAGCCTGGAATCTGTCTCAGTCCTATCCACAATGCAAGAGGTCGCATCAACATCTAGACTTCCCACTTCAATGCAAATGTATCTTGGCACAAGGCTCATCTGAACCACCAGGGAGAGTTTTCACTATGTTAGCTTGAGAGAGATGATATTTTCGCTTCTCTCAATGCAAACTAGGAGGGAGGCCCCATCCTTTGAGATGGGCAAGCACTTAGGGACAGAAGAGTGTAAGGCACCAACATGCTTAAATACATAAATCGTCCATCTGGCACTAGGACGTGCCATCCTCTTGTTGGAGCTGTTGCAGCCAGCGTGTTCTTCACCTCCTGAGCACATGGGCCTCGCCGGAGGTATACAAAGAGAAGGTGAAAAACTCCAAAGGACTGGACAACTGAATAAATAATATATTATGGCATGGATATGAACTCCAGATGCCACCAAGAAGGGGAATAGAAAACTTCAGCAATACTATGTATGCATACTCCCCATCCCATCTGTGTCAGGTGAGGAACAGTTTAAATATATCACGGGTAGGAAACCATGTGGCGTGGGACCAAAGTGAAGATACAGGGCCTCATCCCTACAGGTACTGAGGTTGTTTCACTTTCACCACGCAGTGACAAAGTCTGCTATGACTTTTTGTCCACTTTGTCTTTGAATCTTAGATGCTCCTGCTGGCTCCCCCCAGACAGCTTTGGGACAGAGAGAGCAACACACCTCTCTCTTACCTGGAGATTTTACTTTCATTGATCTAAAACAGTCGTTTAGATCAGCGGTTCCTGAACTCTGACAGATTGTGTGCCACCAATTTAAAACGACCTGAAGTACCACCAGCAAATTTTTGTCATATAAAGTAATTATAATCAATCTGTTAATACATACCACTGACAGGTTGTCTGTGTACCACTGGTGGTACCCATACCACAGACTGGGAACCGCTGGTTTAGGTTCTTCTGAGCAACGATGATGGTGTTCAGTATCATGGAAGTTCAGGCCCTTATAAACTATTGCACAGAAAACAGGCAAAAGCCAGAAAAAATTAAGTCAAAGCCCCAAACCCTCTGTGCTTTGCCATTAAGCTGCTTTTGCAAGCTTGAGAAGGAACCTGCAAGATTTTAATCATCACACAGACATGCTGTAGCTTTTTGTACTTCGTTTCCCTTTAAGAAGAACTCCCAAATTTTCACGAAAGGTTACGGAACACAGATTAATCGCGCCAAGTGATCAGAGGGTCCTTTGGGACTCACCTCTCCTCTTGATGGAACAGAGGAGCAGGGAGATTAAAATAATAATAATTAAAAAACCTTATCGACTTGCTGGAGTGAAACAGCCAGAATCACATTCGAGTGCAGTAGTGTCCACCACGCAGGTAAATTAACCCCCTCCCCAACCCTCTGCTATTACTGTACGCCCTAGAAGGAGTCGGTGCTGAGCTTCCATGTAAATGCACATTCACCGTTTCTTACTTGCTTGACCAGAAACCAGAACGGTTCCTTCTGGGCCACTCTGGCCAATTCTGTGATCACGCAGTTCGGATGCGCGCCACAAATGTCTGTGGAAATCCACAGATGAAACCAAGGCCCCAATCCTGTACAATGGGAGGTACAAGTGCTCTGAGCTACTCAAAACTAGGCCTTCTAGGAGGGAACAGGGATGCTATCTGAGGGTTTTTTTTTCCATTCCCTAAACCCCGTTAAAAATTAGACCACTTCAAACACTGCTGGGTCGCCTCTTCCCTCCCCTGGGCTCACATATTTCTGGATGACATGAATAAAAGTTAGGAGAGCCAAGTGGACCCCTAAATGCTGGACAGATTGCACAAAACCCATCTCTGAGAACTGGAAACAGGCAGCAGCATCCACCATCAAGAACTTCTTGATTGTTTTGGGAAAAAAATGTGTGTGTGGACAAGCTAATTCCCCCACCCCCTTTCAAATGAGTTAGCCCAAATAGATTTCTTTTGGTGCCGAGGACTGTTTCATAGCAACCTATATTTTATGCGTGATTGAAAACCCCTTTAGGCAAAGTCAGATTTCATCTGCCTTTCAAATGATAGCGCTTTACCCCTTCTGGGCTGCCACACCTTCATCTGAAACATCTGTTTCTGGCTGAAATTGGAAACAAGATATTGAAGGATGTTTCTAAAGTGAGGCACGTAAAATTCCTGATCTGACCATTCAAAACACTTGGTTTTAGCAAGTTTAAATGCAATGCTTGTCCACTTTGTTGGACCAACTGTTTTCCAGAGAAAGCCCTTTACAAATAGGGGTTATTATTAAACCTCATCATCTCCCATTCTGCAGACAGTGAAACTGAGGCCTAACAATGTGACTTGCAATAGGCTGCGCAGCCCGGTAATGACAATAAACCCTGCAGTCCTGACTTGGCCCCACAAGCGCAGCGTGCAGATCTCTGCGTCTTAGTTATGCACAATTTAAAGCAAGCCTTTTGGAAACGGTGGCTTTGGAAGCAGCATGTAGAGAAACTACAAGCATGTGCACCAACCCACACTTGCTCCTGGAAACAGCCCCCTGGGCCCTCTTGTAGGAAGTTTGTTGGCAATTCAGCCTGTTTTTGAAGCCGTGTCGTAAAGCTGAAACCAAAAGGGTTCAACGAACTGATCCCGTCTAGCACAATCAGCTTCCTGAGACCGCAGGGTTGCGGGTGGACCCGCGGTCTCCTTCTCTCTGACATTTCTATTCCTTTGGACTTTTCATCCTGACACACCAGACAGGCAAGGACAATGCTATGCAGAGCCAAACGAAGAGAGAGTTTCTAACCAACATCACGGGAGCCTGAAGGATAATTAAATGACAAGACTTATCAGACCCCACGGGGCATTTCCATTGTGCAGCAGATTAAAAAATGTTCCTTTTCCAAAGGAAAAAAACAGTAGCTGAGCTACCTTTAGCTGAATCTATTAGGCAACTCAGCTGAAACAAGTTTTACATTTTTATTCTGACCAGCTGATCCGGTCCCTCCCCTCCTTCCCCTTTCGATTTCCCCAGATGGTGAGAGCAGCTGGAATGGACAATCCTTCACCGGCCGGGACTCTGACATCATCTGGCCATCAACAGATAGAAACGCCCAGGGAAACCGGACAGTTCATCCCCATTGTTAAGAGGGGGGCACGCATGCAGGCAGACTGCCCAACTGGCTCGCAAACACCCTGCTCTTAATTCTTTCATTTTAACAGCCTAAAAAGGCATTAAACACCACCTAGGAGGGTGATTTTCTCTTACTGTTCAGTCCTGTGGCTGACTGTACCCAAAATAATTCAACACGGACAGAAAGCTCACGCCACTTACTTTAGTATACAACTTCACTAATACAATAGGACAATTTGCATGGACTGAATTTGAATCAGGGCCTTTGTGTGTCACCCAGACCTATATTTGTATTAAGCAACACGATGCCACTCATATGGTGAGAGAATTTAGCTGGCGCCTGCTTTTTTTAACAGAGCTGGGCTAGAAGTAGGGATCGTCAAAATAGTAAAAGCTCGACCTTCTTTCCTTGGAAAGCGTTCGTTTTTCATCCCCAAACTGAATGTTGAAAGGAGAGTGAAAATTATCGGCCGTAACTTCTATTTCGCCATTGAAAAGTCCCCCGGTCAATGGGAAAA
>NW_017729012.1:5553923-5555082 GCF_001723915.1 Gavialis gangeticus
CCCTAACAGTCTCATGCCCTTACACTTGGTCCCTAAAATCCTGAAAAGTTTTGGCCTTACTTTGCCTTTTGCTACGAAGATCTTCAACCACTGACAAAAGCGAGGATGCCACCTTTGAATCACTTTTCCCCGTCAGCAGGAGTTCAGCTAGTTCATTAATTCAACTGTGTTCATTGTTTTGTCCTCACTTAAGCAGGTACAATATTTCTACCGCGCTCAACACGAAACACGTCTCAGCTGCTCTTGCTACCTATCCATGCAATGAGGGCCCTGCTGGATTTTTTTATTTTTTTCACAAACTGATAAGCATTTTGGTCACTGAAATATTCCTGATCCCTGCGGGTTGCTCGAAAGCAAAGGGAAACAAAGCCACACATTGTGCCAGCCCCTCGTCTCATACAAACTGGTGCAACTCCACTGAAGTTAATGGAGCTATGCCGAGTCCCGTGCGCTGACCTGTTGTGCGAAACTCAGCCGGAGGTAAAATACAGCCTCAGGAAATGGCAAACACAGAAGGGGGAAGAAAAACCCTACCATTATTAATTTTTAGTACTGAAATAGTGACCAGAAGACCTGGTCACAGACCAGGAGTTGAACACAAAATGTTCAGCATGGTAGTTCAATGGGGCACTTGCATACTTAAAGTTAGGCATGATCTTAAGTATCCAGGAAAATCAAGGCCTAAGTGCTTTTCCTTTCTCTCTCCCTCCTCTTTCCATCCATCCTTCCTTTGCACAAGGGTATTGCTGGTAAAGTTTCACATGTGTAATCTAAATCATTTTTTATTCCTAGTCAAAAGGTGAAATTGTAAGGGATTGCTTTAAAAACCATGTTATTTCTAATGAACTTCTCCTAGGAATATCTTTTTTGGGGGGGTGGGGTGGGGGGGGGCTTTATACAGTTTGTTCATCTTAAGGAATCTCTTTACCTTCTATTCTTCCATCTCTGTCTGGTCTTCAAGATATGCTAATCAGTGTGTAAGTATATCCTTTCAAATAATTATCATATATTATACTCTACTCATCTCTGTATAATTTCCTCATATGCATAATCGTATTTGACTTCCTTATGAATGTAAAAACCATCTTACCTTGGGCAAGTTAATCTTCATTGATTGAATATCAAATTCATTTGAATGTGTTAGCAAAGCCTCTCTTCC
>NW_017729012.1:5555104-5566348 GCF_001723915.1 Gavialis gangeticus
AGAAAACTGAAGAGGCGCACACATCTGCTATCCTGCCGCTAAAGACTATTTTGTGTTTATTTTGTCTTTACCTCTCATTTTGCTCTTTAAATCCCGCTTTCCCTGACCCACTTTCTCTTTCTCTCTCTCTTTTTCCTTCTTTAAATAAACATTAAAAAGAAACCCTCCACCAACAAGGCTCGCTTTATTTTCAAATGCATAATGTTTCTTTCAGCCTGCGCTTTTGAGAAATAGAATTAAAAAACCCTTAGAACCTGGATAATAATGAACTTCAAAGCGGGGGGAGCAAAGCCAAAATTCCTTGAAAAACGCAATCAATCCAGGAAATGCCAGTGTGGGAAATTAGTCTTTCTACTGACAAAAAAAGAAGAAGAATAGTGCTTGTAGCTTTCAGTAGCACCGGGCCTCCCATGTAAAATACCACTCCTTCTTTTTCAAGGCTAGCCGTAAGATCTCCACTTTCCAAATGTGAGTGTTTTGAATCCATGAGAGGTGACCTGACATGAATAGAGCGAAAGCAGCTGGGATCTAGGCAGTCTTATGTGGATACTGCAACCTAGAAGGCGGATTCCCCCCCGGTCAGGCTGAGTGTCACAAGTCTTGCAAGGGCGAGGAGGTTTAAACCAACGTGTTGCTTTGGCTCGAACAACAGAGGACGTTGGTGGGAGCACACATGGGCTCTGACCTTGCACTATTACCTAATCAGGCTCAAGAGCTTCGTGGCGCAGGGTAATTGGACTCTTGTGCACGTCTCCACGGGCTGCGAGCTCTGCGCTCCCCTTGGAGCAGGCACGTTTGCAAGGTCTTCAGTTCAGTAGCGAAAATGGTGCTTCCTAAGAGCCAACCTTGGGCAAAACCCCTCATTGACTTGGGGAGTGTAGCACACTCTGGGAAAGATCCTACAGCCCCCGGTGCTGATCCTGGATAACAGGAACCGATCTGTGCAGGAGCAAGGCTTAAAATGCCCAGCCTCTACCTGAGGCAGGGGACTCCCAGCTCCACGTGTACTGTGGTGCCACGTTAGCTATTCTGGTTTAAAAAATAAAGCAAGCTTGCCATACTACCCAGTGTACAGCCCCTGGAACTGAGCCCCTGACAGCCATCTGCTAATCACCATGCCCCTATCTCAGCCTGCCAGTCTGAGATATGGGTATAAAGAGTTATACCTACAGTATCAGTCTATTTAATGTAGGCAGCCACTGAGAGTCAGAAGGCTGTTGCCGAGCATGGGGAGAAATCATCGTCCAAAGGTGACATCTTCATAGATTCATAGATGTTAGGGTCGGAAGGGACCTTAACGGATCATCGAGCCCAACACCCTGCCTAGGCAGGAAAGAGTGCTGGGGTCAGATGACCCCAGCCAGATGCCTATCCAGAGTCTAATCCAGATGTCTTCTTAAATCATAGATAGCATTGCATGCCTATTCTAATTCCCTTCTTGTTATCTTCACTTCCACCTCCGAGATCCTTTGTGTCCCCTTCTTAAAGGCCAGAGATCTACTAAGGTCTCTGTCTGTTTATATCTGTCGTGCCAGGTCGCAACCTGCCAGCCGCAGACTTCTGGAAAAGGTCACCCAGAGCAGTGGAGGGATCTCAACCCTCAGACGTTTTTAGGACCTGGATAGACAAAGCCTTGGGTAAGATGATCCAGCTGAGGGTGGTCCTGCTTAAAGCAGGAGGTTGGACTAGATGACCTCTTGAGGTCCCTTCCAACCCTCGTTTTCGATGAGTCTACTGGCATTTCTCCCCAGCTCACCAGAGATGGCTTCTTGCTGAACAAAGTTGAGGAGTAGGCTGTTTCCATTGCACTTCCTGGCCCTGGACTCGTTGGCACCTGTTATAAAGAGGGGTCGCTGCCTTTGAGTGTCCATGCTGAGGTGCCAGACCTGATCCTGCAGCGAGCTCTGCATTGCCCAATGTCTGTGCCCATGTGGAGTCCAGCTGGCTTCAGTCTGGCTCTGTCCAGATGCAGGGCCCTGGCTGCATCGACACAGAATGGTACCTGGGGTTTTTCAGGCAAGCTGGGTACCTGGAGAACCTACTGACCTCTCCAGAGTCCCAGGCTCTGCTGTGCTCCCAGATGATTTATTGAAGTTCTATTATTTCTCCCCCCTCTCAAGGGCTCAAGTTCTGTTTTGCTGTTTTTATTTTTTAAAAGAGAACGGGATGGAAAAAAATCAGCAAGGCAAACATTCATGCATCCCAATGGTATTCAAATCTCCCCTGGATTAGGCTTCTTGCTGGCCTCAGCTGGAGTAGACACCAGCAAATCTGCACTGGGGAAAACACCCTGGTGATATTTTCTTATCCAGCTTTAAGGAAGCAAATGATATTTTCATTTAAAATCCAAACTTGCACTTGGTGGGGCTCCAGCAGGCTTTGGGGATAGATAAGGCGTTCTCATTATGGCTCTGTCTTATGTTGCTTGGCTGTATCCGGGCTGTATGGCAACGCACGAGCAATATGAATATGTCTGCTATTCCAATTATGCCAGGACCTTCTCCACAAGCTGTTTCACTTCCAAGGGCTTTCAGGCTGCTCATGACCATGTAGCCACCTCAGTCATCACCTACTGCCTCCAGCTCTAGGGTCCTGTTTTCCATGCTTGTAATTTAAATGTAATAAATAAAAGCAAGCGTAGGTCCCTGTCCTGAAAACCTGACTGGTTCCCCCATAGGCAGTAAAGACTCCACTCCTAGACTTTCTGTGGGAGCCCATCTAATGATTCATGGGGCGATGGATCAAGCTTACATTCCTAATCCTGCAATAACATTTGTGCAGATGGACGGCTGCACTTGAAGAGTCCCAGTGACTGAGTGAGCTGGGCACCCTGCCCATCTCACTGGAGGATTGGAGGCAGGCTCCTGTATTACTAGGCCCGTATTTATTTTCAGCTAGTTTAGTGTGAAGAAGGAAACGCGCAGTCCATGCTGTAGACTTTGCTGTCGCTTTTTAAGTGTTTGTGGAAAAACCAGTTAATACCGCGTGCAGAGATGACGCGAGGACAAATAAAGCAAAGGCACTGGATGTTGCGTGCTAAATCTGCAAAAAGCGTGCATCCAACTTGCATGTGCAAAACTAGCCGTGCTGACTGACCCAGGCTAATTGCATATGAAATGGGCAATTAACTGTGCACACAATTAACCACGCAACGGGTGGAGGATTTCTGTTTTTGTATCCAATCGCACCGCCTGCATGTGTACCCCCAGCATGTCTTTTTCAAAAGGTGCGTACAGCCTCCTGCCCTAAAGAAGCAGGCTGAGGTCTGGTTAATCGCTGGGCACTGTGCTTGCAACCTTCAAAGTGCAGGGAGCGGCTTGCATGCAGGGCCAGGATGAAGCAGTTTCCTTAATAATTCTGCCTAAAAGTTCTTCTTGCTTTGTATGTGTTCCCAGAGAGGTCACAAATTGCTGGTCTGGCCAAGGTCCCCGGGGGAAGGTGACCAGAGGCAATGGGGGACACAGAGCAGCTTTGCCACGTGCATCATCTATCAGGCCGCGGACACCATCTTTCAATGGGGATTTAATGATGATGAGCAGCGGACCCCTTCCTGCTTTTACGTCACCCCTGGGATGCTGCAGAGAGACAGGCTTTCACGGCCGGCTTGCACTTTCGCTGACCTTTGAACCCAGGGGCCAGCACTTTTATGGGGATGAAGCGACACAGTTCCTGTAACCTGCCTTGGGGGCCCTGAAAAATTAGACTGAATCAAAGCAGAAAATGAGTTTTCATTTATCTTGTGATGATGCACGAGGTTACATGAAAGACAAATAGCTGCTTCTGACTCTTCCTTTATCATTGTCACTGCAATTAATAGGCTGTGGCCTTCGTTACTGTGTTAGCACTAAAGAGACTCTGGGCCCCAGGGGACGCTAACAAGAGGAGAAAAGCAGTCCAATCTTCTAAAAGTTCTGTCATGTTAAGATATGCTAACCTGTTTCTTTTTAACTTGCTATTAAAGTGCTAGTGACTCAGCTAGACAAGCAGAACATTGAAGTTGCCAAACCTAATCTGCTACCTCAATCAGCCACCGCATGGCTTCATATTCACTTAGATCTTCCCACTTTTGGGAGGGCCAGAAAGGGCAAGCTGAAGAATGGAGAGTTTTGATGGCAGGGGAGGAAGAAAAGAGGCTTCAAAGAGAGCGGCATTAAGGCTTTTAAAAGCACGCGCGTGTCGTACTTTCTCACTGCATCGCTGTAGGCAAGGAGAAGCTATTTCACTAAGTTTTAATGGGTTTTAGTGTCACTGTTATCAGTAGGCATTGAGAGGTCACAGAATCATAGACACTGAGGGTTGGGAAGTCACATCTAGTCCGACCTTCTGCTCAAAGCAGGACCGTCCCCAGCTACATCATCCCAGCCAACGTTTTGTCTAGCCGGGTCTTATAACCTCCAAGAACAGAGAGTCCACCACCTCTCTGGGCAACCTGTCCCAGTGCTTTATTACCTAGTGAGAAAGTTTTTCCTAATATCTAACCTCAACTTCCGTTGCTGCAAACCTGAGTTCGTTGCTCCTTGCTCTGTCAGAGCAACCCAGCTCCACCCTAGGGCACGCGCTCCAGTCGCTGGTGCTACAAGAGCATCAGGAGAAAGGCCGGTCTCGTAGCATCTCTCACCTGGCTGAACTTAGGAAGCAGAGAAAGTCCCATGAGCTAGCCTGCCTTCCTCTCCTTGTCCACGTTCTGAGGCATCATTTCTCCTGCCTTGAACCTGGGATGCCAAAAACACCCAGAGACAAAACTTAGCCACATAATTAGAAGCTTAATGAAATCGAGCCCAACTTTTCAGAAGACTTTGCGGGCTCAGGTTTACATTAAACTCTGGGGTTTCCACGAGGATCTCTCTGTGCTGTGACCCTGCTTTTGACCTTTATCAGCCAATTTCTGGTGCTCGAGCACTTCTGAAGGCTTTGGTATGTTATATCCTTTCATGATTGCGGCACGGTTCTCTTTAATTGGTGCTTTTGGAGGTTAATTGAAAAGGAATCCATGACCGGCAATCAAAATCATGAGAATGTTGTAGGGATTAAAGTTGTCCAGAAACATTGGGAGGGGGGAGGGGGTATATTTATCCAGGAAAATGAAATTGCCAGTTTGCAGATGCACGCAGAAGTATTCAGTCTTATTTTTCTGCTCTGCCCCAGATGGCGGGTAGCTTCCACGGACGTTAGATCCCGTGATGATAAAATAAGGGGCTGTACGAGGGCCAGGTCAGGAAAGGAAGTTGCCAGGAGTATAAAGGCTCATTTAAATCTAAAGGCAGTTAAAACACTCATAGTCATTTGGAATAAATGGGATACTTAAGGCCACATGATGGCTAATCTCTGGTATGACATTTGTGGAGAAGGAGGAGGAACAATTTAGATAGAGGGGACTGTGCCACTGATGAGTTATCCCTGCTTACTCATTGTAAGTGGAGCTAATTGTCGTAAAAATAAATTGGCACATCAATGGCACCTTTCAAATCAAGGATTGCAAGACACTTTGCAAATGTTAATGAGCTGAAAGGCACATCCGTGTGTCCATTTTGCAGATGGGGAACTGAGGCACAGAGGCACTGCCATTTTCTAAACGTCCCTGATCTGTTGGGTGATCCTGAACAAATCATTTAACTGTGCAGTGGAGAATGTCAAAGCTCTGATTTCTAGGCTGCTTCCCTGAAACTCTCCTCTCATGGGGTGATGCAAAGTTGTATTCTCACTGCTGTCTAAGTAGAAGGTGCCACTACACCTTGTGCTGCAGGGAGACAGGGATTCAAACGAGGTCCTTCATAGAGACAAGAGAGCCCCCCCAGAGTCTGGGCATGGTGAAGCAACTCGTTTTCCTCGGCCACCTTATATTCTGAATTTTGGCAGCTGAGCCAGGTCAGAATGAACCCCAGAGACAATTATACTGGGATCGTATTGGTGGGAAAGCTGTTTGCGCCTGATACCAGGCAAGCAGAGAGGTCGGGCAATGTGGGGAAAGAAGAAATCTAGTAGCTTTGCTCTCTCGGCTTGTGGCCAAAGCCTTCTCCATCTGCCTGTAATTAAAAAACAAATGATATGGAGAGTATACGCTTCCCTTCGGAGACACACTGTCCATTCCCACCACGGAGATGAAAAGTCTAACTGCCATTAATGGAGTGGCTGGGAAAGCTTTGCCGTACATCCACTCCATCATCTATTTATGATGCTTGAAAAAAGATCAATAAAAGCTATATGCAAAGGTCTATAAATTTAATGTTGCATGATCATTTAGTATCAGTTGTTTTTTAGATTAATAACGCAAAAGATGGGCCACAATCTTGGTGCATAGTAAGTAAAGAACTGCCGAGCCCTGTAAGATATCCATTGGATTGCCTCCTTCTAGCGAGCCCTTTGAATGATGCTTGTTCACTTAGATTGTACTCAGGAACAAGCCTTCCTCTGTGTTTGCACTGCACCTGGCACCAGGGTGTTCGGACCCTAGCTAACGCTCAGGGTGCTAACTGGAAATATTAACTGATAATAATAATAAAAGGGGGAAATGATTCCAAGTGCCCTGCCATTGGAAGGGGGAATTGGCTGTAAAAGAGACGAGTGCAAAGGTTTTAGCAGAACGTCTTCTGACAAATGAAGGACAAACTAGCTTGGAGATTTAAGAACTGACCTGAATCTTTGCCCCAAAAGGCCTAAACCTGACTGGAACAATTTCTGACATTCAGATAACTTTATGCTGTCTGGCTTGTGATTCCCAAAGAAGTGCAGTTCGGAGATGGAAGGTGAGAGTATCTTGCTAGGTGCAGTGCATCTTGAAGAGATGCTTGCGTGGCATCAACAAGACAATTCAGAGATGCACACGGCATTTTTAGGTTGTAGTCTAATATCTTTCTAAGGTCAGCTCTGGGCTGGACTGGCAGGATGTTGGCTCACTCTCCCTGTGACAGCGGTGGCAGGAAGAGCCAACCAGGGAGCATCAAATAGGACTCTGCTGCTTTCAGAGCATGTTCACATTCCTCATATTCATGCTTCTCACTTGGAAGATCACTGTGTGTTGCATGACAGCAGCCTGCTGCCCAGGCTCCTGGATCACCTTAGGGATCAGGGGGGAGATACGTGGACCCAGGATGAAAGGGGAGATGGAGCACTTCAGACTTCCACCTCCCCTCTGCCGTCTGATCTCAGGTAGGGTCTCAGGGAGGCGCCTGTTTCTTCGGTGCGCGACGCTCAGCACTGTGGAGAGGGAAGAGGTCTTGGGACAAGGATGTCCCTGTAGCAAATGTCACAGTCTGGGGATGGAAAACCCCAGTCACAATGTTTGCTCTCTCCTGGATGCCACTGGCAAACTGCTCTGCTTCCCCTGGGCCTGGGAGGAAAGCACTCTGCCTTTCCCCACAGGCTGCAGAGGAGGCCAAGGACTGGCTCGTTGCAGTGACCACAATATGTTATGGTTCAGTGGAAGGACCTTAAACTTACAGACAAGGACAAGGCAGTAAAAGATGAAGCACCTGAACCCCCCTATTTCCAGATTACTAGACCCCAGGTGTGTGCTAGGGAGCAGTTAAATTTCATCATTACCCTTTCTTCTATGGTATTTTTTATAGTCCTTTTTACTACTGGCACTAAAGGTGCCGGACGCATCCCAGGAGCTAAGAGGACATCACTCGTCAACCTGACTGCTCAGTGATATAAAAAAATGACAAGTCCTGGCTTAATCTTTCTGATAACTGTGTTCTGCATGGCCCATCCATCTCCATGGAGGAGTTTTGGTGAAGCCGGAAGACAAGAACATCACAGCATTTAAGAATGAAAAATTAAGTGCCCTTTTTAAGCACAGCATGGAGTTTATTACCGCAGAGGCGTTAGCCTGCTCCTCCAGGTTGTGTGCCTGTGCGTCTGCGCTTCTCTTTATTAAAGTCCCCTATTTGCAGGGCTTTAATCACTTGACTGCAAAAATGGGCTGCCGGCGGGAAATAGATGCGTACAAAAAAATTCAGAGAGTAGTGCACGGGCAGACGGACAGAAGGAAAGGCCCCATGATGCAGATGTGACAAACACAGGCAGGAGGGCCGTCCAACCACCACCCGCACCACTCTGCCCAGTGCTTTCGAACCTACCCTGCGGAGCCCACCTCCAGGAGGGACTGCACAACAGTGCTGCCAACCTGTGAGCTTTTACCACCCGCCTTGATCTGGTGGCTTTCTCAAAGCACCAGCTCTGGGATTCAAGTGATTGTGCAGGAATCTCAGCTTTCACATAAAAAAGTCTGGTCTAGCTTTGGAAAGAAACCTTGGAAATGTGGGTCTTGAAGGTCCAAATATTAGAAGGCAAATAAAAAGGACTTAAAATGTTTGGGTTTTTTTTAAGTTTCATGATTTTTGTAATGCTCCAAGTTGGCAATGCTGTTTAGCTCAGTGGTCTATTAACTCCTTGCTATCTCTTGCGAAGACGCAAGATGCTATGTCGTGCATGTTTTATAGGAGGCTTTCATAACAGGAGCTCAGGTCAATGAAGAACCAACATGGGGCATATGGGCTTCAAGCCACCATCAGATGGTAACCTACTTTTGGGCACAGTAAACCACACAGTCAAGTCTGATTATCTCTAATCCACCCGAGAGACAGGGGCCAGAGCATTACGAGAAGAAAGTGAAAGGGATTTGTTTGAAAAAAGGAGGACATGATAAATGGAGATCCAGAGAAACACACATCTGGGTGCACATGTATATAAGAAGGAGGGTGTGACTGGGGGTATTTATTATAAGGCTCAGATGCTTTTCTCCGACATGGGCTACCCCAGGGTGGAGAATATTGTCATGTAACGAGAGCGAAGCATTATTCCCCCCAAACAATCTCCTGCTCAGGCCACGCTGCTGAAGAGCAGGTGGGAAACAGCAGCTCAAAAAGCAGGGCTGAGCCTTCCTGCTCGGCACTCTCCCATCCAGCCACAGATGTTGTGTGAACCGCCAGCATAGCAAATTGTAATTTAATTAACTCTTAAATTTTCACATAATCCAGGCTGACAGGGCTCTTCCCTCCCTCCCTTCCTCTTCCCCAATGCTCCTTTGGTTGCAAAAGTTCCATCCGCATTGTTGTTTTTGGCAGGCTACAAGGACTTCTGGAGGAGCCAAAGTTGATTAACTCATCTCCGAAAGACCACCTAGAGTCGCTCGGGCAGAGTGCGCGCTCCCCACCCAGCTCCCGCCGTGGGAAAGGCCTTGCTGGAGGCAGGCAGCGCTGAGCTGTGCAATACACTGACCTGACGAGCGAATGGCTCTTTTGATGGATATTTGTCTGAAGCTGTATCTGGGCATCGGCCTGTCCTGGCCCTGCCCATGAAGTCTGCTGTGTAAATAAACCTTTCAGCATGAATTTTGGTTCTGGGGGGAGAGGCTGGATGGGATGGCCTTGGTGGCCGTCCCCTCTTTCAGCTCCGGGTAGGCGGGGGGAACCTCCTCTGCTGCCTGCGTCACTCATGAATGGGACAGATCACTTTTAGGGGCAGGTGAAGGCTCATCTGCAAGGTCATCCAGCCCCTGGGATGAGATTGTCGACAAACTGTTTTCCATGGGCAAAACACCTTTCTCCAGCTAGCTCTATGTGGCACTTCTGGAGCATCTCTCAACCCCCTGCTTTGCTATGGTGAGTGAAACCTCACCACAACCTTGTGAACCAACCTTGGGTTACACATGGGCTGACTGGATTTAAGAATCCTTAGTTGCAATTTCCCATTTTTCCAAAGTTACTGGCTGAAACGCTGTCCCGAGCTGATCTCCTCGCACCTAGAGCAACGTAGCTCTTCCCTCCCTCGCCCACTGTATCTCATCATCCAGATGAGGCTTCCCCAGCACTTGGGCTGCAGGTGCTACTGCAACGCCAGTAACGAACAACAACGATATTCCTAGCAAGTATGGGTTCAGTCCAGGTGCAATTTTGCTCCACATACCAGGTAAACTAAGAAAAGAGGTGATGTTTAATGTCCATTTGAAGGAGGAAATGGCTTTGTGGGTGCTTCCTCTAGGTTGCTGGTTCAAATCCAGCCTAGTACATAACAATTATTACCTCTTAGGGTAGTTTGATATTAAAGGAACTGGCTGATCACAATCCTGTTGCTAGCAGGTGCCTGTCCATGCCACAAGGCCGCCTATTTTAGTTTCTCAGCAAAAACCAGCAGCTCTGTTGGCAGTTGACACCTAACCCGTAGCAAATTACCCCCTTCTTAGTAGCACTGTTGTCACCCTGATGGCCCAACTTTCTAGCGTGCTTTGAGCTCTGCAAACTAAAAAATTAAAGAACTGCTCATTAGTAGTAATGGCAAGTCTGGCTCGCTAAATTCTACAACGCCACTGGTGCCATCACTAGGAAAAAAGTTTCCTTTATAAAACGTATTAATCGTTGGATCTCCAAAACCCTGTAAAACTGTGAACCTGTGAATCCTGCCTGGTGTATAATCTTCTAATCTCCTCCTTCTTAATCTGCTCACTATGGAAACCCCTGTCATTAGGAAACAAACGGCTTTGTAGGCTGCCTTATTATTTGCAAGGCGAGATGTAAAAGAGAGAGAAGCTGATCCGGGAGGACAGTATAAATTATCCTGGTGTTTACTTCAGTCGTGTAAAGGAGCTAAACATTGACTGTTAATAAAAATGCAATCCCGTTATCGGTGAAAAGTTTTAAAACCAGATTAAAGGGGATGATATTTGTATTGTTATCAGGCCTGCCCCTTTATGCCTGGGTGTTTATCAGGTAAGAGACTTCAGGCAGAGATGTGCATGTTTGCTTATTATCAATGCACATGCTTTGTGTGTGTGAGGTTAAACCAGAGGCTAGTGAAAAGCTACAGCCCACTCTGTGCACTTACTCCAGAAGACTGCATTTTGTACAAAACATCTGTTTTTTCAGAACATGTTTAATGATACTGTGTTGTGCTGTCTGGGTTTGGACTGGTTTAACATGCCCAAGATTGTCCTTTCCCAAATGAAGCAAGGCTGCTATATCATACCTCTTGCAGCCTCCTGGTTTTCACGGACAGCATCTGAGGAAGTGAGCCCAAAAAAGCTTGTGCTATCTAGCTACCTATCTTCTCTACTTTAGCTAATCTATAAAGGTGCAAATCTATCCTGCCTTCTACTTGGATTCAAACTATAACAGGTATCTACATCTCACTGCATTTGACAGTCAAACGCCATGGCCCCAGAAGGGGTGAAGTGCCATCCATCCATCCATCCATCCATCCATCCTTGCATCCCTGCTTTAGTTAATCTATAAAGTGCAAATCTATGCT
>NW_017729012.1:5571348-5573051 GCF_001723915.1 Gavialis gangeticus
CAAACGCCATGGCCCCAGAAGGGGTGAAGTGCCATCCATCCATCCATCCATCCATCCATCCTTGCATCCCTGCTTTAGTTAATCTATAAAGTGCAAATCTATGCTGTCTTCTGCTTGGATTCAGACTATAACAGCTATCTACATCTCACTGCATTTGATGGCCAAAGTCTATGGCCCCGGAAAGGGTGTAGTGCCACTGGACTGATTCCTAGCAACTTGTGGATTGCAGCATCCTCTTCAAAATAAGACAAACATTTCTGTGCTCTGCTGTCCCTGGGTCACATGCGAAAGTCACGGAGAGTGCAGAGGCAGTCAAGGCCAGACTGTAACTGGACGTGTAATCATTAACATGTTGCACTGAACATTTGGCCTGGTTGACTGGGGGTGGGGTTACAATGGATGGAAATACAGTGTCTGATCTTGCAGCCACTGAAAATCTCATGGTTGCTTTAGAAGCTGTAGGATCTATTTCATTTGGGGATATGCCACAGGGATGGGAATTGGATGTGGATTCCACTCCCAGCTCTGCCCTGACCTAGTGAGCGGCTTTGGTGGGGTTACAGCTTCACCCTGTCTCCTCTCGATTTCCCTCTCATCTTTTTTCTGCCTTATATATCTGGACTGTGCAATATCCAGGGAGGCAATGGTCTCCGACTGCGTGTTTGCACGATGCTCAGGACAGTGCAATGGGAACATCCGAGTACTACTGTTATATGAATACAGTAATCACCAGGCACTGCCATCATTTGCTCGTGTGTGTCCTTAATAGATTAATTACTAAAAAAAAAGTCAAACATCAAAACACTTGAAGAAATCGCAGTATGATTTAAGCAAACCTAACCCCAAACAATCAGCCTGTCCCTGCTTTCTGATCAGTTCAGAAAGCACGTAGATTGTGCCTCTGTGTCGAATGATCTGAGTTTTTTTTTGTAAGAGAAAGGGGGAGCAAAGACTCCAGGCAGCTGGTGTGTAAACTGGTTGTCTGGAGAGAGCAGGACGATATTTCTCCAATACAGCCTGAGTAGTCTGGGCTTAGGGACAAGAAAGAGATGGCTCTGGGCAAGTGAAAGTAGACATGAAGGTGAGAGAGACCATAAAAGTGGTGAATTGCTGAACAGCTGCCTTCTTCGGAGCCATTACCAGCACTGACCTTTGGCTCAGCCAGCATGGCATCTACCGCTGCTGAAACCTCATCTATCAGTGACCAGGAGGAGGAGGAGACACAAAGGAGAGGAAAGCCAGAGAAAAGCAACATGAAATAAAGAGAGAATTAGAAAACCATGGACCCCAATTCCAAATGTGCTGACAGTGCTGTGCTGTAATTAATAAGCACCAAATCTAACCGGGATTCACATAGTGCAAGGAACAGCTCCTCATTAATCAAAGCCCAAGGTGTCCAAGTGCCAAACAGGAGGACACTTCAGACACTGGAGACAGAGACAAAACAGCCTTCAGAGCAGGAAGGAACAATGGGAGATTTGCCTGTACCGTGATTGCCGTGCTGGGTCCATGCTTCGAAAGCAGGCAGCTAAAAAACTAAGGTCTGCAACCCTATGTAGCAACCTGGACTTAATAGCTTTGCCCAAGTGAGGAAGAGAGGGGCTGACTCAGGTTTCAGACCACACTTGGGCACTGGATCCAACTTGCATATCTCAGCCCAAACAGGGATCAGAAAGATCCTAGAAGTTTTCCGATTTAGATTA
>NW_017729012.1:5573181-5601208 GCF_001723915.1 Gavialis gangeticus
GGGGGGGGGGGGGGTGTCAAACTGTGATCCACAATGTTTGAATTGGTACCATGGCATTTCTGAACGCAAGGCTTGCAAAACTTGACCAGCTGCTGCAAAACACCTGGAGTGCCTCTCTACATTGACAAGGAGCAATAATAGTGAGAAATAGCTGACAAACATCCTAGCCCTTGAATTGGCTTAGTCCAGCTATGGCTTTTCACAGAAGTATTTTGGTGCATACAAAACCAGCATTGTAGTTTACAGCAATGACTCCATTACTGTCTTCTGGGAATGATGAATAATTTAGTCCAGTGGACTCTGCAGAGGCTTGGGCACCGGGATGTGAGGGTTCCCCTCTGTATTCTGCCACCTATTTGCTCTGTGATCTTTGCCACATCGCTCAGTGCATCAGTTTTCCCTGCTGTAAGGCATTTTGAGTTTGGAAGTTGAAGAAGTGCTACATGAGTGCAAAGTGGTAAAGACGGGTGGAGTTAGGTGGATGGAAAGAACCAGTCCAGGAGCAGTACTCTTTCCATCCTGGGGACAATCCTTCATTACCAGCACCAAGTCACACAGACCTGGTCTCAGGAACTGCAGCCAGTACAAGGAATTTGCCTAGGGCAGCTCTGTACATGGGTGCAAGGCACTGTGCAGATCCAACTCGCTCAAGGCTTGCCATCAATGGTTTATGGAAACATTCTCTCACCTAGCACACATATGCTCATTCTCAAGCATCTGGATAGTTTGCCTTGTTCACCTAGTGACAGGATATCATTTATAGCACAAAAAGGGACCACACATTTTTTTAAGAGAGATGTGCCAGCCAACTGGCTTGGACCTGTCTGATGCAAAACTTCAGCAGATGTTGGACCAGCAAACTCAGTATTTGCAAAACAGAAGCCTTGGACATGCCCATATCTCCAGGCCTCTTATTGCACGGATGCCCCGAGACTTTCTATACCCTTATCTGAAGTGATATCCAAGAGTACAGGATGAGGGTGCAGGACACCCGGGCTCTATTCCTGACTCTGCTATGGAGCAGAGGTCAGTGGTCTTGAGCAAAGCACTGTGCCTCAGTTTCCCCTTCTTTAAAATTAAAGTAAAAAGACTCCCCTCCATGGTGGAACAGACTGAAATCTGGAGTTAGGCGAGGTGGTATGTAAGAACCAGGTATTATTGTTGTCGTCTATATCAAGTCATCTCTTCCCCTATAGGTTTACATGGAAAATTGCTGCAACCCCCCAGAAGAACCTATGGGGCTGAGGTAGACTTGAAGTTAGATAAATCCAGTTTTCACCATTACCCTCTTGCCTCCTGGCCTCACAATGGCATCACAGACAGGTGATTATGTATCATCATCTACATCACTAATGAAGGAAGCTCAGGATACAAATGCAGATCTAGTCTGTCACTGCAGCGTTTTTGTAAGTATGCACAGACCTACGGCAGCTTTAGACAAACTTTTCCTTTATAAACCTGTATTTATAAAAAACCAACAAAGGCAATACGTTAATGCCTGTAGTTAGTTATGCTCAGTCAATGGTTATGTTTTCCTTCAAGCAAGCCATTAAACTTGTTAGCTTCTGGTTAGACGCTCATTTTCTTTTTCAAAGCAGCAACGTGTTGGGAATTATGTTAATGAAGTATAAATCAAATCCATGCTTAAGTCAAAAGGTTGATGCCATCGAAACATATTCCACATATCAACGGCAATACAATTTCATCGGTATAATCCATCAACAGCCAATCTGGTCAGCTACTTCATTGCAAACAGATAATTAATGTCCGGTAATAATAAGTCACCTCGATTTTGTTGTTCTTGGAAAAAAAAATACAATTTTTAGGCAGAGTAAAGTGGCATAATTTACAAGGCGTGATAGCAGAGCATTAATTTGCTATCAATCAGAAGCGTTGGCAAGTTATTTATCTCTTTATCTGATCAGCTTTGAAAAAGCCGGGTAAGAAAATAACAACAGAAGAAGCTGTCTGTGCAACTGGAAGCTGTCAATAATTGCTTCTGAAAATGAGGAATTACCAGGCTAATGAAGACACCATCTAGATATGGATAGAGCTTGAAATGTAAAATATGGAGATAACCAAGGAACAAATAGGCAATTTCTTGTTGCAACATTTCACAGGCAGACGGTATTTGTGTGGCACGAACACCATCAGTTAGCCTCAACACTAGCTATTTTGGGTATTTATTGGTACTTTCTGTTGTCCCCAGACCTCTCTGGAGAGGACAGCTGGATCTCAAGTGCATCCTAGCTTTGCATGTGCGCGGCAGGAGAAGGCTGGTTATCAAGGGTGATGGTGTATTAATCACTGCGACGGTGATGCTCTGGACTAGGAAACAGAGAATGGAGAAAGAAAAAGAGGCCATTTCTCTCCTGCTTCAGCTCTCCAGCAAAAACTGGGGGAAAACGGGAACAGAAAGAGGCTGAATCTTCACCATCCCCATGCTCAGAGAGGCTGCAGTGCCAAAGGGGCCTGTTACTGCGTACCATCTTCTCTCTGGGACCAGGCAAGTCCCAACTGGGCCAGGGTGCGCACTTGAGTAGTGGCACTGACACCTCCAGTTAATGTTGGGAAACCTGCATTAATGTTGAATTGGCTCCCTCTTTGCTCCAGTTGGGAATGAGGCGGGATTTGGCCTTTAAAATAAACACTGCAAAGCACAATCCTTGGGCTGAAAAAACCCAAAGCGCAAGGAGACACAGGGGAGGGGACGCTTTTAAATTCAAGACATTTAAATTCTCATAAACAAAGCAGAGGCGGAGAGGAAGAAAGTTCTGCTACTGAGTCTTCTCTGTGCATCCCCTGCCTTGGGAAAGCATCCCTCCGTACTGCTCCTCATTATTATTATTTGTGCACAGTACGCAGTGCAGCATCTCATAACTCACCATGTTTATGATAAAGCAGAGCAGTTGTTTTTGGAGACAGGCACTTTGATATTCAGTAGCCCCAGAGGCTATGCCACGGTGCTCTCTTTCCACCATTCACTAGTTAACGTGCCCATTTTTTTCCCCCCCTTTCTCAAGTGCGCCTGAAGGAAATTTATTGCAGCAGGCGACTGCTATGGGCAAATACTAATAAAATGCTGTTTTGCTGCAATTTGTTTAATTGGCCACAGAAGAGAAGTCTTGCATGTTAGATCCAGCTCCTGACACCTCCTGCCCAGTCCACAGATGTTCTCAACGTGAAGTGCTCACATCTCCATGTTTATGATAGGGAGAAAACAAACCCCCACTATTAAATCTTTACTATTGCCGCCGATCTGATTTGATTTAACATGCATATTTACTGTGGCAGGCTGCTGGCAGCCTCTCTGATTTATTCGGCATAATGTACTACTTAACACAACCCCTCCTTCATACCCCTTAAAAAAAAACAACCCTACACAAAACAAAAAAAGCCTGAGTATGATTAACAACAGACAAGAAAGACAGACACAGGGCTCGGAGACATGAATAATCCCTACAGTGGACTAAGTTCACATGAAAAAGTTTCCACTCATTTGCTTATTAAATGATACCCTTTAAAAATGTGACAGAGGATGGCCTACAGCTTCGTGGAAGGGCTAAAGGGCATATATTTCTTGTAGTATAGTAAGTATTTACATTGGGATAGCACCTGGGGTCTCCATCAGGACTAGGTGCCGATTTGTGTTGGGTGCTGTACAAATGCAGAAAAGAGTCAATCCTTGCCCTGAATGCCTTGTAGTCTAAAACACAGGTGAACTATGTAGGGGAAGGCAGGGAAACAACATACTGGAAAAAGAAACTTGGAGGACCATTGCCTTCAATTTGTTAATCGCATCAACAGTGACTCTTTCCTTCTTGAAGGGTACAGCTTAGAGACTAGATGTCAACTTTTCATGGCCCTGCCACCGACCTACCACGTGCCACTGAACAAGACATTTATAATCCCGGTGCCTCAGTTTACAAAGGAACCTCATGACCCCAGTGGCGTTGAGAAGTTTAATTCACATCTGCAAAAGCCTCTGGAGGTCCCTGCAGAAATATGCACTTGCAATATGTTTGTCGGGGGGGGCAGCTTTGGCCCAACTGCATTTGATCCTCGATATTATCAAGGGACAAGAGGGCATGCTGCATATGCCATCCATAGCCAAGGCTAAGCCTCTGAGGAGAAGTGCACTCCAGGCACTGTAAAAGGGCACTGGGCTGTTGATTCAAATCAGTATTGAGGAGGCAAAGCACCATGTGCTGATATCAGGTCCAGTGTCAGGCTCTGGATGGAGAGAAACGTTACATGTTCACCACAGGCAGAGGTTTAAGGCAATAAAAGAAGGGAGATGCTCCCCCAGCCCACCTTGGTGCCTGCTGCAATCTCTGTATTCTCAGACGGTTTGTGTTAATAAAAAAACCCCACAAAAAAACAAACTTTAAAAAGATATTTAGGAGATTTGGTTGCCATAAATCCTCCCTTTCCCCGTATATTTATAGGATGGAAGCGAATGCGTCCCCAGCACCAGGTGGAGTAGAATAGCATGCATACGATGTGCTTCTAATACTGTGTAATGATCTAGGTGAAAAAGGACTTTCAGGCGGAGACGTCCTAAACAGTGATTTGTACACACTGAGAATATTACAGCTCTCCTAGGATTTTCCTTGATACTCATTAAGTTTCCTCTTTGCAGCATATTTCAAATATTTTAGGTGTGGGAGCTATAAGACTCATTTAAACTGACTTACAGCCGAGCTGTAGAGAGCTCAGTTCAGCCTGCTGTCTTGCTTTCACTGGCCTGTTGAAATTGTGCTGAGGCAGAAAGGGAGGGTGGGGGAAGGACTGGGAAGACAACCGGCCCCACCAGCTCTGCAAGCCAAAGGTCTCCAAATGGAGAGACGTCCTTAACCACCAACCGGTGCTTTAGCAATGCAAGTGCAAAGGGGAGATCCTGCCAGAGCCTGAGCTTGACAGAAAAACAGGGGGAAGAGAGGAATGCTGGCAAACTGAGCCTCCAAAATGATCCCTGCTCTCTCTCCCTTGCTTCTTAAGTGTCAGGCCGGGGAAGAGGTCTTGCTGGGTGGCTGGTTCTAATAGGGATGGGAATAAAACCCTGTTTAAAATGCTATTTAATCTGAGATCAGAGACCAATGCATCTTCCAGAGAAAAATGGTGGACTCCAAGGATAGGTAATAGGGGATGGGACCTATTTCAAAGTCACTGGTTTGAATCCAACTCTGGTGGGTGGTGAAGAGAAACAGCTGATCTCCGACAAGCAGAAATTGTGCGCAAAATGAATGACTGGATCCGCCTACACCGAGGAGTCCAGCAATGAGGCAATTTCCTAGGCTCAGCCCTAATTCATACATTGTACACAGGTACATTGTACACGGGTTCTCCCAATGGCCGTCATGTTTAAGCACGTGGGATTTCCTGAGGAAATCTTTGGGGGGAGTGGGGGATCAGCTGGGGGAAGCTCCATTGGTACAATGCAGTAAGGCCTGAAATAAATGAAAACAGTAACACCGCTCAGTAACGTATTTGGCATAATTCATTTAATGTAAGTTATGGGTGGGCTGCCAACCACTCCCTCTGTCTCAGGGCTGGGACGTGACACCGGATGTCCTGATGAGCGCAAGGGGTAACAACTGCCTTCAAGAGAGCAAAAGGTACCAGCGTGAATAGCAATAATAGCCCCGCGATTGTATAGTGCTGACAGGCAGGTGGAGAACGGCACCTCCCAATTCTGCTCCAGTCCTCTGTACACAATGCATTCTCCTGCATAGATTATTTTCTCTACCCGAGCAATCTGTTATCTGAAGCCACAGAATGCAAACTATTATCCCTGGGTCTATCAGATCAGTTCCCCCATTCTTTTATCTTCTCTTATTGAGGAGATTAAAATACTAACATGTTAAAGGAAGCTACCCCTGGAAGGCAGAAATGCTGATTTTCATAAAAATATAGAAATATGCTAATTTTTCACAGGACTTATTTATTTAAATATAGAAGCAGGTAATGCAGGAATAGGAAAAAGACGTGCGATATATCTAGTGCACCCCCCACCCTGTATAGTACCTAGGCACTGAACAGCACATTTAAATGAAATGTAAGTGCTATATATGGATGGAAATTTCTCTGCTTGACCCTAATTTTGGTTTTTATTCTCCCAGATCGTTTTCAGGTGCCACTGTGTAAAGGGGAGAAAACTCACCAGCCATTTAGGAACTGGAGGGAAGGCCTGCACAACGAGCTGTACCTTGCATTGAGTTCCCAAGGTTTCACCTCAAATCTACAGGTCTATATAGCTACAGATCCCAAATCTACAGATCTACAGACATCTTCCCACACTGCCTGCCATCAGAAATGGAGCTGACAACTTGCCCTGCTCTTTGTTGGCAAAGAAATCCAAAGAAGAGAGCCCTTCATTGAGACCCATTAGCTCTTTTTTTTTGTAATGACCATCAGAAGGTCAAACATACGGCGTTGCTGCCTATTGACTTCAGCCTGTGTAGGAGACAGCTGCAAAAAGCCTGCATATTTGTGCAAGTTCATGAACACCAGCCCTGTTTGGAAAGTAGGGCTGCAAATTCCAGGAGAAGGCCTTCCATAAGGTTTCAGATAGTTCCCAACTCCTCTGGGTCAATAATACCGAGGCAGGAGCTACTTCTGGTATTCTGAAATTGCTCTGCTGACACCAAGCAGCTCAGTTGTACAGAGAAGTGAAAGCAAAGCACCACGTTTTCCACTCTGAGCCATTTCCAAAATGAGCGAACCGAACCTCAAGTAACATTTGGCTGCTCATATTCAGTTTAGGTCAATTAAATTTCTTCGGGATTTTGAATGTCTTCTTCTCATCTATTGCTCCCAGAAACGGAAGAGCTGCTGTTTGTTCAAAGACCTGAAATTATAATAATAGTTAGCACTGGAGTGGCTTGAAATGATTTTGCTCTTTACCTAGCACATAGGTGCTGTTAGATGTCTACGGTAGGGTAGGCCAGGAAGAAACGGTGGCAAGTGTCTTAACCGCTGATCTTTGCTGCAATCAGAGAGGTGGATGGGGAACAATCTGGCCACCCCAATCCCTGACAGGACCTGCGGGGTTGTACCGCCTGCTCATCTAAACCCATCATTTCTTGGCACCTGGGCCCTACGGCAAGGCTCCAGAAGAACTTGAGCCTGGGCACCATGCCACCTTAACAGATGGCTCGGAGTGCGAGAAGCCAAGAGATGAAGCAGTGTGGATGTGCATCAAGTGTGCAGGGCTTAGAGCAGGATTTCAAACAGACCCTCTCACAAACTTTGCCTGCCAGCAGACAGAGTTTAGGATGTGCCATTGTTCACTTAGACCGGAGCCGGATTCACTCTCAGACTGAAAAAAAGCAACTTCTGTGCTCGTCTCAGGAGCTTTGAGCCCGCGCATAGATTCTTGCAGATGGAAGAGGAGGGGAAGCAGGCTAGTCGCACAGGCACGTGGACTGTGTCACGGACATTTGGTGCTCACAGAAAGGCACTTGGAGGAGGAGCTAATATGAACTTCCAGGGTCCCATTGCAGAGTCATGGGAACAAACTGAGCACGTGAAAAGCTGCTTTATGGCCCCATGCCCTCGGCAGAACCCATATCAGCGGACAGAATTAAACAAAAAAACCCAACTTCCCTATACACAGAACAATAGGGACTTTCCATGCATTGCATTGCAACTTGTCAGAATGTGCACACACTGATTTGGGTTTAACCTTGGAATCAAACGCTTAGCTAGCAGGTGACCAGCTGAGCTGAAATATTAGACGAAGTCTGTGATAGCAGCCAGCAGTCCTGCATCCCTCTCCGGTCACTTCCACTAGGCAAGGCAGAGCACATGCAAGAGAAGGAGCCCCTCTCTCCCCCCCCCCTTTTTTTTAACAATGCACATAATATCCTTTTCCAAAGGTTTGCTAAGGTTTCTCATGTATTAAGTTAAGCTAACCAATTTACAATGCAAATGTTACACAGATTAGAAAGGGTAAATGAGTTGTATATTGAAGGAGATAGGCTTTACCCAGACAAAAGTGGAGCAGACCTGTGGCAAACTGCAATTAATGACCCGAACACATCTTGCAGAATGAAAAATTCATCGAGTCCTCTAAGGATATATAGCCCAGGCAGAAGAAATTATTCACCCCTCTATACATACCTGGAGTGTCACCAAGCCTATTTATCTGGCAAACAAAGTACTTCCCTTCAGCTTTAATATCTTTGCTACTATGGTCCAAAAGTTCTTCCTTTATTTATTTATTTATAAAACGAGAACAATTCCCGAGCAAAAGATGAGTTGGAAATTTGTGGGGGTAGAGAGGAGTGCTAGCTCTCCCATGTAGTCTTGTGGGGAAAGCCCAGGATCTTGAGTCAGAATACATAGGCTGGAGGCTGGTTCTGATATCAATTGTAGAAAAAGAAGGCTAATTGTTTCAGGTCCCCATTTCTGAATGAGGATGCGTCTGAATGCTAGGCAAAACCTTGGCTGGGATAATGTAGTTGGGGCTGGTCCTCCTTTGAGCAGGGGTTGGATTAGATGTGACCTCCTGAGGTCCCTTCCCACCCTCATTGTCTATGAGTCTGTGAATGAGACCCTGGTCCCGACTTCTAGAAAATACAGAGCGCTTGCTCCCTGAAAACTTGTGTCCCTTTAAGGTACGCTAAGAAGGGTACCTAAAGACTGAGAATCCCAAATCAGCAGTCACTCGATAAAATCTTGTCTCCTGAGTTGTGACTTCGGGCAAATCGCTAAATCGCCTGCCCAGAAAAGTGATAAAACATAGCACTCTCTGAAGAAGGCAATAGTTCATTAACGCATTTTGTGACGTCGAGCGTTGTTGTAAAACTGGGACTCAATCTGAGATCTTCTTCTTATCCCTGTCTGTAATGGGATAAGAAGACCAACCAGTAAACAGCCATTCCTAGGGTTAAAATGATTCAGTATTTCCTTATATTTTACCACCCCATAACTTGAGAATAATCAAAAGGAAAAACAAAGGTGGAGGTTGCAATTTATTTTAAAGAAAGAGTTCGCCTTTAATCTAAATGTCAGTTGTAAATTTTTGCTCCAGAGAGCCTAGTAGTTTGGGTAATCCCTTGGGGAAAACGAACAGAAGCTGTAGTCATGCCGTAAGGAGAGGAGAAGAAGTTATATAGCCCCTGGCAGGTAATCACTTCGAGTGAAAAAGGTGTGTAGTGAACACAGGACTGACTCTGTGCTATGAACACAAGGCAAACCTTCCTGTTGCTTCCCCACTTGTTCGGCTTTTTGGCACACCGTCAGTTTGGTTTTAATCAGACGTGGGATTAAAGCACAGTTTTCACTTCCAAAGCAGGACTGGTTTCTACTTTTGCCATTTTTGGTTCCAGAGTGAGAATCGCAACATGGGACCGTCATGAAGCCATTTGCAATGCGCTCATTTTTTGGAAGCTCAATGCCAGGTCAGGAAGAAATCTGTTCTCAACAGGGGCGGAGGTTCCCAAACACTTCACACAGGCACAGGTTTTATCTGAAAGGAGCAATCTGACATTGCCAAACCTGTGTGCGCTTCTCTGATCAAATCACATAGTGATTTCAGTTTGTAAATGGGATCAGGAGGGCGAGATACCGGCACCCTGGGTAGTCTTAGGAAGGGAAGACTATTGGTGCCTGGGAGTCCACACAGAGGTATTCTTCATTTCAGTTCTGCCACAAACCAGGACTGTAGCCTTCGGTAAGTCACTTAATCTCTTAAATTTCCCCACCTGGAAGATGAGGGTACAGATTGCCTTGCATTAAACACAGCTTTCAGACCATCCAGCGAAAAGCCTTGCTGGGTACAACTGATAAGCGGTGTTGCTACTACAAAGCTGTCAGGGAGCTTTTGCATCCGGCTCTCTCTTTACTACATTGAGATCCTAAATCTGCATTAACAATAAGATCTCTAGAAGCCACACACAATGCACAGGCTTGATATATGCTCGATACAGAAGAGAGGGAGAGGTAGGGAGCCTCACGGTGCTCCAGGTTGAGCCTTGCACTCCTGTCTGCTGAATAAAACCCGTTCTGTAACTCGGAACAAACTGGCTAAGTAGAACTCATCATGCCTAATTTGCAAAAGAAGGGGCATATTTCAAAATATTTATTCTGCCTTTCCCAGTTGGATTGACATAAGCATGTGGAAATCTTCAAGGAATCAAACAACTGTTAATCACCTCAAGCTATTCCAGGCTGAGTTTGCTATGTAAGCTGCCTCTCTCTGTTTACACATAAGGAGCAATGACTCAAACAACCCTATAGAGACTATTTTTTTCCTTCCTTTTTAACGATAAGGTCTGGCCAAACAGCTTAAAGGGCCCAGCTACTTAGTATTAGAGCTGCACTTTGTGCCCCCTGTAATATCTGCATTTGTATTCAGCTGGTGAGCGCTTGTGGGATGGGAGGGGTGGGGGCAGGGGCTCCGTTCTGCACAGCCTGCCAGCTTTGACATACTGTGCTGCTTTCACAGAGCCAAACTGGCTTTGCTTACAGGGAGGAGGCTGTGCTGAGCCGACTCAAGCGCAGCAAGCAAGAACCGGCCTGACTCGGAAACCCTGCCCCAACTACGGCAACCCAGGAGGGGATGGAGGGAGGCATGTATGGGGTTGCCAAATCTCAGTCCTGGGAAACCTTCCACTTGACGGCTGAGTGTTGAGGGGGATATCCCGAGTCAAATGCAGACTGGGAGCTGCACGAGGCACTTCTCACCCATTCCCAGTTGTTTCCAGGCTCCTGGTCCTGGGTGGGAAAAGGCCAAGTTTGTGCTTGGATGGGTCCCCTCTGCATGCCACTCAGCTGCTCTGCACCATAGTGGTGGCCCAGCTGCGGCCCAAAGACAAGCATGCGCCCGGGCCGCCTGCTGCCGACAGGCCGAGCAGTGGTGGAGTTTTGTTCTTTTCAATTAAGCCAAGCACCGGCAATTAAAAAGGAAAAGGACAACAATAGTAGGCTTCTCTCCCTGTCCTTTCATCTCGTCTCCAGCTCGGGTGCGCGTGAGCGTGCGCGCACGTGGGCTGGGGGGGGGCTCTCCTCCGTGCGGCAGCACTGGTGCTGAATGCTGATGAGGAAATTCTTGGTCCAACCCCAGGCACTCATTTTCAAGTAATTAACTTGGCACCACAGCAGCACGGAGCAGACCCCGACTTTCCCGACTGGGAGACGACTGACTTAAAAGGCCAGGCGTGGGATTATTTATTGCCAAACTTGCTTCCTCTTCCCTTCCATTTGGAGAGCAGAGAGGAGAATTTGAGCAGGATTTTTCACCCCCCACCCCACACGCTTACTTAGTAGGTTAATGGGCTTGCTTATTTGGTACGTGAGAATAGGATTCACATGGCTGAGACTGAATCAAGAGCTGAAGAGCGGTGAGGGAACCTCAATCCCCCCCTGCAGTCAGCGCAGACACAAGTTACAGGTGACGCTGTTTTGAAATGTCTTCATCTGAACCCTCATACAAGGAGGGGTCTGATTTTTGCCCAATCGGCCATTTCTGAAGTGATCGGCTGCCGCACACCTGAGTTTGGTCATGGCTATAGACCACTTTCTGTGGCCCAACTGGGCAAAAATTGTCACTTCTGTCTGCACCCAGTGTGTCATCAGCCATCCATGTAGTAACAAACTGGATGTTTCCCTGCTCAGCCCTCTTTCCCCACTGGTGTGGAGCAGGAGGGAATATCTGACTCCCTGCCCATATTACGATACTCAATATATTAACTATTATTGACACATTTTGTTCCCCAAATCCACAAAGTTTGGCTCCCACGTTTGGCTCTCACGTTCCTCCAGAGTTGCCTTCAGCTGAGCTATGCCATTTGTTTTAGATGTGTTTTTTCTTTCTTTTTTTTTTTTGGTTACCCTCGTTCTCTGCCCTGCCACAAATGGATTCATTTGAAGTGCAACCATGGGGAAGGAAGTGCAGCCTTGCGGTTAAAAGCACAGGGCTGGGACCTGGGGTCTGCTCAGCATGACTGGTTCACTGGGTGACCCCGAGCAATCGCTTAGCCCCCCTCGGCGTATCTGTAGAAAAGGGGACAGGGAAGATATTCTGAGGACATTTTGGCTTCTCCAAAATGATTTATTCATTATTGTCAACACCCTTAGGTTTCGGAAAAAACCCAAATACCAAGGAACAGAAACGAACACGTCTGTCCTTCTGGCCGGGATCCAATGGTCCATCATTTCCATGGTCCCTGTGAGTCGTAGCTGTACTCAGAGGCATGGCATACAGCAGAAGGACCCGGTATACTTAGCCTACAATTCCCAGGGGATGTCACAGAATGCTACATGACCATTGTACTTTGCATTACATCCCTGCTAGGACCTCAAAGCTCTCGCTATCGCAGTATCCTGGATGGGATATGTGCTGGTGCATCCATTGCTTGTAAGGCCCCACGGCCAAAACAACCTGCACTTGTCCAGACCTGGGGGAAAGGGACTCCGAGGCCCTGACCACTTCCCTTGCAAGACCCTGCTGCAGCTGACCGTGGGGTTGGGTAAGCAGATATGTCTGCTATAGCATTTTAGGTCAGAAGTGGGAAAAGCCCGGTTACGCTTGACCTTAAACTCCATCTCCGGGAGCTTGTCTCTCCACTCCTGTAGAACAAACACTGTAATCTCTTCAGCCAATTAGCACAGAATCTAAACAAGCCCTTAGCAAGCAGGAGACTGCATGCCTTGCAGACAGGGGGAGGAAGCCATGTTCTCCGCACACAGCAAAGATAAGAGCTGTGGTCTCTGAGACTCCGCGAGGAGAGATGCTGAGTGTTGACATATGAAGATAATGAGTGTTGACATATGAAGATACAGCCAAACTGAAAGCTACATCCTATTTAGCTTTTAATTTGGATGCTCATAGAGTGGATTCTGAAGCCCACTTTCATCACCACTTTTAAAATGGATCTGACTTATAGGAAACAACCTGATGTGGAACTGCATTACTTATAAACTTGACTTGAATACCATCGCCCTTTTCCCTTGATAGCCATCCTTTGTCTCGACTTGCAAGAAATCCAGCAGCGTGTTCGGGCAGGCAGGCTCGGCTATGGCAAAACTGCTGTTAGGCTGGGGAACCCTAACTCACATGGGCTTGCTCTGGCACAAGGCTTGGAGGGTCTGAATGCAGATCAACTCCAGTTCCTCATCTTGTTTTGTGTGTGCTTGTTCTACCCACATGAGCTCAGGGGCTGAACTGATGACGAGGCTCTGAGCATCCTCGACTCCCCGACTTCTATGTTAGTGGAAAGTGGTGCATATGTTGCAGGATCAGGACTTTTCACGGCAGGTATTATCAACGCAGCAAACAAAGATGGGATGAGAGTATGGATAGGTAAGGCCACAAGAGCTTGCCTCGCGCCAGCATGGGTAGCAATTATACTTAAGTGATGGCAGCGCAAGCCGCTGGGGAGCTCCAGACATCTGCTCAGATTGCCATCTCGCATGCAAGTCCAAGCCACATCTTCGCTGCTCTAGTTACCCCAGTTAGCCAAGTAAATACCAGCATGGACATGCCTACCAATGCCATAGTCACACGTTCATTTGCTATGCAGACCTGCCCTCCTAGAAGCTGTTTAATAGAAGCAGGGCCTGCTCCGGCTCCCATTAAAGTGAGAAGAAGCCCTGGGTATGGCTGCAAGACAGTGCAGTACTGTGCAGGGATACTTGAGTTAGCTTGTGTGTGTTTAGATGGCTTTTTTTGTTGCCCTTGTTCCCTGCCTATGTACTGGGGCTAGATAGAGAGTCTGGAACAGGAGGACAGCTGCATCGGTGGAAAGCTTCATCTGGGTGGACACACTTCACTTCTCCACATGGCAAATGACTGGTTCGGGCCAAATTATAAACCCTGGAAAGTTATAATATAATAATAATAATATTATATATAATAAAATAAATAATCTGATCCCAACTAGCGGGACTGGATAAACTGATGCCCAAGAGCTCCTGGGTGTCTAACTTCTGCGATGACAATGCGACTAGTTACAGGAGCCAAATCATCCTGGACAAGGAGATGGGAGGAATCTGAACCTCCACAGGATGCAGGACAATTTGTCCTTGTCTCAGCGACTGAGCTGCATCCGCCACCGCGCTGCACATTACAAGGTCATTGACACCTCTACCAAAGGGACAGCAGTGACCATGGAAGAGCCTGTGGGTCACTTGAGCTGCTGGATGTCCAAGGCCTAGAGCTCCAGCGTGGTTAAGGCGATGCCAGGCTCTATGGCCAACTCTACACAACTCCCCCAGACGGACTGACCAGGTGCCCGTTTACAGCTGTGTCAACTGGAGGCAGCCGTTAATGCAAGCCAGAGATCGGCTCAAACATCTGCCTTGGAAGCTGTAGTGAGACACATCACCCACATCCTACAAGGTGGACATGCCCCATGGCGGGCAGCTAATGCTTAACCTGATAGGAAGAGCATTGCCTACCAGTCCCTTTAACCCCTCGACTGATCACCTGGTTACACGGTACATGCCATGTAGAAGGTACTGACAATGTGAGCATCATGTAACTACAGCGCACGCACACAATGAATTCTGTTCCTTAACTCGCTCAGGTTATAGGGTAATTACTTCTGCAGAGCCATTCAATGCAATCGCCTGGTAATCTACAGGAACACAGAACCCTTATGTAGTCATAACACTTGACATGGGTGCGAGGTAAAAGCAGAGAAAGTTAGGGGCCCTGGCGCTAGTGAAAACAAGGCATCTTTTAATGCCAGACTGACTTCAGCCGAGTTACTCCTGACTTGCACCAGTGCTACTGATGATAGCTTAGCTGGAGGCTGCTGGACTATTGGTGTTTGGACCCTGACCCGGTCGCTAATTTAGCATTAAGCAGGCTCTCTGGGACAAAGCCAGACAAACTGCTGCTGACTGGCGAGAGCAGAGATGCAGTCAGGAACCGCAAGATTTGCCCCTCTCCTTTGCTTTATTTCTGGCACACGGCTCAGGGGAGTGACCACCCTCCTTGTGCATTAACACAGCACTGCCTGCGTAACCTGGCACAGAACCAGGGGTGCTAATAGAAGAGGCAATAGGTAGAAGGAGTGCCTGGATGTCTGATGCTCGCTCGGCACCTCCACCATCACGCTTAGCTCCATCCTTGCAAGCCAGAGGCAGCTGTCTTGGCTTGGCTTCCAAACTGGCCTTGTTTCAGCTCTGGAAAGTAGATGCTTCAGTGCCCTCCTCTCTTCTTGGGTCAGTGCCCAGTGAAGCCACATGTCATTCTTCTATTCCAAACCGGTCTTGGAAGAGCTTTCCCAGGCTACCAGCTGACGAGGGTAGGGACAAGGAGAGCTGCTGGATGTAACAGGGGCATAGAAGGTTGCATGTCCCTCTCTGAGAGCAAGCAGATCAATCAAAGGCTGCCTAATTAGAGTCAGAATCAGGACGGGAAGAAAGTGATTTTATAGAGTACATGTGTGGGCACGAGACAGTGCAGGCCACTAACTGCAGATACTGTGAACTGTACCCACTGGCAGAGCAGAGGCGAGAGGAGGGAGAAAGCATCTATCTCTGTAGAGGAAGAGAAAAACATGCCAGTGGTTTTGTAGGGAGCCACCAAAGCTTGTGGTTGATGGATATTTCAACAGGTCAGTGCTTTTACTGGACACACCCTTGCCTTGAAAGTTTGGAAAGATGAATCTTCATGATTAGTCTTTGCATGGGAGAGGGTGTCCTACTGTTTTGACTCAGACCCTAATGAAAAGCACTTTCCCTATACCAAGGGAGCCAAAGAGCCCCAGTCAATGGAAAATCCACCCGAGGAGAGACTCTGGAGTATCACTGTAGCTGGAGGTAGGTGTGCAGTTGAGTGGAGGGCATGACATTTTATAGATGCCTGCAAGTCAGGCACTTCCATGGTAACAAACATCCCTGTGTGAAGGCAACACCTGGACTTCTCATCAAGGCATAAAAATTATCCTTTGAACATCTAGGAGCCTGTCTCCCTCCTGGGGATCTCAAGACACACATCCCTATAACACCCTACAATCACTCTGACATCCATAGCAAGCTACGTGGCCATGCAATTTGGTGTTACGGTGACCAGGGACTAGAACAACCAAGGCAGCAATGAAAAACTCTCCATTTTCTTTTTCATTTGAATTTCACTCATTCCTGCTGCTCTTCTCAGTCTCCCCGAGGCACAGCTTAAGCTCAACAGCGTCAGACCTGGAATCAACATCTTGAACCCACAGGAGTTGAGTCGGCTGGAGGTCCGGCACAACCGAGTCACCCAGCCTTAGCTCTAGCCTAGGAAGCTGAAGTGCTGCAAGCATTTTTGCATGCTATACACACAACTGTGGTGCTTAGCAAGCATGGTTTTAGACCCAAGGTCTTCAACAGAAAGAGGAGGTTGGGAATCAGTACAGTAGGGAAGGAGTCTGTCTCCTTCCAGGCTGTGGAGAGTAGCAGAACTACTTGGAGGCTGCTCAAGGTGGCTGGTGGATGGGACCAATGGTTAATGGGTCTGTCCAGTACTGGATCTATTTTCCCCAAACAATAGGTTCCAAAAGCAACAGTGCACACGGACCTCATGGTTCAGCTCTCAGCAGCTACACATCTCCCTGAATCTATGCCAGGCTGTGGGCATGTCTCCACAATGACTCAGTTGCTTCATGCATGCATGTAGGATTTCCCCTTTAAATACAGTGTTTAGAGGGCAAAAGGCCTCAGCTTGTTTGCTGCTTTACTCTTCTTCCTAGATCAGTCATTGCATTTCCCCCAGAGGGGGAAATGGTCCCACCGACTCCCAAGTCCTACACATGCCAGGCGTCATCAGGGAAGAAGCGAGTCAAGACGTCCGAAGTTTGCAGATCCTGCTAACCGCACTCGAGAATCCTCCAGCCCTGGGCACCGGTTGTGGGGCAACAAAAAAGAAGTGGGAGGAGATGTTATCATCAGCCCTGTTGCTGCTTTATTTTATTTTTTTTAAATACTTGACTCTTAGTACAGAAAAAAAAGACCTATCTCTGATCTCCCTGGTAATAGTAGGCCCTCTATGTAGAGTCGAATAGAGTTAGAATGAACGCTCCAGAAACCCTGACAGCCCGTTTAACAAGGTGTCTAACATCCCATTTCCTCTGCACTTCCTCTCTCCTTAATCCTTTTATGCGAAACTCACTCAGGAGTAAGCACGTGTGAAATTGAGGACTCTCTAATACACATTGCACGACACAGGCTCACTGAAATGGAGTGTCTCAGCCTTGTTCCATCAAACAGTGCCAAAAGGAAGCCGACTTTAATCAAAGAGTCTTTTCCATGTGTCCAGAGCCTTGTGCGCTCAGAGCAAATAAACAGCCTTGCCCCGCTGCTGGTTTCCCAATGCTTTCCTTGTCTTACAGAGCCGTACAGATCTGCCTGCAGCCCTGTAGGTGACCATCCCTGTATTTTGGGTTGGAAGTGGGGAAATGGGTGTAGAATTTGAAACCAGACCTGGTTTTTGCTAGCACCGGGTTAAGCAAAGCCCCAAAGCTCCCAACACCCTGCAGATTTGGAGCAGGTAATACATTTTTAGTCAGAATTTACTATTAGTAGCATGGTTTTAAGAGATGGTCATCACCCACCGTTCCCTTTAAGTCTTCCGTAAAGAGTTCATTTACAGGATATCTGAGCAATTTGTATCATGCCAACTTGTCTTCTGCAACCAAGGGAAAGTAAATGGCTTTGAGGCTAGTATGGAAGAGATGGTTTTGTTCAGAGTGGCCACTGGCATCAGAAACAACACCAGCTTTTGCCCCAAACTCAGAATGAATCCGCTATGTGAGGATTATTCATTGGATGCTTTAAACTTCCTGGTTTTCAAACTCTTTGGCTGTTATGTTGTGGAGATCTTCCCAGGCACTGTGGGAGTCAATGCAAAGAGCTCCTGTCAGCTGAACTGACTTCTCACTCCTTTAGTGAATTCTGCAATTAGGCTTTTAGGCAATCTAGTTTCATTAAAGCAAAAGGGTAGGCAAAATATCTGTGTAGTAAGGGCCAAGTGCCTCGCAATAAAATCTGCCGGAAAGGAGAAATGGAAAAGCTGGGGAAATGCCCGAAACAAAACAGCGAATCTTTCTAAACAAATGACCTGGAAATTCTTTCACTACTTCTGCCTGTCTCTTATCACAAGCCACGATAACCCAAGATTCAGGCAAGTTACTTTTTAACATCCTCTATCAGCAGGACTATAGCCTGCAACTGCAGGAGGACAGACTTGATCCAATAGATCCATTATCTCCCCAGTTACTATGACCCTGTCCTAATTAGGATCTTACACAAACCAGATACACCAGCAGGCAATGACAACTTCATTTTAGACAAGAGCTCTGCTGGGGGAAAGCTGTCTCTTGTTTTTAAGTTGCCATCAAGTAAGTATTGATTTGGTGAAAAGAGAAAATCATACGTCATCGGGAGGAGAGGGGAGGGGTGCTGGCTTGCAATGTAGGGTGCAAACGCTGGCGGGACAGTAGTAACAAGGGGAAATTATGCTGCCTCCCAATATCCCACCCAACAGATTTTTGTGTTTGCCAGAAATTCGTGGCAGATCAATCATTGCTATCAGATAAGGGGAGTGATTTGCACGTCTGCTTTCGAGCCTCTGTGAGAACGACTGTCTTGCAAGCACACAATCCAATCTGCAATATCGGGCCCATATGGAAGGAAACAGAATCCTCCTAATTGTACAGAGGAACGCTGATGGCAGAGCCCAAGATGACGAACAGCACAAAACCCTGGGCTGGAAAAACACAACGGAAAAGAACCCAGAGTGATTGAAATTTCAGTATTATCATCCTACCACATAAATGATAGCGTCCCTCTGGATTAGACTTATGGAGAGCAGGCTGGAACGTTGGAAAGATAAGGCGTTTTTAATCTGTGAATATAATCAGCTGGAGGGGAAATATAAAATGCTAATAACAAATTGAAAGTCAATCTAAAAATGAATGCAACAACTACTCGGGTGCTCTGCCCCCCCCTCTATAAAATAAAATTAAAAAAAAAAGCACAAAATGCTTCATTATAATACTTGCAGGGTTGAAATGGTAACAAAACTAACTTAGCCCTGCAAACTTAATTTGCTCCGCACATTCAACTTTGTATTTTAAAATGGATCTGTTTACTTGTGACTAAATATAGAGTGGATCTCACCATTTCTCGCTAGGTGGAACACTATAAAAGGTAAGTGGTACAATACATCATCTTCAAAGGTGGCTTATCTGGAGAGGAGGTGTAGGAAATATAGTGCAGGGGACTCTCTGCATCTGAGACACAATTGGATTCCATTTTTCCTTTTGAAATAGGGAATGGGGAGAAGGTTACTAACGCCTGAAAAAGTAACGTCAAACCATGGGGCATGTAGCGAGGGATATATTGCCTCGATTTGAAGGGGCCAGCAGTGCAGATGGGACTGTTCCTAACTATTCATCTGCACAGATCAACACCACCTTTGTAGCACCTTCCATCCGTGAGGTCTCGAAGCCCCTCACAAACATCTTCAGGCCCTGCAAGCCGCACCACTTTCCTAGGGCTGAAACCAAGAGAGTGGTACGGGCCTCCTAGAAAAAGATGCTGCTACAAAAATGCATGATGCTACTGAAGTCCTTTGCCTTAGGAGATGGGGAATACGCTATAATGTTGAGGCCTTTTTATGCCATCTGAACTGCATTTGCTCTAGGCGTTGCCCCTCTCTACTGCCAAGACAAATCACCTGGGAACTGACCTTAACATTTTAAGGTCTATGATCATCTAGGCGAACTTTTAGCAGAACACAGGCATTCCTGTGCTCATTCTTGCAGTGGAGGAAGTTATTTTTCTCTCCCGCATAAATAAAGGTGATCAAGCCCCAAATATTAAGGTTGACCTGGGATAATTAATTAAGCCTAACAATAGCACTATAAGCCAAACTCAGGACAGCTGTGGGTACTGCCTGTAAGTACACATTCCTCTCTCAACCCCAGCACAGCCAGATGCTTCTGTTAAAATGGTAGGGAAACCAAAACGGTTGCTTTTTACCGGAGACCCCATTAAGTTCCAGAGTTGATACGCAGACATAAATGGGAAGGTGAAACAATAAAGACCCTAACAGAAGAATATAAGACATCACCTAATAGGAGCTTATAAGACATAGCCTATTAAAAGTGAATAGTGAATATGAGCTGTATCCTAACAGAAAGTTTGCATGGGTCCAGCAACTTTGGCGGAGACGGACTTTTTTCAGGTCTTTGGCAGAACAGACTTACATCACAGCAGCAGATGTAGCAGGGGAGAGGAAACAGGGCAGTTAGGCAGTTGAGTAAGACACCTAAACAGCACGTAATATCCCTCTTTTGCACTTCCTAAAAGTCAAGCGTCCTCAATAGAAGGGAAGAGGTAAATCCTGGATGGAGCCAGATATGTGGCTGCGCCCTGCAAACCATGTAAGCCCCAATGACTGACTGCGTGTTTTCTCCCCACTTTGAACACCTGGCTCAGACACCGCACACAGGACAGATTATATATAGGTGGGCCCCGAACCTGGGAAGCCACTGTGCATTGGGCAGGTAGATTATTGAACAAAAGTAAATGATAGCGGCACGGCACAAAAAGATGCGCTCTGGTGTTTCCTTGGAGGCAAAGACAAAGACGACACTTTGCTGTTTGTTGTGCCAGAGAATCATCTCTGATTGTTTGTGTCATGGTGGCAGATAAGTGCAAAAGAGATAGATGTTCTGTCTCCGAGGCACAGTTCTCATCTGTATAGCATAAATTTATGCCTGCTGGTTGCAAGGCTCATGATTCAGAGCTGGGATATGACTGTGATCTGAGCACAGGAAAGGCAGCGCCTTTACACTTGACGGTGATCTGCTTCATTCGTGTTGTCAGTCAGTCTTTGAGAAATGTCCCCTTGTGTTAAAGTCAGTTTGCTTCCTGAGCATGCTGTGTTGTAGGATGGCCAACATCCAGACCTCGCTACTATGGATAAGCGTTGGTTCCTTGTTGAAGTGGGGAGACACTTTATGATGGAGTGGCTGACTGATGCCAAAAGATCCCCCTTCCTGGTACCTGGGTTGGGACCGCAGCCCCTTGGACCCCACCCCACAGGCCCGTGGGTTGGAAATGGAGGACAGTTCCCCTGGGATACATTTAACAATCCTTCTTAACAAAAAAAAATCAGTTCTCTATTTCCCATCGTGTTGGGCCACCACATCAAATTTTAAAGCAAAACTTTAATGGGTTAACTGAAGAACAGCCGGAGTGGCTGGTAATGGATGGTAGAGACCTGATGCAGTAGCTGCCTGTTTTATTGTAAATGCTACCAGAGGTCCAGAGAGCACGCAGTGGGCACTTGGAAACATAGACATAATCAAAATACAGTTGGAGTGAGCTAAAAGAGCATGTTGGCTTTGGTATTCATCAGATAAATACACAAGCAATTAAGTTTGCCTTAGCCCAAGCTGCCAGACCCAGACTCTACCGGGCTGGTGACATGAAGCATAGGTTTTCTTATATGTATGGTATTAATTTGTTTATTAATAAAATGGCTTACCCAAAGAAGCCTCTAGGGATGCCAGGAATCAAACTCATTTCTCCAGCTTCCCCAAGACCTAGTCCCTGCACTTCAGTTCTCCGTCTGTAAAATGGGTACAAGAACACGTCCCTCTTCCATGGGTATGTTGCCAGGAGCAAGCAGCAAAGCATGCACAGTTGATGCCACACTCAGATACCAGAGTAATGGGGTCATACACATCAAGTAAGTAGACAGACAGCCCCTTAGATCTCCCTGCTCAATAATATCCCTTCTGTGAGGCTGCTCACACCATGATCCTTTCTTGAACTGCTACATCCAGAACCTCAGATCCAGAGTTGAACTCTCCTGTATTTCTGAGATGAGATGGGGCCCATTACATTTTGGGTCCTCCTCTGGTAATGTTACTTTATCAGCAGTCTGGAGGCATCAGAAACTAACTTTTCCATGTAAAGGCAAGTAAAGACCACGTCCAGCTTGTGCTATCTTCGGTGAAGGGCTGCATCTCAAAGCACTGAGGACAGGCTTGAAGCTACAAAGATATTTGGTAGCAATCACTGAAATAATGCTGAAGACTGACATTTGCCACACTTGTATTTCTCGACATCTCGGGGCTGGACGACACTTGGAAGCCAATTCACGTTGGGGTGTGATTTTAAACCAAAAGGGCTGTTTTGGATATGGAAACTCTTGTTCAGAAAAGTTTTCCCTGAATAACTCTATATGCTGATAAGCTGCTTTTGAAGACCCATTGGAATGAATGGGTTTACTTGAAGTGCTTTATGGGTGACAGAATCAGACCCAGAATAGTTAAAATGATAATTCATAAATAGTAAAACACCATAAATAGTAGGGTTTACTGGCCATTCTTATAGCATAAATGCAGGCATAGGCAGACAAGCTTCTTTGGGTAAATCCGATATCTTTTATTAGACCAACTCAAATAGTTGGACTGTTTTTACTAAATATTATTTTATTATTAAATAGTCCAACTATTTGAGTTGGTGTAATACAAGATATGAGATTTACCCAAAGAACCTTGTCTGCCTGTGTCCTTAGACCAACACGCTACAACCTACAACCCTGTACAGATATAGGCACGCATGGTATTCAATAGCTACACACACACACATACACAGAGAGCGAGAGAGAGGAAAAGTGAAATACAGGGCTATATCCAAACATAAATTAAAAACTTTCCACCAGCTGCTGGAAACAAATGTGTGCAAACAAAGAGGTAGAGGTAGAGACAGAAAGAGAAAGATCTAAGAAATTCTGCTCTACGGGGCTTGCTGATAAGAAGCATGTTCCGAAGACAAATTCTTCCAAACCGAGAGCATCAATAAGACCTTCATTCATTCTCCCTATCTAAACGAGGCTGTTTGGAGCATCACTTTTTCATGTCGAGGTTGTTTGTGCTTTCAGGAATGAAGAAGATGAAAGAACGGCTGAGCCCGATGATCTGACAGTCTCCTCCAAACCGGAGCTTGTTTATTTTGGTCGGCATGCCACCCCCACTCCACCCCCTGGTTTTTCCAACTACTGATTGCTTAATTTCATGCTTCTCTGAAACAAGAGAATTGACTACACTCTAAACTCAACTAAACTCTCCCTTCCCTTTCCCCAGCTAATGATTCATGTCCTCACCCGCTCGCTCTTCCCCAAGCCCGAGCAGCGCACAGCCCTGAGTCCAAGGAGGAAATGAGTTTTGCTCCTTTCTCTGGGCCATCCGGTGAGTGGAAGGGAAATGAGGAACAAGCCCAGAGACCATTCAATGATTTCATTTCCCCCCCTCTGAAGATGATCAAGGAGCTTTCACATTCGGGGGCTTTTGCTGCTCAGAGGGATGGTAGCCCAAGGTGAAAAGACATGTGAGAAAGTTCACCAGGGGCTCCAGATTTGGGCACAAATCATTCTTCCCCAGGGAGGGTTTTACTGCAACTTGATAGCAGGGGCCTGGGTCACAGTGGTGCTGCACTGGATGCAGTGACAGTACAAGGGGTGTATTTGGTAGCTGTGTTGATCGGAGACAAAAAGAAATGCAAAACTCTAAAATTCTTGGTTCAGAGATGTTACCTTTTATTAGACCAACTAAGAAATTGCAAAAAAAAAAAAGAAAAAAGATCTTTCTTTGCGTGCACTAGCTCTGCATGGCTGGAAACGATTCCCCAGTGCCCTGCACCCTGGAATCAGGCCCAAGCTTGGAGATTGCGTCTAGATGCCTGTTCCTCCCAGGCAGTTGCAGTTTCCCTGCCTCTCTCCAGAAGAAACCCCTGTAACAAAAGCAACACCGAAGTACTGGTGACAGAGTGTCTCCCCCGCAAGCTCCCTTAACTTGATGGTACAGAAATTTTAATTTTAATTCAAATGAGCAGCGCCTCCTCTGTGCTACGCCCTTTGCTCACACGGCACCTCAGACAGGTCCGGTCTCCAGGGAGCCGGCAGTTGCAGGGTTTATTTTCACCTAGATTAGATTTCTTTCAAGTGACAGGGCCGGAGGATGGAGCCACGCTGCCCGGCCAGTCGCAACATCCTAACAGCTCCAAATTGCCCCCAGCATGTGGCAAAACTCTCTCTAATGTCATTACGTGGCTTTAAAGGTTGACTTTACCTACAGCCCAAGCTGAAGAGCAGGAGGAGGAGGAGGACTGGAAAAATACCAAGGGGCTTTGACTGAATTGGGGTCCCCCAGTGCCTTGAGCTCTATGACAGTAAGGACGACCCAGCCCCGAGGAAGGTACAGTCCAAAGGGAAGGATGTGCCAGGTGGGCAAGACTGACAAGCGGGCAGGGGATGCGGGATGAACCAGCTAAACCAAACGCTGCAAATACAGCCTGGTTCATGCTCTCCGAGGAGGAAGGCTGCTTGCTAATACGCCGCCCACGGCAGAGAAGTTTTCACTAGATTGCAACCCACCTGCACTTGCTAAACCAGCTCTGCCATTACGCCACCATATTTTTAGCGACCAGCTGTCAGCTCCTCATAAAGGAGGGGCTGATGTGTACGTCATGCACATTGTCTTAAAAGATTGATTTCTCACCTGTAAAAGTGATCTACATTCCCTCTCCATTCCCAGATGCCTTAGTCAAAAGAGAAAATGGATCTTTTAAAGATACATGTATCCATCACTATTATTTACATTCGAATATGCGTACGCAGCTCTGCTCCAACAGGGGAAATGTAAATCAGATGGACATCGTTCCCTGAATGCCCTAAAGAGCTCCATTCCCCCCAAATTAGAATAGAAAATGGCACCTTTAATATGTAAAAGCTGCTGCATCCTGACTCTAAATAAACCAAACTTGAGCTAGATGCCAAATATCGTAGATGAAGGACAGGTGCGACGCGCATATCTGGCCAAGGAATCAGTCCTAAACAGCTATTTATATTAATGCAAAGAAGGTGCAATGTTCCTCCTCTTGATATATGCTGCAGTGGGATATAGTTTTGTCCCACCAGTGAGAATAAAAACGTACAGTTCATGATAGGCAAAGTCACATGTGTGAGATAAAAAGCCCCAGCTATAATATATGTCTCCACCACATATTCTCTTCAGGATTTTCTTTAGATCTTTGGATGACAACAAGAAAACACTTACTCAAGGTTAGATGCTGCTCTCCGGGCTTTTTAATAACCATTCCCTCCACCCTAGGGGATGGCGCCTGTGAAATGAGGCACACTCAACTTCATCTCCTGGACTTGCAAAGACAAGGGAGAAGCTTTACAGATGTCTTTGCTTCCCACTGTAGCCATGCATGTGAATGCTGAGTACATAAAGAGGTCTGCTTTTCTGTCTGAGGGGGTGCATTGTAAGGAAGTCTGTCTCTCTCCACATTCGCTGTCCGTAATCCCATGACTTCAATCACCGCAACAAAAAATAGTGATTGTAATGAACCCCTTGACATGACTGCCCCGGCCTACTGTATTACCACTGCTCAACTGTGCATCTGATGAGGAGTCTCCTTTATTTCTAGTACTTTGGAGCAAGAGGACACAACTTCCGGCTATGCTAATGCTGTGCTATGCAAGGGGCTCTGGCCTGTGCACAGCAACTGAGAAGCTCTTAGGTGACGAGATTTGCCACCAATATTAAAAACAATTTTCTTCTTTTGTTCCAGATCGTACAATAGGGGGTTGACTGCTCCATGCCTTTCAGACATGCCAGCCATACGTAGAGAAACAACTAATATATCCAGGAGTCAAGAAAGATGGGAGACCAGAATGAAGTGTCGCTGGGCAGCAAGTAGCACAGCCTTTCCTCCTATGAGCACTACCAGGGGTACCTGGCCAAGCATGCCACAGCCACCAATAGACAACACAAGTTGCTGTGCTAAGGGGTTTTAATGTCTTCCTCTTAAGTAATATGGAATGGAGATAGACACATTACAGAAGTTGGCTGTGAGCGTGTTTTGCAATGAGTTTTATTTCCTTTGTATTAACTGTATGGCATGGGACAATCCCTCTTACAATGTTTCCAACCTCAGGTCCAAGGAAAAAAATAAAAACTTCAAAGGGAATGGTTTAGACAGTCAAGATGCCTTTAAAAAGTAGTGAATTTGTTTATGATTATTGAGCTCGGAGGGGGCATGCGGGCCAGGCTTTTCTGTGAATGGCAAAGGCTAGAAACTTCCTTTTTAATTAAATATTGTCACACACTTAATAACATTGCAAGAGCTGGCAACGCCATTGCTGACATGGCCAGAGCTGTCAGCAAGAAGGGCTCAAAGACAGGACCATAACAGAGACACGGACTTAGTCTTAAGGCAAGCTCTCTCGTATAATCATGCATCATTCTCTGCAGCTGCGGGTTAGACAAAAGTTACCCCTTCACAGTCCTTCTGCCCATGATTTAGCTCCTCTGATGGAAGATGGCCTACCCTGGCCTTTTCTCACAAAAGCATAGGCTGGTCCCAATAGGCCTCACAATAAATCTATGGTGTCAAAACAGCGTGTCAGTGAGTGAAGATTGTATCTGTCCCGTGCCCTGCACCAAAGAGCTCAGTCAAAGAATGTGTGATCCGCTGCCATTGATACCAGGTCCCCCATGGAAAAGAGAGCGAGATAGAAAAAAATTCATGCACGCAGACCCTGAGCTTTCCATATTGCAACATGCACGTCGGCCGCTGTCTTTCCTAGTCCAAGAGGTGGCCTCTAATACCCAAGAAAAGGGTTATAGCATCACTAAATCAGAGGAATGTAGGGCTGGGAAGGGCCTTGAAAGATCATCAAATCTTATTATTGAATGATAATTTTAACAAAACACATCACTAACTAAGCTGAACAACTAGCTAGCATGGATGTAAACCCAGCCCAAGACTTGTGCACCATGCCAGTCCCACTTAAGGCTGCTCCAAGGTGATGCGTGGGGGCTGTACATATGCCAGCCCAGTTCGGGCCCCCTTTGCAGCAGCAGGAGGATGCAAGCCTTTGGCAACCGAGGCCTGATTTAACACACAAATAGCTTAACATGGGAGCTCTGTAAAAGGAGCTTCCCTAACTATGCTTCAGACAACCTTCAGCCATTTACCTTGACTCCCAACCAATCTAAATAGACTTAAAAGTCGCCTTAATGGACCTTATGAAGTAGTGCACTCGCGATGCACTCTCCTGCGCTCTCTCTGACTGTAAATAAAGTGTTGTGCGGTGAGTGCAGCTTCACTGCAGTGACTATGGTTTTAAAATGTGCGTGCCTTCACATTTCCACCAGCCCCAAACCAAAGTTTAATCAGGCAGCTAATGCAGCGGTGGCGGTGAAGTATTTTGGGAGTGGCTTTCCTTCTAGACTGCTGCTTTCTGACACATCCCCTGGTTCTGCAATAACATTTCCTCTCTACTGAATAAAGAAAAGCATTAGAAATAAGCCCTTTGTGACTGACCAGGGAGCAAATGGACTCCTGTCACGGTGGACCAGGGAGGAATAAAATGGGCTCTAGGAGTCACAACCCTGGCCAGCCCAACCCTTTCTTGAGGCTTTACTATTAGCAGAGTCTAGCTGCCCCAAGATTAGATAGTGCATTGCTCCTTTCCCTGCCCACCCTGCACTTTGTGCACCTTGGCTTCAGCAAGAGGCAGCACGTGCTGATGTTGCCTGGGCAGACCACAGTCACAATCTGTCTGCTGGACGCCCACGGTTTCGGGGGAAAAGGCCTTGTGCCGGCTCTGTGCCTCACCTCATACATCTGCCAATGCACTGGATCAGCTAGGCCACCCGGTGCGTTCGGGGATGGAATAGAGTCAATTGAATCCAATATGATGGTCACGGAGCGATGATTCTGCCCACTCAGCACCCTGGTTCTGCTTTGGGACGGGGGTTGGACTAGATGTGACCTCCTGAGGTCCCTTTCCACCCTCATTGTCTATGAGTCTATGAACAAGAAAGTCTGATGAATGACTGGGGAGTCAGACCAAGAACACCCGCCCGGGTATCATTCACCAAATACCAGTGCTGCTGACCAGAATGGGCCAAGGTGGAGGCTGGAGCAAAGGCTGATGGGACTGTTCACCTGCTTTTCCTGCCATCAAAATTAACAGGGGTATTTAAAAAAAAAAAAAAAAAAA
>NW_017729012.1:5601304-5620125 GCF_001723915.1 Gavialis gangeticus
CAAAATTAACAGGGGTATTTAAAAAAAAAAAAAAAAAAAAAGCAACTTGCTCTGTCTTTTGACTCAGGAAACACTTCTCCTAGAGCACAAGCCCCAATAGAGTCATAGATCTATGGATCTATCGGGGATATTACTGCCCCGACCCACCAGCTGCAAGCAATCCGGGACGTCAGGAAGAGAAAAACAATTTGCTTCCTCCGTGCGCTCCTTTCTCCCGTTCTTGACCCTGAGATCGTGCAAATGTTTTTTCCCGGGGCCTCCGCCGTGAACGAGACGCTCTCATCGCCAGGGAGTAAATCACAGCAACAGGGAAATAAACCTTTCCTTGAAACGATTGTTATTTATTTATTTATTTGCTGTGTGCAGAAGTCTACATAAAAGTGCATAAATTGTGGCAGTGAAGGCTGCTGCTTGATTAGGGGCTCAGACACCAAACACCGCGCTCTCTCTCTCTCTCTCTCTTTTGATATCTCCTCCTGACAAGGGGAAGTCGGTATGGGGGATAGAAGGTGCTCTGGCAGGAGGATGCCGTTTTCCCTTTAAATCTAACTCAGGTAATGAAACTGCACAAGAAAATAGTGTGGGTGCATCTGGGAGTAGTAGAAAACAGTTAGATCTTCATAGAGCCATAAAGAAGTAAACAGTAGGCTGCTATGAAGATCTATGGGGCCCCGCAGTGCCATTGTCTTCAAAAGGAATTAAAAACAAATTGCTGAGGGCCAGCACATAATTTAGAGACTCACGGCAATTTTATGACTTGCTAATGTTCCTAATTACATGCCCGTGAAAGGCTTAATTAATTGGGGGATGTAGCAAAAAGTGGAGCCTGTGTTTGTTATCATGGTTCCACTGCATTGATTTTAGTGCCTATGGAGAATTTAGGGCCTCTTTATTTGCACAAAGAAAATGCAAGTCTCTCGAAAAAATGCACATTAAGATCAACCCCTCGCTGCTATCTAATATACTTTCCTCTACTTAACCAAAGCGCTTGTAATCATATTTTGTAAATGTTGGTGCCGTTAATTGCATTGTGAGAGAAAATAGGTTCCGCTCGACTGGTCGTGGAGAATTTTATAAAGTTCTTTCCCTGCTCCCAATCCCGAGGACTCTGAGAGAGAAACTCATCAGGAAGTTGATGCAGTAGGATGCTCGAGCGCGGCTGAGGCTGGTCCAGGAAGCAGCAGAGGTCTCTCCACTTCCTCCTCCTCCTCCTCTTTGCCTTTCTCCTCGTGCTGTGAGAGGCTGATGAGGAGTCAGCAATGGGAGGCTTTGGCACACCCTGTAGAGAGTCTCTGCCAAGGAGCCTTCCCATTCTAGGCAACGGTCTTGAAAGCGCTCATTGAGTGTTACGCCCCGCTCCCTGCCAAGGTGATTGCATGGCCAGTCATTATTTTGCTGCCCCCAAAAGCAGGCGAGGTGCTTCAAAGAAGACAGCAGTAGCCGTCGTTCCTGCCCCAGCTGGCTTTGAGCTCACACCATGGATGAATGGTGACGAACACAAGGAAGGGAAAGACCAACTTGTCTCACATCGGGACAGGACTTGGTTACGGAGAGAGATGTGGGAGTCCTGGGTGGTTTGGTCTATCAGATCAACAGACCGTGATAGCTTCTCTTAAAGACCTTGGGGGTCTTTAAGAGAAGGCTGAATAGGCATCTGGCAGGGGTCATCTGACCCCAGCGCTCTTTCCTGCCTAGGCAGGGGGTCGGACCCGACGGTCTGTTGAGACCCCTTCCGACCCTAGCATCTATGAAATACAAAATCAGATTTCAATCCTAGCTCTCTCAAGAACTCAGAGATCCCCAGGGGAAAGTCGCAAGTAGTTTTCTACACAGAGAAACAATGGACTTAAAGTACAGATAATTAACCCCCTACCTCCATATACATCTCAACATGCCAAGAAAATAAATGGAGGCAGGACGCATCTTCCCCCCCCCCCACCTTTTAGCTGGAACACATGGATAAAAACAGCTCCCTGTCGTCTCGACCAGCTCATGAGCTCATCGTTCCAAGGGAGATTAGATATTGCATGCCAAGATAATCATAAAATGTTTTAAAGGGAACAAGAAAGGGAAACGAACGCAGGCAGGAAAGGGAGCAGGGTTCTTGCCCCCGAGAGAATGCTACATCTTCCTTTAAAACAACGTTCTCCGTTTCTTTGCAGGAAAGTCTGGATGCGGATTTCTGCACTCTCAAACTCCAGTGAATCGGGGACGAGGTCTGTGCAATGTGGGAAGCTGGTGACGGCCACTGATCTGAAGGAAGCACCCACCAGGGAAAGGATTGGTAATTTATGCCATCAAAGACCCCAGGATCTGCGCCCTGAGCATAAACTGAAAACTGTGTCCAATTAGGTGTGCCGGTCCTGTCACACTCACTGGTCATACAGTAGGGAATGAGTTTGAATTACAAGAATTATTTCATGTGGAACTTGATTCTACAGGGTTTTAACCTATTGCTTCTACTAAATCACTCAGCTCTTCCCTTTTGCCCCTACTCCCCTCCAACACTTTCTTTTATTTTTTTTTGAAGGAGGTGAAAGAGGTCTTCACTTTTGTGAAGACTACAGGGCTGGCAAGCCCCAGAAGGCTGCATTACCTCTGTGAGAACTGGCAACAGTCATGCTACTTTTGAGGTTCGGGATGCATCACGGTGAACCTTTGTCACTCACCTACACGTGACCTCTCCGGCAGGAACTCCCGGATAAAGAAACCCCTTATTATAGAGGACAAAGTTGCTCACCTCCACTCTGAACCAGACGATTAAGACTATCCTCGTGCTAAAGGATATTGTGTGTGTGTATCGGTAAGGCATACTGATGAAAGGGCAGGGGGTATTAGCAGCCAGCAGTCGTTTCACCAGGTCCCATAGATTAAAGTGGAAAGATCTGAAAGTGTGCCATTCAAACCCCTCTGGAAAAAAGATCAGCATCCTTGCCAGTTCAAATCCAATCTGTGTTAGTTGCTACTGATAATCGTTAACACCTTCCATAGCTGCATGGTGCCTCACACGTTTCTAATAGACAAGGTTTCTCATCTTCTACCCACTGCTGCATTACAAAATCCCAATGGTAGCAATCCCAGAGATACCCAGGACTGCAATGCCCCCAAACAGCCAACGACCTTCACACACTTAGGACCAGCCTCTCCAGTTGAGGCCTTAGGATCTCTGGCAGGCTTGTGGTGTGGCTGCTCGCCCATGTTGGTGCTTGTGCCCCATGCCTTCGCTGCTATTCTCACAGTCATGCTTGCTCATTGAAGTCGGTAAGGGAAAACCTACAAGTGTGGCAGTCACATCCTGCAGTGCAGGTGCATCCACTGGGACAGTTGGGCATTATTGGAACATAAGTCTTAAAAGACAAAAGGGTAGCCCATTTGGCAAAATAAAATGATATGTTAATCATACCTCAAGGGATTGTGTTGAGCAATTTACTTTCAGTTATGTTAAAAAAGAGAAGGGATGAGGATGGCTTGTAATATTTGACTGGAAGGCAATGTTTCGCTTAGATTTCACATTTCTCTTCGGAACGGGATTTCAATGTTTCCTGGTAGTGCTGGAAACTGAAACACAACAGCACCAAAAAAGACCAGGAAATCCAGGTAAAGAAACCAACCCGCCGTCTTTCCTTAGTCCTTTAATAAGGAGCATAGTGGCACCTGGGTACAGTCTCCGGTACTAATACAATACCCACCAGGGAAAGGATTGGTAATTTATGCCATTAAAGACCCCAGGATTTGTGCCCTGAGCATAAACTGAAAACTGTGTCCAATTAGGTATACCATTGGTATTGTATTAGCAGCAGAGACTGCACCCAGGTGCCACTGCACTATGCACCAGACACACATGAAATAAAGAAGCAAATCTCCCTGTCCCAAAAAGTTGACCATCTGAATATATGCAAAGAACGGTATCTAGAAAAAAAGAAAACCAAATGAATAGTCCCCCAGCTGCCCAGCTTTTCCCTGATAAATGCAAGCAAACAGCAGTAAAGGTGAAAATGAAATTTCAGTTTTAAAGTTCTTCGTGTCTTAATTGCATACGATCCAAGTAGGACAGAGAAGGATTCATTTAAATAGTGCTTTTGATCCTGACAATGTTCCTTGTTAATCAACCGTTAAGTACCTCTGAAGAACGTTATTTTGGCACCAGCGGAAGAAAGCAAAGGCATCCTTCCTGCATTGCTCCTAAATCTATCCTGGATGCTGCTTTCCACGCTCTTCGCAACAGTACTGCAAAGAGAGAAAGCTGAACGAAGTTTCACTGGTGCTCTGCAGAAGAGGAAACATCTCTGGAAATATAGTTGGCTCTTTGACGATAAGACCTTTGACAGGAACGTGAATGACACGAATACTTTGATCCCTAGTCTCATAAGCTTCAGCAGCAATTATGAGTCAAGAGGGGTGAATACAGGGAGCAGCTAAAGCAATACCCTGGAGGGTGGTGATGCAGTAATTAGAGACAAAACCTAGAACATCTCTGCCTGCACCACACATGTGAACCTCAGAGGACAGATTGGGGAGGGGGGTGGAAAGCTTCGTGGAAAAAACCCAGCAACTATTCTTCACAGGGACATAAACCCGACAAGCCTTTATCCATTTCAAAGCAAACATCTTCAAAGACAGGTAAAATGCTAATTCTCTTAATGTCGGTTTTTATGTATATACTCGGAAAAGGTAAAGCAAATTAATCACTAGCTTTACCCCCTAATATATATCTGTGTTACAAATATATTACAGCATGTCAGATCTAAGAAGATAGATCTGAACAGCAGTTGTTAAAAGAGCATTTCCCTTTTCATGCTCTAATACAGTTATTTTGATCTTTCAGTCTTCATATTTTTTGTTCTCATCAAAGGAATGATGGTGCTAGAGATTAGAATGTTATTTATTTCCCTCTCACTGTCCTACCAGTGTTAATCACTTCTGGTGTCAACAGCTGCACGAGTCTGTCTGCTGTTGGGGAATACACCTTGCCGTGCGCTTGGAACAGGCTAGAGAAGCAGCACTGACCTCCGCCCCCCCCATCAGAACAGCTTCTGCTGATGACCCAAGGCAAACCTCTCTCGTTTGAGGTGAGAGTGACCTCCAAAAACACCAGGCTACAAAACACCATGGGACATATTATGCAAATTAACAGTGGAGAGGTGAAAGATCTCAATTAAGTACATGAACAGTGCCAGCAAAGAGCTCAGCTTTACATTGTGTGAACACCCATTGGATTTCAGGAGCGCAGCATTGGCCTCTGCACCGCCCAACGAGCACTTTTGGGGACGGAGGAAGACTTCCGGCTCTCGTGTGAGAATTTCCTATTGGCGGCCAGGGGATCTGTGCAAGACAGACCCAGAAAACAGAGCTTTCCTACTTGTATTAAAGAAGCGCTGCAGTATCCGAGAACAAGATGATGCCCCATTGCACTGGGAAGGGTACAAATGGATCGTAACTCAACCCAGCCATATGTTAAAAACCCTTGAGTTAAATTCGCACCTCTATTTCTAAGGACGGTGACGGATGGGAAATGCAGCTCCAAGGTGGCAAAGCATCTGACAACATGCCCACCTTTAATCACAAGTCATCCCATTGCCTTTAGTGGGGACAAGGCGTGTGATTAATACTTTACTTATGTTCAGGTCTAGAGGCTGTACCTGGTTATGTTGAATGGAAATTGCTGCCTACTGTTACTGTGTATTCTTCTGTTGCAAGATCTTCCCAGGCAGATCCCCAGTGGGTTTAAATGCTGATCTCTGATGGAGAGAGGCACCTGAGCTATCCCCAGCTTGATTCAGCACAGTAAAACAAATAGTTTAGAAGATGAAGACGGAGGTGGGAAATCCCACACTGCTGGGAAAACACACATCTCGGATCTAGGCAACTCTCCCACGAGGGAGTCTACTCAACTGAGACGCCCAGGCTACAGTTGAGGAGATTAATGATGCTGGTTTTTCTACGTTCAATTACACACATTTTGGCCAAGACTGGTGGAGCCCACAAAAGTTTAGATCGTCTTGAAAGGGGTTGAACTTTGCCCCCCAGGGAAGTTATCCCAGGGGCCCAGGCAGGTTGTAACACTTATATACTTGTCAAAATATGATACCTCTAGGGTTTCTTTTGATAATTCAGTGGCATTAGAAATCAGGCTAATGAGGGATGCAGCATTGCATGGCAGGAAGTGTAAATAACAAGCTGTTCCAGGCTCTTGAACGGACTCGCCATGTGATACTCAGCAAACTGTTTAGGCCTGCCTGACACATAGAAGTTTTGCTGACCTAGCTAGGCCCATCAGGAGAGGGGCTTTTCCCCTGCCCGGGACCAAACCACTTGTGCTGGCCCTGTCAAAAGAGCTCCGCATCTTCACTAGGAGATCTACCACTTTCCTCCCCCCATTATTTATAGCTGCACGGGCAAACCCAGTTAAAAAAGACAAGCCTTAGAAAGCTCTTTTGCTCGTACGAGCAGAGTCTCCACAAACGTCTTGGTGCCAGCTAGCAATTCTCATCACTGTAAGGATGCCAACCCTGGGCCCTCCTGCATGCCAGGGGTTGTGTGCAGCCTCTTTTCCTCCTCTACAGCCTCCATTTTCCTCCCCACCCACAGTTTTTATTTCTCTTTTTTTTTTTTTTTCCAATGCCCCAACATTTTTTAACTCTGTTGGATGGATGGGCAGGGCTCAGATGAAAGGTACTGTGGCACTGGGATGCGTTAATAGCTGCTATCAGTCAGCAATTGCCAAAGTGGTTGGAACAGGTAGCTCAGCTATCCCTATGGTGGGGCTCAGGGTAGCTTCTGTTTCACCTTCCCCGCCCCCAAGTTTTCTCCCAGATCAACAGGGTTTCTCCCAAGGATACCGGAGGCATTCCCTGAAATTTGGGAAGCAGTCGGAAGTGGTGTTCAAAAGTTATCACATTGCAGGCAAGAAGAGAAATGCTACTAGGTCAAGTGTAGGGCTTCTCCATCTCAGGCAATTAACTCATAAGCAGAATCTCAGTAGGTGGGAAATAAGACCCAAGATAGAGCAAATTTGTAATTCAGATCAAGTAGAACCATTGTGATGACCGTGTCCATTCTGCTTAAGTGCTGTGATGAACTTGTGTCAACTACATTTAATTATACATGCCCCAATCCACTTCAGTATGGGATGCAGCCCTTCCCTACCTAGCAGAGCTCTTCAGCCTCTGTTTAGTTTGAAGCATAACCCTTCAGCTCCATCACAGCTGGTGGAAATAAACACAGGTGGAAGTGCCTTGCTCAATCACAACGGACTGCTGAACTGGGGCCAGAATTGCTGTGCAGACAAAGATGTGCTTGTCTCAAGCTCTAGGTACCCTTGATAATCATTTACAAGTACACATCATCAAGACAACCAAACCGGTGCCCATTTCCAGAAGTTGTATAAGAGGCCATTTCAATCTCATGGCAAAACAGGGGAAAAAAGAAACAATCACCCGTTCTCTCAAAGTAATTCTTCAGGTACCACCATGCTTCTCCAACTGCCCATATTTCACGAGAAGAAATGGGTCTGCTGTAACAGCATGACTACTCCTTTTTGGGATTAAAACAAAATAACATGCACAGGTAATGACCAGAGGTTTAAACACACCCATTTGTGCTCAGGCAAAGATCGCAACATATTGTGGAAAGATGTGCTTTTGTTTATACTCATACAAAAAGTTCATATAGGCTCAAGATGATAACATAAAAGTGAAAAAGATGTATAGATATATAGTAATACATGTTACTCTAAGTAAAGTACTGGCTAAGTAACCAATAGATAAAAGCCAGGTAAGTAGCCAAAACGTCTGCTTTCTACACATATATCTTTGTACCAATTAGAAAAGAAAAAAAGAAAGCTAGGGAGGAAATAGATTTGTGGCATAGTCATAGCTTGTCATTTAAAAACCACTTGCACACCCACCTTATACATTCAGATTAATCACTCTGAATTGCAAGAATCCTTACCCTTTTCTCCCATGTTCCAGAGATACCACATATACCTGTTAGCTCTACCTATTTTAAGAAATGGACTTACGTAGGTCCCCATTCAACATGGGATTTATACTTGTGCTTCATTTTAAGCATTTGAATAGTTCCATTAATGTCAAGAACATAAGTGCTGCAATTCAACGTGTGCCAGCTACATATTTATTTAGGTTGCATATACACCAGAGAAGTACCCGTTCTAAGTGGTAGGCATCTTTGACAATAACTTCAAAGCTCAGGAAGACCAAACCAGTAGCCAACTCCACCAGATACAAAAACTGGGACTGATCACTGGAATGCCAAAATTAAAAAAATCCTGCCACTGAGAAGCTCTGCTTCATTAGCAAAACATCACTGTCCAAAAAAAGTCCCATCTGATCAAAATGCTTTACTAAAACACCAGGTTGGCCGCGACACTAGGGCTGGGTAGGTTAGTTGCTATCTGCACTATTTCAAATGAATGCTTTACTAAATATGAGACACCACGGAGTTTAAGACTAAGTTAGATATTTGGAACTGGCTAAGAGGAACCAACAGTAGCATATGCAGGTGCAATGATAATTATTTGAAGAGACTAATTCAGCAGGAGTATTTCTAGCATAACTAATCCCTGAGAGGCAAGAAACAGGAAAAGACTGCATGATCTAATGTCTTTGAAATAGGTTAAACCAGTGACATAGCCATCATCAGCATTGTGTTCCTTGCCTTAAAATGCTGACACTTACAGGTTTGATGGTAACTAGACAGCATAGGGGCACCTTTGCTTTCACATTGGATCTGCTGACATGAACAAGACTTGATTCAGATGGGCATCTGAACATTAAAGTCCTTGCCTATTTCCATAAAATGATTGGCAGGATGCCTACTGTTAGTCAGCTGGTAGCACTGCTGATGCACGGCGTCTTGATAAAAACTTTGCAACACTTCTAACCAAAAAAAGGGCAATGACATCTTATTTTAATTCACCGGACTTCCGAGAGGTGGGACACCTCATTTCTGACCATTGGATCCATCCTATACCTTTGAAGGTTTAGGACCCATCTAGAAGGGGGACATTAGAGTATACTGCAGTCGCTACTCCATGCTAACTCCTATATGAACCGTCTTATTACACAGCAAACTGGTGCTACCTACGTATAGGGTAGCTTATACCTTGCATATTAACATAGTATAACACCCTCTCTTACTGCACACTACCTTCTGCTGTGTAGACAAGCCCCTAAAGTTCTTCTCTGAGAACAAAAAGGGTACCTACTTTATAGTTTTAGCTCAGCTGCAAATGCTCAGAGCTCTCCAAGAAAAATCTAGTTCTGGTTTGTAGGAAGATGACCCAAAGTAAAGCAAAGCTGAAAACCAACATCATTTCTGACACATAGGCCTGATCCCCTGAGCCAGTTTCTGTCTTCAATTTAAAGTTTAACAAATGCATACTTTGCAAAGAAGAGAAGAATAAAACTTTGCACAGATTACTTACAGTTGATTTCCAGCTAATCCCTGAGTAGATCAATGTCTGGGTAAAAAAAAAAAAAAAAAAGGAAGAAAAGTTATTTCAAGCCCTGATAATATTTCTGTTTGGCTTTTGTAGTTTTTTAGGGACTTAATTCCTGTCATTTAAAAAAAAAAAAAGATTTAAAGACTCCTCCTAAGAGGAACGTTTTTTTTAATATCTGAACAGTATAATGGGAACCATTTCAGAAAGAGGGCAACAGTGACATAGCATGGTTTTCCCTGGATATCAGAGGGTCTGTGGTCAAAACCACTTCTTTTATAGTCTTGGTTGTACAGTGCTCTTAGGAAATGCAAGGTTGATGGGTTGCAGCAGAAAGCTTCTAGCCAATGTTCAGTGAGTGAAAGGAAACTGTAGGCTCCCATCATGGGCTCCTTAGTCCTTGTTCTCTCCTACCAGGCACATGTTTCTTGGTTTTGACCTTAGGTTGGTTTTGTTGCATTGGTTATGTTATAATCGCTGGTCAAGACTGATTGGCAGAAAGGAGGCAGAAGGGTAGTGGTTATAGGAAACTTGTTATGGCTCGCTGCATGGCAGCAGTTTCAACTACAGGCGCAGGTCCTGGGTCACCTGGATGTATGGAGACAAAGCACCAACAGGCAGAAGACCCTAATTCTTCATTAATATAAATACAGGTAAGTCTGGCAACTCAAGAACCTGCATGAGAGAGGTGGTCTGTGGGTTTAGCTATGACTCGCATGGACATCAACAGGGGGAAAAGGATAGGGAAGGCTTTCACCCCAGAGAAGTCAGTGCTCTGCTTGAAATGCAGCTCTCAGCACTACAGTGAGTTGGGACAGGGCAAAAAGTATTTCAGGAAGAGTCAAGGCGACTGGGACCACAGAGCTCACCTAATATTGACATTACGGCAATCAACGTGACTAAGAACAGTAATGTCCTCACCTTGATACCTGTCGTGGTCTGTTGGAGGTTGCTTTGATAACGAGGACTTCACGTCTGCTTTGCTGTCATACGACGTGACATCATGGAGAATTTACTTTGGAAACAAAACCGAAAAACCCATGAGTGTGAAATGTGACTGTCGATAAAGTAATCCTCAGCAATCAGACAAAATTAATTGTGTGAACATCATTGATCAAAGCTACTTAATACATTGGGTATGTGGAAAGCTGGAATGTAATTTCATTACCAATCTGCTCCATCCTAATGAAATTTCTAATAACGTTCTAATTTTGATTTTGGTTAAGGAGAGAATGATGGAAATTTTCTTTTGCCTCTCTTGTAAGATTTTATTTATGGGTTTTCTGTGATACCAGGCATCCTTTTTTCTTTTTTTAATTTGACATTGGGGGGGGCGGGGGAGTTGAATATAGCAACAGAGATAAAAGAAACAAAATTGCAAAACAGACAAACCAAGCAGAAAGAGAATTGATGTCAAAATTAAGGAGGTTAATTTTAAAGTTAGAAATTAATGTATTTTATGGAAGATATTGTGTTTTTTTTTAAAGTTCCAGCTGAATTTCCAACTCAAATTGATTTGAATAATGCTAAAACCTTTTATAGATACATCCCTTTATATAACCTTCTCAGAGACAAATATTAAATCAATTCAGCCCCCAAACACCCTAGGATTCCTATTTTCAAAGGCAGATAGAAGACGAAGGAGATCACGTATAAAATCCAGGCCGTCAAAGCCAGGGGCAAGACTCCCAGCGAAGCCAGTTGAGGCCACGATTTCAGCCGAATTTTCAGAAAGATCCCATAGTCTCACATCTTGTGTGAGAACTGGTTGTGGGTGTGATTGAGTGTATTTAAGTATTTCTGCCTTCAAATCAGGCGAGGCGACTAAACGCCAGTAGTTTTGGGGGAAGAGTGCGATGTGCCTACACAACAAAGGGCTAAAGTCTAGGCTGGCATCCCTCACTGGATCTCAGCTGGCTTACCCGAGTGGAGGGTAGGATACCAAAGGTTCACTTCTCTTCAGCTACCTGCCTACAAATTTTTGGGTGAGTAAGAGATCTGCCCAGGCCCCTGGGGAGCAACAGTGAGAGAGAGATGGTGCTGCAGGGACTTCTCATTTCAAGGCCCCGGGCTAAGTCCTTAGGTTGTGTAAATCATAGCAGCTCCATTGTCGTCATCTAATGACCTATTTTGCCAAACTGAAACCATTTGGACTGCATCTCCAGGGTACAGCTTTTCAGCACATTTTCTTCCCATCTGAAAACATTTAAAGCAGGAAGGGGGCTGCAGGGGAGCAGGGGATGAGGATGTTGCCCATTGCTGGCTTGCAAGCCTATGGGGGCCCTTGGATAAAGGGAAGGGCTGGATGGCATACAGCTAATGGTGAAAAAACAGAGCCACTGCCTGCTAGGTGAGAATGACTCCCTGACCACTGCGCTATTGCCTATCTCTGGTATTTCCATTTCCAGCACATCTGATGTGCTTTGGTGGTTTATTCATAACTGTTGTAGTGAGAAATTGGAAAAGGCTGGAGGGGTCGGCCTGGCGGAGAGATGCAGCCCAAGATTAGTGCTACAACTGAATTATTGCACAAACCGTCACAGGCCTCATGCAAGGTCTACTCCAGTGCGTGTGAAGTTGAATCTTTCCGTTAATAAGTGAATGTGAAGACAAGCTATCAGAGAGACGGGCATGTGTCTAATGCCAGGGCAGGTCTGGAAAGGAGCTGTCGGAGCTGTAGCAAACTTGACCGGGCAAACAAAGAAGAGCGATTAACGTGGCTGCTTTTGTGAGCTCCCTTCCTAATGAAATTCCAGCAGGTCTCCTCGTTCACTATACAAACGGACATGGGCATGCACTGAAGCAGTGGCTAAACAAAGATTCATGGGGCGATATCGGTACACAGCACATGCTAACCACACAATTTTTAAAAAGGCAAGTCTGGGCATGTCAATGTTTACTTAAATGCTGACTTTAAGCTGGTTGAGTGAAAGTCAAGTGGGGCGCCTAGGCTTAACTCAACCCATTTCAGCACGTGTTGAAGCAGCAAGTCTGGTTTAAGACCAGATGTTTAAAGCATTAGTACAATTTAGCCACTACTGCACACCAGTCTGGGCACGAGATAGCGCTTCCTTTGGCATCAGTGAGACGCGGACAGAAGTTGATAGAAGGCCCTACGGAAAGAGTTTGCTGGCTGCCATGAGCCATTTGCTGCTATAAGCGTTATCCACAAAGGGTCTGGACAAAAGAGGAAGAGTGAAGAAAGAAAGATGGCAATGGAAACAATGCTGCGAAGCAACAAAGACAACGAAGAAAACGAAAAAGATGCAAAATGAGAGACAGGTACACATCGAAAAATTGCGAGGGAAAACAGAAAGCATGGAAGTGTCCACAGCCCTTCCCCACAGATTTTAGCAGCATGCAAATAAAAACTGCCTTTGCCAACAAAGCCGAGTAAGGATACAGTTGGAGAGATAACTGAGCGCACCACGTTGCAAGCATTTTAATTGAAAATCATCCCTTTTCAGAATTGCCACACATTAATTTCCACGTAAAGTACAATAAACCATTTTCCAATTTCAATTTCAAAACACCTCGGTTTACAAAGGAAGCAGCAGAACACCCCAGATAATTCCTAAAACACTTTCCTCCACATGTAAACTTCTAAAAAAAACAGTGATTAATCAAAGGGGTAGGGGGTAAAAAGATGTGGGAAGGAGGAGGAAGAGCATTAAACACGACATTACTGTAACATCTAACAGTTCTTCATAATTACAGTTTCAATTCCACATCAAGCTTCCCTCCTAATTACCACCCCGCAGTTGGTGTGCGCAGATTCAGAAGCAGCAGGGATTTTTATTTTGCTCACACAGATCACTATTCTTCTTCTCATTATGAAATGTTCACTTTGGGTCTATTAGCCACCTTGCCCTACCCCCTACACGGCAGCTCACAGTGCATCTTTGGCTTGCAAGCACCGTTAGACCGGCATGCCCTGTTTGCTTACAAATTGGTTGCTCGCCAACTCTATTCGAGCAGGGGCTGGCAGACTGGAGCGGGAATAGGCACACGTGTGTACACATGTGCTCAGCAGCTCGTGTGCCACTTCAAAGTCATTAACTCAGACCCTCCCTTTGCATCCAAGCCGTGCCGTTGCACGGCCAGTTTGCTTTCATGTGCATGCTTTGCCCAGTGTTTCTTTCCCCTTGGTAATGAAGGGAGGCCAGTTGAGTGATTAAGGGCATCAGCCCAGATGTGGGAGGCTCGGATTCAAACCCCTGCTGCATCACAGAGGCCCTGAGGGACCATGGGCAGCTCCTTAGTTCCCCTGGGCTTCAGCTCCCTGTGGGCAAATGAGGACGATGGCACTGCCAACCTCGCACACATGCTATTAGGATCAACAGTACATAAAAGATGGTGAAGGGCTGACAATGGTCACCTAAATGCTTTTCCTAGGAGTCTGGCTTCTGATTTGCCAAGCTCTATGAGGGTCAGCATCCATGCCTTGCTGTCTGGGCAATGGGCACCTCTGGTGCCCTCCAGATTTTGCTGGGACTCTTCTCCAATGGGATGCTTCTTCCTTGAGGCAGTATGTGACCCGCTCCATTTTCCATCTGCTCCGTTTTGAAGTGTCACATGCCTGGACATTTCAAAGCGTCCAGTGCGAATACTAGTTGACTTCAGATCCGGTTCCTTCTCCAGTAGCTCAGCTGTGACTTGACGCTTTAATCCATACATGGGATGGATAGGGCTGCATGTCTCCCCCTTCCCCCCAATTGCCTTTCTTGTTGGAGTCTGAACCTACTTCTTGTGGGTATTTTTAAAACTCCTAATTTTAGCTGGAGAAGGGCTGTGGCTATGCAATACAGACCTAGAATACTAACTGTAGGATGCAAAACCCAGGGTGAGTAACTGGATCAAGGGCTTTAGACTAGCTCCCTGCAAAATGAGAGCCAGCTGTGGAATTCAAATTGGGCTTGTGCTTGGTTTGGGGGCTATCCCGAGGATTTTCACAACTAGGAAGTACTGGCAATCCCAGGGGAAATCCTGCTCTCATCAGCCTTCCAGCAGTGCTTGACCAAGAGGCTTTGGTGAACTTCAGCTAAGGATGTCCAGATAGGTGACTATTTAATCAGAGCCAAACCATCAAGCAATAAAACCTTGAATAGTTGACCCTCAAAATTCCCTTCTCATAAACTTCAATCCACCTGATTTTACTTTCCAGGTGATTTTATTTTCCTTCCATGCTTTCTCTCCCTCCCCATGTGCTGGTTACTTAACCAAATCTTTGAGGTCGCCGAGTCTCCAGCAATCGGCAGGAAGGGTGCCCTGTTCTCTGCACGAGTAAGTGCAGGAAAGTTGACTCCTTAATTTATAACTTACGCAAAGTTGCAGGCTCGCAACCCAGAGTGCAGGAGAGGTTGGGGTGAAAAATTATTTACAAAGCCCATGCCCTGAAGACACTTGTACTGGACAACAATTACGGCACCTTAATTAACTGAAATTTAGTTCACCCGTCGACTGAGGCATGTCCAATGCTAAAGTTATGCCACTGCTGCTGTCTAGTACTGGTTAATGAATATAAATCAGATGGTTTATAGTTAGTGAACATGTAATAGGCTTTCAATGAGCTGAATTCCAATGCAAAATGCCCGGGGAAAGGAACATGCCATCCATAAAATATATATAAATAACAAATTTACATTTTTCCTCGGAAAAAGCAAAGCTCTCCTCCTGTGCTGGCAGTCTCCCACCTTGGGGAATGCATGCCAAATATTCCAAGGTACCGGCACGTGGGAATGTAAGAGTAACCGAGGCATTGGAGGCATGGCTGTTTGGATTCTCCAATTATTTCATGTCCTCCATGGGCACCTTTGCAAGAGTCAAACTCTGCCTTACAGGTTTAGTCATGTGCTTGGCTTGGTGTTACGCGGAAGCAGCGCCCGAGGGAGACAAAAGCACTGAAGGTGACTCCTGAAGGTGCAAAATCAGGCTGGTTGTACTTACCAAAGGCTTGATCCAAACTTCAGAGGAGCAGTCCCTAAGAGGAAGAACCCTGCCCCGCTCCTTTACACACACAAATGAAAATACCCCTTGTATTTCAGGCAGATCTCGTTTTGTGCAAGGCCTGAATGGGAAAGTAAGGGGAGATCAGATTAGGAAAGGAGTGAGGCAAAGGAGTGAAGACTGCATTTCAAGAGACTTTCTGGTGGGAGAACAAAAGTCGGCCGCCTCTGCTCCCCAAGGTAGGAGGGCAGATTACAGAAGAGAAGTGGGGAGAAGGAAGAGCACAGCATGGGGAGGGAGGAAAAATCAAGTCACCAGATAAAAGTACCAGCCCCAACCTTTGGAAACTGGTGGAGCAGAGGGATTGCCAAGATCCCATCAAATGGTTTGCTTGAGTGCAAACATGTGGAGCGTTTGCTTCTTGGTCTGTGTTTCCTGTGGGAACAGCTCAGACAGCCTGCACATGGTGCTTGTTGGGGCAGGGTCTGTGGCTCCCTTTGTGCATCTAAAGCTGAGCATGCCGCTGGCGTACGGCAAATAAAAGGGATCGGGAGGGCTGCCGACGGTACCAGCAGGAGGCAGCGTGGGAGTGAGATGCTCAGAGAGTGGGAAACCCCTTTCACGTGCACGGGCTTTTCATTAGGGCCCAAGTCCTCAATCCCAATGTGTAGCATGCATGGCCGGGCTAAATGCAGGGACCTTGGGCCTGAAAGCTGCAGCCGGACTTGGCCACAGCATGCTCAAGGCCCTTGCCGCACCCCGTGCAGGGTCAAAGCCAGCGGTTCAGTGCACAGTCCACTAGCGCGTCCCCCCTGCCACACATTTTAATGACCATGGCAGGGAGCCTGCAGAGAGCCAGGCTCCGGGATGCACAGGGGAGTCACACGTATGGCTCCCCCCCGCCACGCAGCAGCACTGCTCCTGCTCCGTAGCATCTGAGGAAGGCTGCAGCTGCAGTGCTTTTGCTGGGGCTGGCAAAGGAGAGAGGAGGATGGATACACACACAAAAAAAACCAACCAAAAGAGAGATGGGGGAGCCTCCCTGTTTGTTCAAACCAACACAAGCCACAGCTGGAGTTCGCAGGACTCAGCTGCGAGGAAGTTTGCAGTTCTGATTGCAGAACGGATGAGGCGATGCTTCCACAAGGCAGTCTCGGTTACAGCTCATGAACAAACAAGCACATCCCTCCAACCTCGTGACAGAGGATAAACTAGACTGGGCCAGCTGCATGGGGGCAGAAGCTAAAGGTGCAATTCAGCAAGCCCGTGTGACCCGCGGACGGCTGGCACAGGGCCGCTGGCTTAGATTTTGCAAAGGTGATTAATAAGCCAGCGACCCTTGATATTTGGGAACCCGGATTAAAGATGCCTAGTTTGCAGCAAATGCCAACCTTTTTTTTTTTCCTCTGTAAATCAGGGTCAGGCCGGACACCTGGAAAGCAGAGCACCCAAAACGCTCCATTTCTTCAGAAAAATCTTTGACAGAGCTCTTCAGAAGAAACAGGGACTAAAGCAGGAACTGGTTAAAAAGAGAGAGCGCGATTTTCCAGAAATCCTGTTCTCAGCTCTTTAAATTTCCTTGTTGTAGAAATGAGAAATCATGGGCCTTATTTATTGCACAAATTAGGTACAAGAAAATTATTTTCTTAATGTGTGACTTGATGAATGTTCTCAACTCTCCACCCTGCTAGCATGAGGGGGTTACAATGAAAATTATTTACAAAGCATGTGCTACCCTGCAGGGATATTTATTCAGGCAGGGGAGGTTTCCACAGATTTTGTTGACAAAGGCAAATCAAATTACATTTTTGCGAGCGTTGCAACAAGCATCTCGATTTGACATGGACATCGGCTGTCTCTCCAAACAGTCTGGGAAGGTTCTCTAGCCTCCCGGCCCTCCGGGCACCTGCAAAGGCGACTGCTTTGGATGCGAGACACTAGCTGAATTGCAAGAAACAAAATCCGAGTGCACCCTGCAAGCGGCTTAAACGTTATTTCAAGGATTGCCAGTTTAAACTGGAGAATTAATCCCAAACTTCCGTCACCGAGATTAGATAAGGTGAACAACCCCGACTGTTTGAAAGGACACATTTGCTTCGTGCCCGTTCTCCTAACCCTCTTCTGCAAGGTGCTAGCTGAAAACAGTCCCTTCCGGCCTGTGCTGGTTTTTGCTGAGATCCCAGTCCTGCAGTTCATGCGAATGGATTCTCGTGTATGAGCCCCACCATGCAGGACCTTTTGCTGCAAACCAGTTCTGCTTGTATCGCCAGCCTCTTTAAAACCAAAGGCCTTGTGGCCAGGCTCCTAGAGGAACCCAAATGAATAAACGGCCCGACTTTCCGAAGCGCTGGGCATCCAGCAGCTCCTCCCAAATCCGAGATCTCAGCCCTTTGGAAAAATGAGGCCACTTACACTCCAATATATGGAGTGAAGAGTCTCATTTTAGATCCCCTCCCCACTCACTCTTTTTGCAAAGGTGATGTAGGTGCCAAGTTGCGCGCTGAGCATTGCTATTGCCTACACCATGAGGACTGCATCGCTGGTCCAGGAATATTCAAGCCCCATCAAGCTAAACCACCTTGCAGAAATACCGATTTTGCACAATTCAATTGCATTTTTAATCCGATTATTGTTATTATCTTAAAATGACTAATTTCCGCCAGAGGACACCGAAGCAGAATCTCTTCCATTCACAAGAGCAGAGAGCTCTGTACGTCAGGAAGTCTGACTCCCGGCACCTGGAGTCTCTCACTCCACTTGCAGAAAAGAAAGGTTCCTATATGATTAGGGTTAGGATTTTTTTCCCCCAGGGATTACACACTTTGTGAATGCTTGCATATAATATCACGGCCCAGCTTCCCCCCCGCCCCAACTTCTTTGCATTAAACACTTCCCCCTATAGCACACAGTAATTCACTCAGTCTACATTTTTATGGCTATCTGAATTCAAATAGAATAAGCAAGCCCCCTGCTGGTACTACTTCAGGTATAATAGGAAAGCAGTCCTTGTAAGGTAGACTGGTGAAGAGAAAAGCATTAGTCGGAGACAGAGCATCAGGGATATCCTCACGATCCATGACATGAGATCAAACTGGCCGGTGGAACCCGCCATTCATAAATAGGTTATTTGTAAGGAGAGAAAAAAATGCCGGGCACGCTGGATCTTAAGGATATAGTTTGCATCTCTTACAGTGCAATTTCTGCATGTAGACTTAAGGAAAAATAGCATGTTCCCCTGAAATTCCCTTCATCAGGGGGACCTCACAGAACAGTGACTCTGGAGCCCATCTCTGCTGCTGTCGGGTGGTCCAAGGAAGGTGCTACCCGGTCATATCACACCCCTAAAGCCCTGCAGGCCTAGCAAGTGCCTGGGCTCCTTCCAGCACCCGTAAAAAAAAAAAAAAAAAAAAAAAAA
>NW_017729012.1:5620150-5628700 GCF_001723915.1 Gavialis gangeticus
CTCCCCCCCCCCAAAAAAAAAAAAAAAAAAAAAAAAAAGATCTGACTCTGCTAATCTAGGACACATGGTCTCAAGCCAAAACCCCTGCAGACTTTGGCAAAGTTTGAATCCTGACTCAAACTCCACACCCAACTAGGGTCGTGGCACAGCTCAGGCTCAAACCTTTGGATCCAAGCAGCTCTGAACTCTGGGAAAGTTTTGATCTAGACGCGAACTTCGGGGTGTCTAGATAACCCAAAGCCTCCCCTAGTGCAGAGGAATGCCAGGAGGCCTTCATGAATCAGACAGATAACTGATGGTGTAAATCCTCCAAAACACTCCATCCCGGTGCAGTCCAGGCACATGCTTGGGGCCCAATGAGTTTGTAGTCTAAGCAGGTTGAATCAAGTATAGGACCAATGCTGGAGGGGCTCCTGGCACAGAAAGATATGGATCATTTCAGTTTAATGGAGTTCTTAGCAATTATCCTAAGTGATGACAGGCCACCCTGGAAGGCAGAACTAATAAGTGGCGGATTCCTTGGTGTGAGCACTGAATCCAAACCACAAGCTGGGCAACACTAGAAGAGTAAATAATAATAGATATCAATAAATCCACCCAGCCTGTGAGCTTTATCTGTCAGACTCTTCAGAGCCATGGGAAGGTGATAGAAATACGGCTCCTCTCGCAACCACGACTCAGAGTGACGCTGAGATCAATAACTCAGACACAAACTGGACACCCCCCCCATGTTCTGTTTGGATACCTAGGTTTAATTCCAGTTACCATAGCAAGAAGAGCCCCCCTCTTCAGCAAACAGCCCGCGGAGGGTGGGGAAGCGATAGGTGTGTTGAATCCGTCAAAAGCCAGAAATTCCACTCCCAAAAGGATGGAAAATAGAGACACAGCTAATCAGACGCAGGACTCCAAGAGGCAAAAAAGCATCGTCAAGAGCTTCTAAATTCAACACTTATGACCCCCAAGCCCAAGAGAACTGCTAGTAAAAGCTTCAGAGAAAGTTCATGCTGTTCCAGAGAGAGGGACTACATGGTTATAATTTCTCTCAAACTTCCAGGTCCTTTCCCCAGCCCGGAGCAAGAAGATTTGGTTAACCACTGAGAGACCTTTTAGTCGAGCTGGTTCCAGAGTTTCTCCTGGACACGGAGGCTCAGCAGCTCCTGAGGGATCTTGCTCATGTCGTGAGCATGATAACCAGCTGAAAGTAGAGCGCTGGGTTAAGAAGGAAGAAAATAACTGATCCAGGCCCCGGGGAACAATATTTCTTCTCTTCCATGGGATCATTATTTAACTATGTCCACTAATTAATTAAAAAACACCACAATGATACGTGCTGTAGATATAAAGATGACGAATCCCAACCCTCCTCGCCTGGTTTTTCTTCTAGTCCACACAGGAATCAAGGCTTTCCTCCTCATTTTTGAAGCTCTCTGCCACTCTTTACCCACCTTCTGACTGCCTTTATTTGCTCCCGTTCTCTGTCAATGCTCCATCAACCTTCAAACAATTCACTCCATAACTTTGGAACAACTTGCTACTGAAACAGGGTACCCCAAAAAACCCTGTCTTCGTAATGTCTAAAGAATTCTTCAGAGTTTCCACAAAACGTGTGGGGTCACGGTATTTTATAGTTTGTGTTCTTTCCGCTTTCCATTTTCCAGCCCTTGTGCCATTAGATGGTAAGCTTTTTTTTCAAGAAACAAGTGCCACCTATTTGGCAAAAGTTACTTCTTGTGAGCTTTCTTCAGGAGAAACTTCACAGGGAGAAAACACCACAGGCATCCTCGTTGGCAGAGAAAAGCATTGCAATAACCAACAGCTGGATGTTTAAGTCAGAAAATTTTAAACAAGAAATAAAGGCACAACTTTTTAATGGAGATGGTGATTGGCTATTGGGACATGCCATCACTGGAGGGGATAAATGCTTCAGTTCTTGATGTCTTCGTATCAGGATTGGATGTCTTCTTGGAAGAGGGGTTTTAGTTGAATACAAGTTATTGGGCTGACCCTTGGGGTACCTGGCTGAAATGCTATAGCCTGCATGCTACAGGTCAGGTTAAATGATCGAATAGTCCCTTCTGACCTTAAAATCTATCAATCTTGTGCAGTGCTGTGACTGTATATACTAGTAGTACTATATAAATAATAAAACCAAGTCTTTGCTATTAGTTTACGTCTCCTCTGAAACATAGCATGAACCCCATCTCTCTTAACTCAGTCAGGATTCGGAGGCCAGACAGCCAGCTACTGAAACAACCACCTGCAATTCAGGTTTTCATACTAGTGAGAAATCTGGATGCAATTTTGCTTTGCTCGTTAATAGGGAAAAAGCCAATTCAAAGAACATCGCTGAGATCAGCTGATTAAACCTATGGGCCTTCAACCTGGTCTTCAATCAGGTTCTTCAGGAGCCCCAACAGATTACAACATCCCTGTGCTTAGCCATCATAATGACTTGCAAGCGATTAGCTTAACCAGCATTTCACCCAATTCAATTTCCATGGATGGCCTATACCTACCAGGGAAGAAGCTCACATTAATTTTTACATAATTAAATCAGGAATGACCCCAATGCCTATGAAATAAAACCTCAGTTCTTCCTGGATTGCACAGTGCTCATCTCAGCTTTAACCCTCAGAACGCAAGGACAAGCCCACTTCACGTCAGTGCTTTTCACTGAGGGACTCAATGGGTCTTCAGTCTCACTCCTATTCAAACCTTCCCAATTATGAGTCCCTTCATCCTTTCCTCAGCACAGCAAAGGCTCTCCAACCGCCTTAGATGCCACCTATCTACACAACTCAAGAGCAAACACCAGCACAACCTCTCTGTTCCCCCTCTCTTGCCAGCATAGCGTTGCTAGTGCCTCTATGGTAGCTTTTGACTCCTGCTGGACTCGTCTTCTGCAAGCCATTTCATACAGCTGCTTCCCGGAACGGAGGCTGGCTCAGGAGCCAGGAGCAGGGGGAGGAAAGTTGTGTCAGTCACTAGCACTGAGTGAATCGCACACAACTCTTACAATGAAGGGGTGCTCAAGTCGGATGTCTGTGTTCAAGCTGCTCTGCTGTAAGCCAGGGAACACTGTTTCCTGGAATGAATGACGTCCCTTGAAACACAGCCGTTGAAATCATTGCAGCAGGTACACTGCATAGACTGCAAGCAAAAGTCTGATAAGAATCCACTTCAATTCCACTTCACACTTGGAAAACCAAGTTAGCAACGAGGGTTTGAATGCAAGGTCTCTTTGTATGCTGTATGCCAAGGTGATGCATACTTTCAGGATTAGAAGAGTTCACTTATGTGGACTAGTCAATCTCATCCATTCTCATGGGTTTTCAGGTGATGCGTGAGGCTGAAATCCTGACCACGCGCAGTCCCTGACCTCACACTGTGCAAGGAACAAAAAGGCTGGCCTTGACGTCTTGGCTAAACTAATCAGGATAAATTAGCAGACTTCCAAAGTTTCTCTTTCAGATGGAGTGACGACTGCTCACTCCTCCTGCAGCTTTAATTGGCAAGCAAACACGATGATCACCTCTCACTTACTAAGAGAACTAAAGGCGGGTTACAAATTTCCAATCAAAATGCTATGGAAGAAAAAGAAAAAAAAACATGTAAAAAACCGATTTAAATTTTCCATTGACACTGCTTACCTTCTGAGGATAATTTTGTGTTGAAAAGATCAAACATTAGTTTCTGAGTTTTGAATGAACAGTCAACATTTTCTGGGGAAAGCAAAGTATTTTTCAGTCTGCTCCAATAGGAACTCCAAAAATCAAAGGAGATATAACAGTGCAACTGAGACTGGATCAAGTCCATCTGTGCAAACCATGAAAGGCACTGTAGTTTTTTGCAAAAGGAAGCGTGTCATAAGAGTGAATAATCATAGCTCCACTTTGCAGATGGATAAACTGAGGCCTGGAAAAGTTACAGGAATGCCACTTGACCAAAGTAATACAGCGTGGAATCCACCCGCCCTGAATAGCGAGGCCTGATTCTGATAACAGTGATGTTAATCCAATATAATTCTCCTCCATTTCCAATGCCTAGTAAATGCTACACAAATTCCCAAATGCCGATACCACCCCGGTATGGGGATGACTTTTTTCATTCTGGTTACCTAAGGATAGACTACAAACATTTGCACCGATAAGGTAACTGTAGATCTAGGATTATCCACTCTGCACTTTGGGCCTAATCCCAAACCCACTGAAATCAGGGAGAAATGTCCGCGCCTTTCTCTCAATCTGTCTGTCCCCAACCTTTGATGCCAAGGGACTTTAGATGCTGCCTTTCATAAGCCAAGATATCCTACCAAGACAAATATCAGACCAAGGGAAGAGCGTGCACCGTGTCCCTAAAAGATGAGCGCAGCTTGTACCTTAGTGTAGGATATGGATGCAGCATACATCAAAGCGAACACTAGACCAGAGGAGTTTTGCCTGCCCGTTCACCTTGAGGTGAAATTAGTGACGGCAAAAAAAAACCTTACTCAGGTCTTGGCTAATGATTATCCCATTAAAGAATCAGCTGACATAATATCATTTGGTAGTTTTATAAACCTTGATGACAACAAGACTGATGAGGCCTAAAGGCCTCACAGCTATGTCTGATCAGGGGGGGGAAGAGACCAGAACTTGCTATTTTTACCTTGCAAATTTTGCCGTGTTTCTTTCTAACTCCCCGTGAATGGCTGGTAACCTCTGCACGTCTCACGAAACATGCTTGCTTTTTCAGTCAGCTGTCATGTTTGTAAACAGGTTTTCATCCAGCCTCAGAAAAGGAAACGCGGCACCTTGCATCACACAGCGTAGTCCAGGTACTTGCTCAGACCCTGGCAAGACCCCACGACTGAGACGCCTGAGAGGCGAGGGACAGCTCTCAGTCCCGGCCAACCTCCCTCAGCATCGACCCAGAGACTAACACCCTGCTCCACGTCTTCATTGCGAGCTCAGGGAGCCGGTCCATGCTGGCCAACGTGCAGAGTTGGCCTGGTTTCAACTGAGACGTGACTCTATGCCGAGTTCATCGAACTGGCGTGGAAGGCTGCATGGGTGCGCCTATCTTTAGTTTTAAACTGGATTTAGTTTGGTGCTGTGTCCTGTTTAGAGCAGGTGAAAGCTAAACCAAAAATAAGCTGCTCAAATGGAAATAGGAATATCCTGTTGTGCTGACTCAACCAGACAAGTGACTTTGTCGGCAGGTGACACCAAACTCCCCTTCCTACAGACAACTTGCTTTTAAGGAAGTGATCACAGCTAAGCATTTAGGTCCAGAACGTGATGTCGGTGGGACGACTCTCTGAGCGCATGTAGGTTATCAAACACAGATGCTGATCAGGATAGCGCTTCAAGAGCAAGGCTGCACCGGGCTAGGCGCTATACAAACACAGCCTCTGCCCCAGAGGACTTGCAACCTAAATAGAGTGCTCTGCTGGATCACAGCCTTCTGCTTTCACCCTCCTCGCCCTTAAAATCTTTTTTAGCCTTTCCCGATCCAAGCCTTGTGTGATCTGGTCACCTGCTTCAAGGGAAAGGAACTGCAGAGCATGCCAACACTGAAATTTGGATGGCGCTTTATTAGTTGCTGTTAGGAAGCAGATATGCGTTGTTTCCTCCTTGAAAGGAAACATCTTCTTTATAGCCAGAGGGATCAGAAAGGCAACCTTTCGAGACAGACGCAAGTTAGCCGCTTGGTTACTGAGTTGTGCTGTATTTTTACAACTGTACAAAGAAATTAACCAAGTAAAATAAAGCACTGGCCCAAGGCACTCAGTGCTGCATCCTCCGTATTCAGTATTATGCATTTAAAGGGTAGGGAAAAAAAAAAAGGGTTGCTTTTCCCCACCTCCCCCTTGCCTGGATGTCATGAGCAAGAAATGAGCAGCTGACCTGAGTTTGAATTTAGAGTGTTCATTAATAGGATATTATGCCATATGCTCAGCACACTGTCTTTTTTTTTTAATGCAGCCGCCAATTTGAGAGAATTTCTAATTAGTAATGGTATAATGAGAGTATTCAGAGGCTAATGTGGTGGGTGGGGAAGCGAAATAGATCGCTCGGTGTGGACTGGAAATATTTCTGTTCGAATTCCTGCTGAAATAATGACCTGCAGTAAAAGGCTGCGATCTTTGACAAATGAAGGACGTTCGGGGAGGTTACATTAACTGCAGAAGGAGCATTTGTCAGGTTGGGAAAGGGGCGGGGGAAAAGTTGAGGTATGTGAGCCTAGCGGAGCCGAATGCAAGGAGTCTCCTGGAATTAAACCATTTCTAGCCAGTGCAAGAGGAAGGGCAGGAGCGAGAGATGCACAAATGAGGACACGGGAAATAAAAGGAGAGCTGCGAGTTGTCTTTTGCAGCACATCTTTGGGGGTCTGTGGAACAGCAAGAAGCCACTGGGAATGACCTAGTCCCAGATACGTATGTGCACATGTGTGTGAGTGTGCATGTGTACATGTGTTCTTAATCTAGCGTATTCATAAACCACACAGTGTATGGGCCCGGCCAGCTATCGTACGTATTTGTGCAAAACGCAGCCTGATAACACAGCAGTAAATATTTATTTGGTCCAGAACTCATTTCACTAGAAATATACCTTTGCATACAGCAGCTGCATAATAATTGCTTTTCATTAGCATATATCAGCATATTATTGCATAGCGAGGGTTTTAAGGGATGTTAGGAAGTTGGGAAATCAGGTGTGGAGTATGTGAAAAGCACAGGATGCGTGAAGCATCTTCTAAAACTGTTTGCGCCATACAGTTTGGGGTCAGATCATTTAATACCTGTTTCATTAGCAAGAATTGGGATTAATGAGCCATTATATGCAGGTTGGTGGTTTGTGGAAATTCACTGGTATAAACTGTTAAATACATTTTTGATAAAATAATATAATTTATAGGTGTGTGGGCTGATAAAGCCCTCTGAGCATCTGAACAGGAATAGCTACAAGCAAAACATTACACTAAAGGGAAAAGTCTACAAAAATTATAACACAGGGCCCTTACGCAGCAGCTTTCCTCTTAAGCTCTCAAAGTGCGTTTTGCCCTTAATTAGCAAATAAATCCTCCCAACCCTTCCTGTGAGGTATTGCAGCTTTACGGAGAGGGAAGCCAAACCAGAGATTTTAAGGGACTTGCACAGAACCTGTGGTGGTGTTGGAAGTCGAACATAGGAGTCCTGAAAGCCATTACCTTGCTGTGACTAGTAGATGACTCTCCCCTCCCAGCACCAGTCTTTTACTGCTTCTAATCCCACATCTCTACCCCTGGAGAAAGACTAGAAAACATGCCACTATTTCAAAGGAACCATCATTAATTTGCCTTTTGATTGGACCAATTAGATCTTTAACATTGCAGGAAATATATATATATTTTTTTACTAACGATTAAACTGTTTAAGCTGAAACGCAGGAATTTCTCTCTGTTGTGAAATTATTGTATTATCGTATTCCTTTAAAAACCCCCCCAATAAAGTTCTAAAACATTTTTTCCAACTATGTAAGTTGGTCTAATAAAAGATATCAGATTCACCCAAAGAACCTTGTCTGCCTATGAATATAAAGTCTCTCATGTGATGCCTATACCTATTTTGCTTCTTGTGACACATTAATTTTGTAGAGGCGGATACCAGGGGAATGGGACAGCCTGAGCTGGGGAGTAAAAAATGGGCTTTGCTTGAGTAGTAAAAATCATGAGTTGAGTGATCATTATTCTATCCTAAAGTCCCCTCCAAAAATGTACCCCTCGCATTGAATTGGGATCAGTGATTCCTTCAAGTGAGGGACACTGCGAAGGAAAAGCTTTAAAGGCTAATACTTTCTAGCTTGTCCCAAATGCTGTCCTGGCATATTTATAGAGGCAACCAGGGGCACAGACTGGTGATGTGTGGGAACCGTTCTTGTGCAGCCATAACCCTCCCTTGTTGAAATACGCCTTGTAAAGCCTCCACATATAACTTGGGAAGCTCAAGGCTGCTGAAGGCTAGGACAGGCCTTCTGCAAGGATGGGGAGATGGTATAAGATGTTTGCTGCAGTTTGGCAGCAGTGAGATTCACCCGCTGGAAGAGCAAAGCCTTTACATTCTGGGAGTATGGGAGCAGCAGGATGAGGCAGGCTACTCAAAGTCAGCAGGTCGTCCAAAGCAACTTGGCATGCTGGCAGCTGATCTGCCTACGACAGTGGTTTGTGCAAATCAGACCCACTTCTTAGGTGCAAAAGTGAAAAAGGGGCTCCCTGGAGAATTGGGCACCCCAAAATAATTATGAGATGTACTCCACCCAGAGACGAGTATAATCGTGAGCTGTAGTCCACCCAGAGACAAGTCCCCCCGCATTTCAAAGCAGCACAGTCCAACACAAGCTAAGCAGAGAAAAGTAATAGGTTCACCCATCAAGTAGATCTGACAGACCTCAAAATTATGCTTGCTGTGAAGAGACCAGCCAAGCTGACAGGCGCGCTGGTATTGTGTAAACCTTGCTCTGAAAATTAAATATTCATAATGTTCATATGAGATCCTGCAGCATCTTTTAGGAAAAAAATAAATGAGATTTG
>NW_017729012.1:5628851-5631351 GCF_001723915.1 Gavialis gangeticus
GCTAAAAAAAAAAAAAAAAAAAGAAAAGAAAAGAAAAGAAAAGAAGGCATAAGGTCCATGTAAGACCAAGCCAGAGCTTTAAAAATTATACGGTTTTGAGCCAACTCTCAACAATTAGAAAGCTTAAGACCTGCTTCGAAGAATGAATCATATTTAAAACTCATTCTCCTAGCCTCATCCTCACACCGCAGGAATTAATGCCTTCATTCAATATATTTTTAGAAGGGTTTTATTCCTTGGTCCCATTGCAGTTCTCCTTTTCCGGGGTCACTCAATCACATGCCCCCTGAAAAGCCTGAAATGTCTTCACTAGCGCTAGCTCCGGAAGATCCTTGGCATAAAGTGGGAGGATCATCACACAAATGCCAGCGTCCGTACCGATGCTAACTCTGTCAGCACAGAAGCACTAATTATAAAACATCGGCTGCGGCAGACAGGGCATTGTGTGCGTATGCCTGATGCTCATTTACCAAAAGAAGTGCTGTACTCCCAAATTAACCAAGGACAAAGGACACATGGGGGCCAGAGAAAATGCTTCAAGGACACCCTCAAGGTGAACATTAAGTGTGGCATTGACATCACAAATTGGGAAAAACTAGCCCGAGACAGGGCTACAGGGTAACGCCTTGGGAGAAGGCACTTTGAAGAAAACCATCTCACCTTGGAGGCACAAAAACAACAGAAACGGAAGGAAAGGAAACAAATTTGAGAAATCTGTGGTCCGAACCTCCCTTTAACCACCCCCCATGACGTCTGCCAGAGAGTCTGCAGCTCTAGGATCGGCCGCCTTAGCCATCAACAGACTCATCTCCTAGCCTTGACTTGACCCATGGGGTGACCCACCTTTAACTATGAAAGACCACCGCTGCCGCTGACATGGCATGCAAGGTGCAAGCGACATTCTTTCATTATATTGAACCAGGTTCACTTTCCCGGGCTTGTAAAAGTGAGTAGGAACGTGAAGCACCATTTATAATGGGGTGCCACCCAAGACCGACGTGATATCACCCGTTACACTGCTTCCCAAGGACTGCATAGAAGTACTGCTACAGGGAGCAGCAGGCATTGCAATGACCGTACCTCTTGGACCCACTGCATCTCAGGAGTTTTGGGGTGTAGGGACGGACAACAGGCAGGCAAATATCCATACCTCTCTGATTGTCCCACATGACGACAGCTCTCTGACTGTCCAGGGCTCCTCTGGAGTGAAAAGCAGGCATTCCCATGATGATGCTCCTCTCACCGCCCTGCCGCTCCCACGGTCCCACACAGCGCACCAAAGTGTACATCATCTCAGCTCATTTTGCAGCCCATTTGTAAGAAATAAATATTAATATAATCTGATATAATTCTGGTGAAGGTGAAAAATGTGACTATAATAACACTATCGTGTTCTCCTGGATTAATATTCCTGCTAATTACCAGCAGTTCCTGTGGTCCTCAGTCTAACGGATGGCTCTCTATGAGGAAGATCCAGTATGCACACATCCGTGTGATGCCTAGGGTCCAGGCCGGTGCTTTGGGCACACTGAAATAAAATCCACACATACATTCTCCTACAGTCTGTCCCCATCGTTCTTCTACAATTATCGCGCAATTATGGTGTGATTTTTACAATAATAATTAGCTTTTAAATGTCGTGTTTAATCAAAGGGATACAGGAGAAGGATGGTCGCCAGGGGAAGGCAATGGATTAGGACTCCAGAGACCTGGTTTCCTTCCTAGCTTTGGCATAGACTCTCTGTGCGACTTTGGGCAGGTCACTTATTTTCCATGCCTCAGCTCATCCTCTCAAAAGCAGAGACAGTGCTACTACTTTTCTCCCGTGCTTTCCCTTGTCTATTTAGGTTGCAAGTAGAGCTGTAAGATTAACTGCCTCCTTGGTTCTGCAGCCAAACCAAAGGGGGAAAAGGGAAAGAAATCATTTTGAGTATATCCAAACCAAAAAATATGTGCGTTTCCTCACTGAAATGGACCCCTCTCCTTCCCCATGCATCTATTTTGATTTGTTTGAGCCAAAATAAAACATTTGAACTCATTTTGGGTGGCTATGTCTTTCTAAGTAAAGTCTAGCTAAATCCACTCCACTAATATCAAAGTGAAAACATGGGTGTTGAAAATGTCAAAATTCAACATTGGCCATCTCCAAAAATCTTTTTTTACGTTTCACTTGGAATGGGGGTTATTTGCCAGGTCCTGCGCATATATACCAATTTCTTTACATGCCCTGAAACTGCATTTTTCAGCAAATAAAGGGTTTGTCCTAGAAGTTTTGCCCAAAGCTATCTTGGAGATCACTGGTGATAGGGCTTGTCTTCCGGCATGTGTTTAGTGTCTGGCACATCAAGGCCCTCGAATGGGGTCTCTGAGGACTAGATGGTGGGGTACCTTACAACATTAAGCTCACAGTTTCTGTGTGACGTAAGCAAGCACCAATTCACTAGTGACTGGGCAGCTTTCAGGTCCTGCGGTAGAGAGTTTCATAGAAAAACTCATGAGT
>NW_017729012.1:5636351-5644475 GCF_001723915.1 Gavialis gangeticus
TTTATTTGATGCCCTGTACTTTGCAGATTAGGGTTCAATTGCTTGCTATACAAGTGAACACGTTTCACATTTCTGAAAGAAGCTGGTGACTTTTTATGGGGAAAAGGGGGACATTTGACCCTTAGTTTTAATTCCAGGGATAGAAAAAGTATCCTACGTTATCTCATTTTTTTCTCCTTATTGTTTTTATTAGGTTCTGTGGAATTTAAGACTGAGAACTGCTACTTATTTAAAAGTGTGTGGCCTCGAGTGCATAGGCATCTTGATTGGCAATTGTAGGATATTTTGGATTCTTGGGTTGTGCAAATCGGTTTTCATTGTTGGGATGGATATGAACACTGGTTTGCGCACCCTGGTTTGTTGTTACTAGTTGGCTCGTGAGCTCAGGACGGATTGAGGCCAAGCGAGGTCTTTCGTTAAACTAATTGGTTATTGTAGAATCAGAGATTACCTTGGTCGCAGTCAGCGGCCTTGGTTTGGTAGTGTTGCTGCTGACACCAACCAAAACACTGGCTTCTTCTGTTACACAGTGCCCCCGGCAACCCAGTACATAAGGAAATGCATGGGATTTGCAAACTAAAATGAAGTCATGTTTTATGTCATGCACATATCCCAGCACCTGCTTTGTACTGGATTTCCAGCCAGCCTCTGCAGCTGTGTCATCTAAATGCATCTGCAGGCCCTAGCATTTGGGATGGTGAAAATGGACATCTGTGCGTATACTTGGGGAAGGGGCCCATAAAAATGCTGACAATGTCGGATGAAAGCTGATGTGCTTCTGCTAGGCCTGCTGAAGTGTTAGCCCTCAAATAGCCTCTACTTTGCAAACTGCGGTCGGACAAAAGCCTGCAGATATCCAGCTTGCCACTCTGGTGCTATAGGAGGGCCAGGCTTATGCACTGTTCTTTTAAAAATGCTTCTTCATTTTATTCTTATGTCTAGGCGGAAGGTAGCCGGGCAGCACCTTAAAGACCAACCGGTTCAGAGAGGGACGAGCTTTCCTAAGCAACGACCTACTTCATCAGGTGCTATGATGCAGCACCTGACAAAGCATCGTAGCATCTGAGAAAGTAGACTGCTGCCTACAGATCATCAGGTATCTCTGAACCAGTTAGTCTCTAAGGTGCCATCCTGCCCTGCTTTCTGCGTGGCTTCAAACTGCTGTGGCTACCCACTTCTCTGTTCTTATATCTCGCTATTTAAACAACAAGGTCTGGTTTCATTTTGCTTTTCATTGAAGACTGGGTGTGTGGAAAAAGGTTCAGTGCATGATGCTAGCAATTTTGGGAATACAATAAAACAAAAAAAAATTGAAATTCACCGGAAGCCAATGCTGAGAAGAATGAGCACCTTGCAGGCATTGGCCAAATCTCTGGCATTCGTTTCTCTCAAGATATTTTTTTCTTTTATTTTTTAGATTTCAGTGTCAAACTCTAAACCCATCCCGAAACATTTTAATCCCATCTTGCCAGCCCAGTGCATGATCCCAGGGCAAGGAATCCTAATAAGCAAACATGGCTTGCAAAATATTTGCATACTTTCCCATCTTTCTACTCCCGTGGACAACTGAGAAGATTGTCTCCATTGCACACGAAGCTGAGGAAAGCCACAAACCTCAGATGAGTGAGAGAGAGAGATACGAAAGGAAACCCAGACATCACCTTGAAGGAAGGTCGGGACGAGGTAAACTCTCATGGGCCTATGCCCATCTGATGTACGGACACGGCTTAAAACTTGAATGAATGGGGGGGGAAAAAGGCAATGGGAGCTGGTTTTATGCTTTTGTTAGAAATATTGGGCCTGGCCGGCCAGTTTTTGGTGGTCTCCATGAAGAACAGTGGGGACGGTACCCCTCCTTTGTGGAATCGGCGGGGATCTGAGGTCTTCACACAGTGAGAGGGCTTGTCCCCCTCACGTGCATCACAAGGTTGAATTTGGTCAGCATGAACAAAACTGAGGTGAATACAACCCAAGAGGACCCAGGGATTGTGAAGGCTGCCCAAGACTAATAAATTACCCATTAACTCAGGTTGCTCCCGTCATATTACAAAAGCCCAGTAGTTCCACAGTGCTCCAGGAAAACCAAGTCTGCACCCGGAGCTGCAGTTTCTAATAAATCATTCAAACTTTCCCAATATGGTGTAAGGAGTCGCAGGGGATGTGGTGGGGGAGAAAAGGGGGCAGGATCAAACATTTCTTTCTCTTTCTAGATGAGGCAAAAAGGCCACCCTTATTCTCCTGTAGCTTAGGTGGTACTTAGGACACGTTACAGGTCAGCACGAGAGTCATTTCATCGTGGCTGCTCTGGACACCGTCACCTGCAGCCTCCAGACTAGTTCGAAGATTGACAACTGGTGGGAAGGGATCAAAATGCACCTACCACAAACGCTTCTCTTTTCCCTCTGAAATGGCTGAAGAAATTGGCTCTCGGCAGCACCGCCAGCAGATGCATTTTGTGACATGGCCTTTGCTTATCACAGCAGCACAAGGACAATCCTCATCCCTGCAGGGGTATCCTTCTTGCACCCCACCCACCTCTATCGAAACAGCCCCAGCACGTGCACGGCATGCACAAGAGCAGCCCTGTCATACCTCTGCTTGTTCCCCCTTCTCTTTTTACAGTCCTGTGGATTTGGCTAATAAGAACCAGCTGTTTTTTTCCACTCTGATAGCTGTGAGAAACTGATGACAACCTGTTTGACCTCTGACCTCTGAACTTGACCTCCTGCTAATACCTTCAGCTGGTGATTGTCATGGGTGGCTGGCAGAGCCCTTTGTCTTTTGCTGTTTTGGAGTCCAGACAGATAAATGATTTCTATTTGTCCTTTGGCGCAACGGAAGAGCTGATCGATATGAGCCACGAATGATGTCAAGGATTTGTCGCCACAGCTTATGAATGACAAAACACTCCCCAAAAAAACACCTTTTGGGGCAAAAGATTGAAAGCTGGAAAGGTTTATTGATTTTTGCTTTCTTAAATAGCAGCTCAAGCCACAAAAGAGAAAAAGGGAAAGCTTTGTGTGCTAAAATGCAGCAAAAAGCTTCCTCGAGAACAACGATTAGATCAGCTATTGCATTTAAGTACCATGTGCCTTGCCACAGTCAACTGCTCAATTTTGTCTGCTAAGCTCACTACAATTTCCCCTCATTTTTCCTTATTTCAAAAGCTCCTCTATGGTGAAATGCTATCTTCCAAAATAAAATATTTGCTCCCTGGCCCTCCCTTTGGCCATTGGTCAATGGGGACAAGGCCACACATTTTGGATTTGAACAAGAGGGTCCGAGTCTTTGAAAGTGACCTGCGAGGCTTTTGAGATACAGGAAGTGATGGGGAGCATCATCAAATCGTTATAATCCAGGCCTGCAAACAGGGAACCCGTAGTTCTCTGCCCAGCTCTGACACCGACTTCTTATATGGACCACAAGGCTCAACCTCTCTATTCCTCATTCTTCTGTGTGAAAAAAAATAATGCTCTTACCCAGTGTGGAGCATAATCTGCCAGCAGCCCTAGCTCTGCATTTCTACTGAAATAAATGACAATGATGCTAACCTTGCCAGCTTTCTGTGGGAAACAGGGAACGCAGCTTCTAGTGATGCTGATGGGGAACTATCAGCTAGGAACCTCAAACTCATCAGGTCCAGAGACTCAGCACTAGCGAGGACCATTTTCTTCCCTTTTCAGGGGCATTTGCAAACCCGTGGATATGCGGTTGCAGTAAAGGAATTAGTTTGGGGTACTTTGTCCCCAGTCTGGAATGTAACCTCACAGCCAGTTTCTCCTGATCAACTTTTTTGAGCTAGGCCCAGGGCAAAACCATTAACAACTGGCTGTCTGTAAGACCGGCAATACTAATTGGGAATGGAAATATAAAGCGTGCATCAGAGAGACAGATGCAGTGCTCTCAGCCATTCTCGTGTGTGTGTGTGCGTGTGTACACACCCCAGATTATCATATGTGTGTACACCCCAAAGGTGAATTACCTTCTTCTGTGTGTAATGGTGATGGGTCTTTCTCCTTCAGCTCTGAATCAATGGGGACAGATTTTACAACCCGCAGAAGCAAGGTCCAGTTTCCCAAATGCTGCCCACGCCCAGCACAAACAAACCCTCAGCCCAGGCTGCTTTCCCTTTTTCCACCCAAGTCTGATGTCTATGTCTTACAAAATACTTGGGGGCAGGGGTCTGGTGGCCAAGAAACCACCACCAAATTTTTTGCTGCCTATATGAACCATACGCAAGACAAAAATGGTGCATTTCTCCTCCACGTGTCTCTATGCTAACATGTGCTTCACAGTCCCTTTTCTGGGCGATTGGCTTGCAATTGGTCAAATCACACTGTAGATATTAGTTGGATATGTAAAGAGTAGCCCAGGTACTGAAGCTATGGACTTTAAGCAAGTCCTTTGTTTTCTGACTCCACTTCCCAAGTGCTCAGGCTTTGTACCTCTTGACCTTGTGCTTGGAAACCGCCCAGAAACTCAAAGCAAAACCTGGTTGAAACCGGAGTTTCTCATGATTTCCACCCTAACCCAGGCTTGCTTGAAGTTGGGTGAACTTTGCCCACATTTCAGGTTTGTGACAGATGCCCAAACTGGGTCAAGGGTTTTTGTTACAAGTGTTTACCACATCTCTCCAAGCAAGTAGATTCTTCTGGCTTAAAAGGCCAGAGCTCAGCGGAGTGAAATAGGGGTTGTCCTTCAAAACTGCTGATCTCAGGGGGGTAGGGAAATAAAGCAGAAATCATGTGCTGTGAAGCTCAACCTGCCCAAATTTAAGAATATTTGGAAGCATTTTGGCTAGGAAGACAGAGGAAATATAGGAAGAGTGCAGAATTCAGCTACCGACGTGTCTAAGCCTCAGGATTGTTTGGCTCTCGATTTGCCCAGAGAGGTTTGCTGGACTCCGCCACATTCAAATCAAAACCAGGCCTGACCCAAAGCTCAAAAGTATTTATGTATTTAAGCTCAAAAGTATTTAAGTATCCTGGCTCGTGGCCCCCACCCCATTACTAAGGGTTACTAATTAGCAAAACCATTTTACGCTCTATCCATTTATTTCTCTCCCCTTTGAGCTTTTTTTTTGATCCTTGAAGTGCGTCCCACACACCGATCCAAAGGAAGTCTCCTAGACGATGCATTGTGTATGTTAGATGTGGTATACATCCCGTCATTTGTTGTCCTTGGACAGTCTAACAGCCCCTTTTTTGCAGGTTTGCAGGGTTCATGTTTAATGGGTGTATGATTCATGACCAGAACCACCTGAATTTCTACACAATACGCTACACTGAAGTTCACGTGAATTTGAACTGACCAATGGTACCATGTACCCCCAGTTCTGGGCTTTTTTATTAAATACACATTAAAAAAAGGGTCTGGTTTTCAGAGGGCGGCTGAAACTAGGAATCATGCCTCTTCGAAGCATCTCAGGAGCCTCTAAGCTGGAAGTGCCAGAATTTCGAGACACTTCTGAACAATCTTGGCTTGAACCTCTTTGCAAGTTATATTTTATGTTGTACTTGCAGTGGTGACCGTGCTCTTACGAAACTGTTTGCAAAGTAATAAAATGTCTCTGGGAGTAAGGATTAAACCTAATCCAGTTCCTTTATCAAATAAAGATGCCATCGTGGCCTCTGAAACATAATGGAAGAAGTTCCCTCACTGGTTCCCATCTTACAATTATATCACATAACACACTCTGCTGGAAGGTTGGCCAGCATCTGACGACACCAGTCCCGCAGCATAATGAAAAATGGAAAGGGCTTGACATCTCTTGCCACCTGCTTAAGATTCTACATAATTTGACTTTCCATCTGCATTGCATCAAAGGTAACCCTTGTCAATCCTGAGACATAACCCATGTGTAAGAGCAGGAAATATCCGATGCAGCAGCAGACTTGGCTGTGACAAATGCAATGCTTTCTTTAGGGTTCTGTTTGTTTAATTAAATTTTACGCACGGATAAAATATTTTGTGAAATTTCCACCGTGGGGTGTTGTAATTAAAACTGGTGAACTTGATACAGACAGGCAACTATTGTAAAGCTGTCTTTGTCTGAGATCTGAATACCAGCAGCAACGCTTGGTTCTGCAGCCATGACTCTTCGTAAGAAGTCCAAAAAAGCTTCTCAAAGTAGGTGCACTTTTGATCTGTGTCAGGTGGGAAGCACAATTGTTAAGACGTATGGTTGGTTAAATTGCTAAGAGCTTCTCTAAAAAAAGAAAAAAGAAGAAGAAGAAGAAGAAACAGTGAACCCCCCACAACCTTCCCCCAATCTTTCTAATCTGTCATTTGCTAAGGTTTCAATCTTTCAACATACAGCAACCATAAATGCATTGGGTGGCATTGCTATCAAGGACACTTTGGTACGGCATTTCAACAGGCTGGCTGAATAATAAAATGCACTATATACCCTCAATGCAAGAGGAAGAAATGAAACAGCCCCATGAATTATGCTGCAAATCAGGGAAGCATTTAGGTGCTTTGCTGAATGGAGGCATTAGAAACTTTCCGTTTTTTTTCTCTCTTTCTCTGTGTACGACAAGGAGCTCCTGGCCTTGCTGCTGCAGAGCAAGGAAGGCTGAAACCTTTTGGAGCCCCCAGATCTGTAATGGGACAGATGTTCAGTGCACATAAACCAGTTTGAGAATGACCAGAACCGGTTTAAGAGAAACCCGGTTGAATGTAGTATCGGACTTATCTGATTTGGCTCAAGCTGGTTTATGCAATATCTGTCCCAGACCTAAAAGACCAAACCTGATTATGGTCCGGAGCCGATCCAAACTTCTGGGAGACCAAGACTCTGACCCAAGGTCTGAGAGTAAAGGCCAACTTCCACTGATTTTTCCTCTGAAACCTTGTATCCATACATTGACCCACATCCTAGCAAGGGTGTGAAAATAGTGGTAACTTTTCAGTACTCTTGGACTTTGTTGCAGGCAAAGCCGCAGGGCCTGGTGGGTTGGCCTGGGGTGATTTTGATGATCTTCCAATCATAGTTTTGTCCACACAATAGGACTTCTCTATAGTAAGGGTGAGCAAAATCTGGGGGAGGTGGTGCAGTCCCCAACCTTGGAAGGCGTCAAGAGGAGACTGGACAGACACCTTGCTGGGATCATTTGTATTCTTGCCTAGAGCATGGGGGTTAGACCCGATGATCTTTCGAGGCCCCTTCCAGCCCTTCATTTCTAGGATTCTATGAACATCGATGACAGGGGAAAAGCTTACTTTTCTCATCAGGGTTGTTGGCAGTTGAGGGTGAACTGCTGGGTGGGAAGGGGGACTTTTTTTCTCCCCCAAGCACTGATCTTTTTCTCAGTTATTTTATCTGTGTAATTTAGAACCCGGGCACGGCAGACAACAGCCCGACGTGTATTAGTGGAAGGGCTACTCGCCACCTGTTTGAGCTGTCAAGTTATGTGGGAAGGCGTATCAATTAACTTCTGTGATTATCTCATCATACTACACATCTGACAAAACAGTGACCTGCCTCTCAGACCTAATCCTGCTGGCGGAGCAGCGTCCTCCATTGCATTTAATCGGCAATATCGCCCCCAACCCTTCGTCGGTGCAGGGAAGGGAGGACAGGAGGTATTTCCCCCTGCCCCTCCTCCTTATTTAGTCTATGCGCTTTAAAGTCCAAAAGCTATGTGCAGACAAACAGTTTCACTCTATAGACAGCAGGTATTTGGGTTAAATTCCCATGAGCCTACTGTGTTCCCTCGTAGCTTAAAAAGCTGGGATACCAGCCAGGAAAAAGGACCTTCCACGACCTGCTCTTAACCCCAGAGGAAAGTTACACAAACTCTTTCACGCTTGGCTGGGATCGCTGTGTAGGAGCTGGCCAAAACAATACTTTCCCTTGTGTTTGCCTACCTTATTAAATATCAATTAATATTTATGGAAGTTTATAAACAGCGCAGCTTCGGTTTCAAGGCTGCTTAGAAATCGGATCTCTTTCTCCTCCTCCTCCCCCCCACCCTCCCCTGCCCCTGCCCCCTTTCTTGAGTATTTGTCTTGCTCACTGTTACATAGTTAAAAGCTTTGATCTTAATTTAAATGTTGAGGTGCTCTAAGCCTGGCTGCTTTGTGTCCTCGTTCACACCTGTGCAAAGTATGGATAACAGT
>NW_017729012.1:5649475-5658582 GCF_001723915.1 Gavialis gangeticus
ATTTAAGAAACAAAAGATGAGGCAACCCACCATTGTGCCAAGGCTGCTTAGAAATCGGATCTCTTTCTCCTCCTCCTCCCCCCCACCCTCCCCTGCCCCTGCCCCCTTTCTTGAGTATTTGTCTTGCTCACTGTTACATAGTTAAAAGCTTTGATCTTAATTTAAATGTTGAGGTGCTCTAAGCCTGGCTGCTTTGTGTCCTCGTTCACACCTGTGCAAAGTATGGATAACAGTCGACACAGCTTCCCACCTACCGGTGGGCTCCGTTTCTTGTCTCGCACAGGTTTTAGGCCCCTACCATTGATGCGCGTGGAGTTACTCCTGATTTAGACCAGGTATGAATCAGGAATTATTTATATATAATCTCAGCAAGCTGGGACAGGGACGGTCTTTGTCGATGGACGGCACCTGGTCGAGGGACGATGGATCTGGATGGCACCTTGTACTATGGGCTCCAATGTAGGGTGAGGGCACCAGGCACAAGTTCACAAAATGAATGTTACACCAGCACAGGTGTACTTGAGTGCAGAATAAGGCCCAGTGGCTTCAAAATGACCTCACTGCGCTCCTCATTAAATCCAGTCTTGGGTGCTGCATCCTTTTATACAGCCCAGTGGGTCCTGGTCTCTCCTGGCTGACATTCGTGTAAAATGATGAAGCAACCTGATGAAAGTCCAATGGTATCAAATTGGCACCAGATCAGAATCGGGCTTAATTTGTTTGTCCTGAGCAATCCATGGGTATTATAACCCTGCTCACCTTTTCACAGGAATACAGGCTTTGCTTTAAATCGTGTTTAACCAAATTTTGCTGGGCCGTTCCTCTCTAGGTAGACACTTTCCGAAAGAGTCTCCTTCCGATGAAGTGTAGCTGGGCTCCTGCCAAATGCAGGAAGCTTTCCACGTAAGACAAAATACGTCTCTCTCCACACTGGCCTGCGCCTTTTATATTAGGTACTTTGGTTTATTTTGCAAACATACGGCCTGTCATTCAAGCAGAGTGCACCATCCTGCTGTCAATATTATCCTCCCCATCACAAAGATGAACATCAGAGGCCAGAACGGCTCAGGCTGGGCTTTTCTTGCTTGTCGCCCAAGTGCTACAGGGCTCCTTGCCATGCAGCAGACTCCCTGCGACTACCAAATGGTGCTGAGAAATTACTCCCTCTCCTATTTCATTCCTCTGCTTATTTCCCTTGGATAAATCAACACAGCACAGATCTTCATTGCCCCATTTTTCACAGTCTCTTTAAATTTACTCTTTATTATTTGTAGCAACTTGGGGTAGCAACTTGAAGTTTAATAATATACACAGTGAGGTTTTTTTTTGCCTGCCTTTGCTCATCCCTGCTATGACATGGAGGACTGCAATATTGTGCAGGAGTATTCCTGAACGCCGCAGCGACAGGAATACACCGTTTGGAGCAGTTGTTGAGCAACACGATGGGTTTGGGTTCAGTTTTGTTTCAGGGTCACACAAAATGCTGTGGGTGTCTCCTCCCATCATACCAACACCTCACTATGCACATCCGTGGTCCGAAAGAAAGTGAACTGAAAGACTGCAGGACTAGGCTATACTCCCAACTCTGCCACTGCTGCACCGTGTGAACATAGGCAAGTCATTTTTCCTGTTTATGGCTCAGTTTCCTGATCCGCGAATAAGGGATAATGATACATACCAGTACTTCTCTTACTTTGTCAAGCATTTAATGATAAGAAAGATCGGTATTATTACTAGCTATTTTGCAGCGAGAAAGTATAGCCCAATGTTGAATGACGCACACATTAAAAAGCATTCCCAAGGCCCGTCACCTTTCTGAACTGATACCATAGTCAGGAGCAGATAATTCTTTAAGACAAACTGTTCAGTAATGAAGGTGAGCTGGGAGAGGAACGTGGCATTTTATCCAATGCAGCTTTTTATTTTCTTAATGCCGCATTCAACTCTGGGCAAGCTGCACTGAGCAGTAGATATGGAAAGGAAAACCGCAGAAGCCATCTCTGCTTATCTGTGCCTGTCATCAAAGGTGCCATCTGATGCTGATTAGGGAAGAGAGCATCAGACAGACCCATGTTCTCAGCCCAGCAGGCCTTGCAATCTGAGCATTTCAAGAAAAGAGGGTTTAAGGGCTGGATTCCTTGCTGGGCTTTTAAAAATAAACTCTAGCAAACCCCACGTTAAAAAAACAACATTCATTAGAGAGTCACCTTAGGAGAGATCTGCTCCGTTATTGCAAACAGATGCAGACAATACCGTTCAGAATGGCCACTAGAAAAACCCTTCATCTTATCTGCAGTTGCTATTTTCCATTCACTCTTCACCCATCCGCCGCCAAAATCCGCAGCCATATGAAAGGAGAAAAGTAACTGTGATGCTTTAACAGCACAAATCGATAACTAGCCCCTCCACTTGTCCCTTTATTTTTACCTCCAAAATTATTTTAGGCAGGGCTTGGTTCATTTCATCCTTATTTATTTATTACTTAATCAGTAGAGAACCCTTGAGGCAAAATAGCTTCGTTTGCACAAAAAGATCAGGTGCCAGAAGCAGCGAAGGCACAGCTACAAATCAGCATGCAAAACAGTTTCAATCACCCGGCATAAAGGAACTTCAACACACGGTGCGCAGTATTTACTCACATTACTTAACCCAGTTTAACACATACTTTTTAAGCACAATGATTTTGCATCAGAGATGTACTATGGGAGGGGAAAGAGATGATAAACAGGAAAAAAAAAACAACCCACCCCAAAGCGATGGAAAACATGACTATTTCAAACAAGCACTCTGCTGTACATTTTTACCTAGTTAATAAATTATTAGAAATGGCATCTTTTGTGTAACCGCTATACCTGTTTCCTCTTGCATATTGAGTGGGGGAGGGGGTGTGCAGGAGGGTGTTATTAAGATTTGGTGCTTGCTTTAGCACTGATGAAAGATCCTAATCACAAAGAGAGCTCCTTTATCTACAGCACAGGCAATGCTGTACCCCAGAGAGAGTCACAAGTATGCCTCAACTTTCCTAAAAGGACCAAGGTGAATGGCAATTTGGTCTCCACGTTCCTTCAGTCTCTGGCCTCTGTCTGCCAAGGATGACCAGCAGACTGCCATTTGGGAATCCCCATTGTCAAGAAGGACTCTTTCTACACGGCTTTGGATCAGGGCTGCAATGAGCATCCAGCTGTAAAGAGATGGGCATTTGTGCTCAATGATTCAACCCAATCCCTCACATTTAGAACAGGCTCTTCCTTTCACCCACCCAACATAGCTCTGCAGTGCGATCAGCATTGCAGAGAACAATTTTTCCAACCATTTAGTTGGTCTAATAAAAAGATATCACATCTCCCCAAAGAACCTTATCAATAAACTCATTGCACCCCAGTGAAACCAGTCTATGCAAAAGCGTCTTCTCTATATAATTTCACAGAGATATTTGCTGATACTTGGACTGCAAAACTCTAAAACTCGTGGTTCAGAGATGATGCCTTTTAGTAGACCAACTAAGAAATTGCAAAAAAATAAAAATAAAAAATGATCCTTCCTTGCTGATACTTAGCACCTAAATCACACACTTCCCTTCTTCACAGCAGTAACATTCTCCCAGCAAATGGGGAAACAGAAATAGGGGAGTTATATGACCTGCCCAGTACAGCAGAGGGAGTTTGTCAGAGCTGAGCTTGATTACACACAGGTCTTTACTGATACCAGGGCCTGGGCTCCCATCCCTAGAAAGTGCCTCTCTCCTCTCGTGGACCCAGAAGGACAGTCTTCCATCTTCAGCTCTCTCTGTGCAAAAATGAAGTTTATTTCCTACCTATGGGGACTTTTTACCATCTTGTACCATCTACACTTTTCTATGATGAAGGCACTTTGATCCCGAAAGCTTGCAGGAAAGGACAATTTTCTTGCCATTTTCCATTTGGTCTAATAAAAGGTATCATTTTGGAACCAAGAGTTCTAGTTTTTTGTACATCTCTCCGATGGTCACTTAAAGGAGCACACACTCATATATGTGTATACACACTCACATGTACTCGCCTGGAATTGAAAATGCAGTTGCTGTTAATCCTTCAATGAAAGACCTCCCTTATTTTACCATCTTGAACTTTCCCTGAGCCTGATGAAGGGCATGTGAGCCCGAAAGCTTGCAGAAAAAGATATGTTTTGGTGTAATTTCTAAGTTTTTCTAATAAACATTATCATTTTGGAACCAAGAGTTCTAGATTTTTGCATTTCTTATTGTTGGAATACACTTATACAATAAACTAAAGCTATTGAGAATCAAACAGGAAGTTCGATAGGGTTTTTCTTTATAAGTTGCTCTGTAGTGGGAGGCTCCCTTAAGCCATATTTCCCCAATTCCAACGGTTAAAAGGATTCTGAAGTTTCTATTCTTTGCCCCTGCGTAGAAAGACAGGTAATAGATCAATCAGATACCTGGAATTAAGATGTCACTGTAACAACAGCTTGTTCTGCATGGTGAAAATAATTAAGACCCAGATGGAAGGTCTGGGCTGAGAAATTAGTATGAGTCTCTATGTCATGGGCAGGATGATAGCAGGAGGATGACATGATACTGTCATGCCACGAGCATCCAAGAGGAGTCAGCTAATGAAGTGGCAACAGTCCCACAAACAATTATTCCTCATCTACTCAGGACAGGGAAACAAAGCAGACAGGGCTGCAGCCCAGCTCAGCAGTGACATGCATTACAGAAGGGTATTTAGGTGTCAGCAAACTTTGGGCTGTGTGCCTGTAGGCGTATTTCTTTAATATCCAGGGATATTTGCAGCTGGTGCTGGCAGCAATGCTATAGGCCCTCAGCACAGGGCTTGTAGTGGAATAAAATTCCTTGCCTTAACCAAGCATAGTGTGAATTTTCAAGAGCCAATGTACTGTTGGAGATAGGGCACCGCTCTGTTTGTGTCTGATTTACGAAAACCCAAACCTAGCTGGTTCATTCAGGTCACCTTTAAAGAAGAATGTGTCATATTACTGCAGCCTGTGGGGAGGGAAGGGAAGACAAGACAGCTAATCCCGTTTTTGCTCTCAGCATTTCTGCAGTCAAAAGTAGATCTTCTGGCAAAAAATATGCAGACCTCTTGGCAGAGGTGATATTTTTTTTATTAGACCAACTAAACAGTTGCAAAAAAAAAAGTCTTTATCTGTAAGCTTTCCAGCTCACTCACCCTTCCTCAAGCAAAGGAGAATGCACAGATTGTAACATTTCTCCCAGGTGGAAATGAAACTTCATTTTGCACAGGAGAATAAAAAGATGTTACAGGTTCCCCCGGGTGGAAAACCTGTATCCCTGATTGACTGGCAAGCCCTTTCCACAAGAGGTTTGCTAGACTGGCTGCTAGGAGGGGAGAAGCAGCCAGTGCTCTGCATTGCAAGTAGGCATTTACATTGTGAAGCAACAGTCACAGCTTAACAGTCACTAGTGCAGCAGACGACTTTGATGTCAGTCACACAGGTGCAAATGAGCAGGGTCTCCTGTACAGTTCCTCCTCCGCCTTTACACTTGGGAGATCAGAGCTCATTCTGCATTGTGTATTGCAAAATCTCCCTGGGAGGAGGGCACTCGGTTCTCATGGCACAGGGCAGAGAGGACCCCAGGACAATCTGACCCATTTCAAGGGATTTTTGCTGAGCTTGAAGCTAAAAACTGTACCTGAATGCGATCAACAATTGGACACTGACCTTCCATGCTATGTTCTCATCTGCGAGCTCTTGGCTGATTTGAGTGAGCTTTCAGGGGGTTAGGTGGTTATGCGCAGAGTTTCAGCGCAGCACTAGGATATGGCCAGGTAAGGGGAAATCCCAAGATGAGAACTAAGGAAGAGATCAAAAGAAATAAGGAGAAAGGCTGTACCAAGCGGCACACCAAGGGCTGGCAGTTAGAAGCAAACCTTTCCATGTACTTAGCAGCTTGCTGCTTGTTTGTGTCCTCTGTATTCATGCAAACGCAATTAATAATTAATTGCACAACCCCAAGCTCTCACACAAACATCTCTTGAACCATGAGAAAGATCCCTCTGCCACTTAATGAAAGCTTACCCCAAAATCCCAACCCCGATAGCATCAGCCGTCACAATGGGCCACAGGAGTGACCTCAAGTCACTACTCTAAGGCTTGCTCTTAACCCCGGTATAAGAAAACACTTCACATATGACCTACAGATTGATTTACGGTACAACGAGAGGATAGTGGATTAACAGAGCACATTGCTGGATCAGCTTCCAAGGTAGGCATGATGCTAAGGCTGGTTCAGATCCACAGGTGGGAAAAAAACTCACCATTGCAAACCTGCTCAAACGTTCATTTGCAAATTTACACTTGAACTGGTTTTCTACCCACAACGTAGGTCAACAGCACCCAGCAAGTCCAACACCTTCCTCCCGGCCCCACAACATCATCAGGCTAGCAGGCTTCCTGCCAATGTAGAAAACGAGCATTTGTCAGGAATCTTTGTACTTTTCACTAGTTTTGCGTGAAAGTTTCCAGTTCTAGTGAAGGGGGGGTGGGGAGGGTGCTTGGAGAAAGAGCTACCTTGTGTTGGAAATTGCCATTTTGCATTTCACGCAGATGCAGCATGTCACAAAGGAGACAGCTATGCCACACTGCCGCCCGGGGACTGCTCTCTCTCTCTCCTTTTTTTTTTCCTTCCTTTTTCTTAGGCTAAAAGCATATATTTTTCCTTTGTGTATGGAAAAAATAAGACATGGCAGATTTAAGGATCCATTTGGGTAGTTGCTGCAAAGGCGATGCTTTAAATGAAAGGTTGGGAGGGGAAAAAAAAAAGAAGATAAAAATAAAAATGCAAAACATGCAGAAATAATGAAAAGTATATATGAGAATGGAAATTGAACCAAGAGGGAATCCTGAGGCTTCTTTTCATGCACTTAATGATGTAATAAAATATTGTGCCATGGGGATGTTTTGCTAACAGAATTATTTATTCCCAAGAGTCATAAATGCTCCCAACTCAGATTATGTCATTTCATTAAAAACATTTATATCACATACGTGGTGGCTAGAGACCATCAGCCTCTGAGTGCCATCAGTGCATTTCCAGGAGTCTCCTTCCTACTGAGCATTTAGGTATCACGGTGGTGGCAGTCAGAGCCCTCTGGCAAAATTAGGACCCCCAGTTAAAAAACAGACTCAAAGGAGCCGGCACTTTATTGTGAAGTGTCCAGAACTGGCCGTGGCTACAGATCGAACACAGAGCTTCACAGGACTGATGTCTGATCCAGTCTGCCCATGCCTACGACTTCTCGGGAAATGCCTTGTTCAGATACTGGCAGCACATCACAGAGGTATCAGCTCTATCATCTCACTGTACACGTTGAATGGCCTTATTTCTTTGTCTTGCCTGTGGTGCAGTTCACCCCATTATTGAATACTGCTAAATGACCTCTGTCAGAGATTACTGCTTCCCCAGGGGATGATTAAAAGACTTTTGAAGAGCATGGGGTAGTGGGGTTTTTTGGCATGGAAGCGTATCAGATTCCACCAGGTCTCAGATCCTTCTGCATTTCTCCCCTAATCCTTTAGATGTCCTTCTGCTTTCCCTGCACACACTTCTAATCCCACAAGTCGAATGCTCAGCTAGTACAGTCAGCACAGTTTTCAGGGTTTTGTGCTGTGTGTGTACACACCTCTACTTTGTGACGCCCCGTAAATGTTTCTCTTTCAAGCGGCATTGCCTTTTCTCCATTTCTCATTCGGTCCTTGGGAGCACGTGCATTGCTAATCTGGAATTAAGTAGGATTGGGGGAAAAAAAGATATCAAGACTGTCTAGAGATCATAATTCAAAATGATATCAATTCTGTTTTGTCTTATGCTTCGACGTTTAAGCCAAACTGTTTGAAGATCAGGATGAGATCTCTGAGATGGCCAGACTGCATCTGCATAGGACCAGCACTATACCTAGACTCCTGGCAGCCCTGGGTGAACTTCGCCAGAGACAATGATAATAATAATAATAATAATAAAAATTACCATTTTTGGGTACCCTTTATGTCTGGGCCCCAGGCGTTCGCCCGGTTTGCCCAGGCCTGTGGCCAGTCCTGTCTAGGAGAGATCCTCACCCCTTCTCCTGAAACGCCTGGTGCTGGCAGTATTACAGACAAAATACAGACGAGGTGGCCCCTACGTTGGCTGATCCAGTCTGGCAGTTCCTATGAGTTTTCCGGAAATCTCTTGTTAAAACACTGAGGCATGAGCTATATCATCTTATCATATACAGAATATGCTCCTATTTCTTTATCCGCCTCAGCCAATCTACTCACGTCATGCCTCATTCATTTATATTGTTAAGTGTTAATGCTGCTAATAAAAGCCTGTATAACCATCCCATTCTCCCCTCCCCTGTTGTTTTTTTCCCCCGCTGCCTTTTGCTGTTTTCAGAGCCGGTGAACTTCTACTGTTGAAAGTCAAGCTTAGTACTTTGTTTGCGAAACCTGTGTCAGACTTGCCGAGAGGGTGTTATCTCCGCTCTACAGCCCTCTGACTGATATGGCAATGCTGCTCCAATATGCAGAGAGTAAACCTAAGCTGGTGGGACAAGGATGCAACAGAGACCATTGATTGCTCACACTTCTCTGGCACTGTGAAGAATCCACATCTCTTCATCAGAAGCAGCCTGACACAAGCCAGGTTGGCCATCCTCCGAGCCGCCTGCCGTTCCAACATGTTTCTTCTATCAGCGTCCCTTGCCATCTCTTTTCACCCAAGCCTCATGATGACAGCCAGGGGTATAGGCTGCAGCTGTGTTGGTCTAAGGACACAGGCAGACAAGGTTCTTTGGGTGAATCTGATCTCTTTTATTAGACCGACTCAAATAGTTGGAAAAATTCTCATTTGTAAGCTTTCGGGTATATTTTTCAGGCTGAGGAAGCAGCTGCAGTTGCTGTGTGTGATGACAACCATACACTCTCCATCCCCACCAAGCTACAAATAGGTTCTAGTGGCAAAGAGAAGTAGCTGGAGAAGTTTTGCTTGTGAAGAGGTTTAGAAGTACACTTAGCAGCGTTTGATGATACACGCGTACTAGCAAACTCCCCAACGGAGTCTCAGCTTGTATGTGGAGGTGGGTGGG
>NW_017729012.1:5663582-5679983 GCF_001723915.1 Gavialis gangeticus
ACAGCATACACATTTTGTACACAGACCCTGCAACATCAGAAATGACTAATTATATGAAGTACCTGGATTCAGGGGTTGGAGGGTGGGGGATGAAAAGTGGTCTTTTCCCAGCATAACTTGAACCAAAACAAGATACATTTTGAGTAGGGGGCTGCACGAGATGATCTCCTTAGGTCCCTTCCAACCCTTATTTTTTATGATTCTATGAAATTATATCCCTCCAAAAAAGGACGGCTTTTTTTTTTTTTTTTTTTACTGAGACAGCTGCCTCTACACTGGGGCTTTTGCTGGCTTGGGGGTATTATGTTTTCCAGTCTTCACCAACATAGTGAGGTTGCCAAAATTCTTAAGCATAGACCATTTTTTAAGCATAGACTTTATTTTTTAAGCATTGAATTTTTTAAGCATAAATGTTTTTAAGCATATTTTTTAAGCATAGACCACATTTTTTAAACATAGACCATATTTGAGTGGGTCTAATAAAAGATATCAGATTTACCCAAAAAACCTTGTCTGCCCATGTCCTTAGACCAACACGGCTACAACCTACACCCCTGTCAGCATAGACCAGGCATGGAGCTGGATAGGCTCTCAGCCGAGGTGAAGACTTTGTCCAGTTCCCATCTAGGAAGCCCAGATACTTCGGCGATTTGAACATGACAAATGTGTCAACAGGGTAATAAAAGTTTGCCAGCCCTGCAAAAGGAATTTCAATGAATGACAGCCTGAATTCCTCAAAAGATAGTTGCCTTAAAGGAGCAAAACAACCCGCCCTGCCACCATTTTGTACAGCTGGAAATGTGGGTAGATCAAACAGATTTTGAAATCCCCCTCTGAAACCCCACAGATCCTGAAGAGCAGTTTAATCTGATCCATAAAAGAAAAGATATAAAAGCAATGTCCATTTTTCTTACCCAATCCCACAAATTTCCCAGATGCCCATGGCTGATTGACTCAGCAGCATTACCAAGGGGTCTTGTTGGTCTTTGTCACATCCAAGGAGATGGCTCTGGATTTCATTAACTTGATGGTATTTGAGGGAATTTCACAGCCATTTGGTTTATTTTGCAGCTGTTTTGAAAAGTCGGGCTAATGTATGCAAAATCTCACCTGCATAAATTGATTATCCCAGGGTGGCAGCGAGACCAGAACGAGCCTTATTTTTTGACTAATACATCTGGAGAATCGTACCAGCAGCCCATTTAATATATGGTTCTGTGCCAAGAGGAGTTTACAATGTAATCTAATAATTACTATGTGCCATCAGACAAAAGCAAGGACATCAGATGCTCCCCCTTCTATGACCTGCGAGAGACTCCAGTGCTGAAATCCCATCTCATCCTTTACGGAGATAGTGGTGTGAAATATTCCTTTGTTGCTTTCTGCTCATTTGCGTGCTAATATTTAGCGTTCGTGAAAGCGTCAGACTGATAACATTTGAGAATGAGGTCTCTCTTTTATCCGAAAGGACAGGTAGAGCACACAGACTGTGGTGTAAACATTTTTACACTGTCCCCTCTACTGAACCTTTCCCTGAGCCCTACAGGGATCATGCGTGTGCATGCGTGTGTGTGTGTGCATGGAGTGGGAGGGGTGTTGTTCTGCCTAGCCCATTCAAGTGCACGGTGTCTCTGGTTAGGTCTCAACACACTCCAGAGCAAGTCCACGAAAGCACATGCATGGCTCACTTGTGACTGTTTCACGCAGACACAAGCCTGCCAGTATTTGGCAGGTTAGATAGCTCATAATAAGCACGCCTGAGCAACCCAGAGCACACACCTTCTGGCTCTGTGTCTGCACAGTGCTGCTCCAGAGGTGGTACCGACACAGACTTCGAGGGTCAGTCATGCAAACAGCATGGATGTGGTCCTTGTCGCCGGTAAAATGGGACCAAGCAGACCACTTTTATTCTGCAACCCCAAAACCAGCAGACTGTAACACAGTATTAAAACTTTTAAGTTTTGAACTCACGGCTTGGAAGCAAAAGGCTGTACGTATGCTTCTGCAACAAACCTCCTGCCCCCTCCTCATTTGACACAGAGTTATGCCACTAAGAAGGAAGTCACCAGCACCAACAAACAGTTGTGAGAAGCATGCAGCTGTTGAGTGGAGAAAGGACAGATGCTGTATATTAGCCTGCAGCGGCCGCTGAAAACTGACTGGACCAACCTCTAAATGCAGAGGCACAGATTGAGCGTTCCCCAACCTGCCAATGCTCCTCAACCAGCAACCCCCCTTGGCATGTTTTCATGATAAACACCTTTTTCAGTCTCCATATGGTAGGAAAGGGCATGACAGCAGTAGCTATAATAGGACACAGCAGGGCAAGAAACCCGGAAACGTCTCCCTACATACACAAAGCTACAGACACGCACAAATCACACCACCGATCCAAAGCAGATACATCTCTATCTGATGCCACACAGGCAGTAAAAACGGAGATTTTCTCCCCATCCAACTCTTAGTGAGAGATACAGATGCGTAGGTCTGGGAGAACTATATGCATAGCCATCCCATATTCAGAGATGCTCTCATGCCCTCTGACCTCTCGCCTCTCCATCATGGAAGATCTATAACATTTACAATCCAAAAACAAAAGAGAAGGGAGAGTAGGGCCAGAATTCATCTTCTAAGCTGACACCTACCGTTAATTAACGACTTAAAAATCAATGACATTGGGGACAGGCAGCAAATGACACCTCCATGCAGTGCCTGTCTGCCTTCAGAAAGAGAGAAAAAAATATATCCGAGGACAGGTTTGACGTACACCATACACTGAGAAACCAGGAGGAATTGAGGAGTAGGCACCCCCGACTCATTGATCACTGTCAGCTCAAACACTGTAAATCCCCCCTTTATTTTCCATTTTCCAGTCACCAGAGTGCTGTGTTCAGGTATCTTTTGGGGCAGAGGGGGAGATATTATCCCTAAAAGGAAAGCAGGATGTTGGTAGTGCTCTGGGAACTGGGCACATAGCACCAGCTGAGAGAGAAGTTTATAAGCTACAAGAAATGCTTAAATTGTGAGCTCTTTGGAAGAAAGACCTTCTCTATTTGCTCTATGTTTGTATGGTGCCTCGCACTGGTCTAAGACTCTAGTTAGGCACCACTGCCATATAAATGATAATGAAAACTATAGAGGGATTTTCTTAATAGCTGAAGGAGGACTTGGATGATGCCATAAAACAGAAACATTGGGCCCAAGCATCCTTCTGTGCACACTGTTTTTATACCAGTGCACCTCCAGTGGTTTTAATGGACATCCTTCCAATTTCCATCAGCATAAAATAATCAAACCCATCCTCTTCCTCCATAACAACAACTGGCTATGCAAGTGCTATTCACAAGGCAAATGCAGGATAGACCCTTAAACTCAAGATGGAGCTTACTGGAGAATATCCCGATCCCAGTAAAAAGATCTCTCAAGAACATGGCTGGATACACCTCCCATAGGCACAGACCTGAGGGGTGTCACCAGTGATGCTCTCACCTGGGCAAAGTCTCATGGTCCCCAGGTTTTATATTGTATGTCTATAAGGCTGAGCTTGATCACACGTAGACTTCAAGCAGAAAGAGCCAACCATTACAGCAGAGAAGTTCATAAGCAACCAACATGCCACGTTTAACAGTTTCCCCTCGTAGGGTTAAAGGAAAGAAGGAAAAACTATCCCACCAAATATGGGCTGCACCAGCAAAACTGTCACCAAACAGATTTTTTGCACAGTTTTTCCAGACAGCTTCAGCAGGCTCTTGGAGTTTAAGCCGGGCTCATCCTCTCCACACATGGCAACTATTGTGCGGTGAAGCATCCGCGTCTCTCTTGCATCAAGCAAGCCGCAATCTGGATGTGGCTGCCACTTCCAATGAGATGAAACGTATCTATTACCAATGAGGTCTGCCAGCTCTCAGCTGCCTGTGCTAGTGTCTTGCTTGCAACAGTGATGGTCTTGGGAGAAATTAATGGCCTGAGCATTGTACTACTAAGTGCCTCACAGACAAGGTTCGTTGCAGTGAGAGATGGAAAAGACCTATTAGATCACCGAGCCTCTATTCCCCAGCCAGGGCAAGATATAGTGCCCATAAGAGATGACATATCAGATTTAACTTGAACTCAAACATTGGCCTGAAACTTAAGCCCCGATGTAAATGACAGGACGTGCAAGCACCGGCCTGATATAGCTATGAATAACCTAACTCCCAGTGCTTTCTGCTCCCAGAGGAAGATATTACCCCCAGAAACTCCCCATTCATTGGAAATACACACGTCTCATTCTCTCACGCTCAGGAAACACCACATTGAAGATAAACTTTTGTAAACCTTGCGCAAAGGGAGCTCTGGGCAGGGCCAAGCCTGGAGAGCAGATGGCTTTCATTTTTTTTTTTTTTCTAAAAGAACAAACCTTTCTGGAATACTAAATCTTATAGGAGCTGTAAATGTCAAATTTAAATTCATACTTTGTACCACCTTTGATTTCAAAGAGGATTACACCTATTCGCTGAAAGCAAAGCAACACCAAAGCTACATGAAATGGAATTACGACTACTTAGGCCTTTTTCTATTGCCTCTTTATATTGTTAACTCCTTCCAATTCATTAAGTCTAATCCTTATTAGGCTAAGTAACACACATATGAATAGACAGGAGTGGACACAGGAGCATATGTGCCTTTTGTATCACTCCCTGGTTAATCCATAGCCCGGGGTGGGGACAGACACTGTGAAAAGTGGCTGGACTAAGCTTCTGACTGGGCCAAGCAGTGTGCCTCTCAGCAGGGAGGCAACAAGAGGGCTCTGTGATCAAGCCAACTCAATGCAGTCCGCCTCCAGTGTATTTCTTTGTTAATCAATCTGCTAGGGAGGCAGTGTACAAAGGGTGCCGTTCTGTTATGTAAATACACTGGACTTCAGTGATCAGGCCAGCACGGGAAGGAGGTTTGCTCATTCAACCCAATAAACATTTCCTGATAATACAGAGACATTTATAAGGGGGGGAGGACAAAAAAAAAAAATCCTAAAAGGAAGGAAAGAGGGAGAGGAGCGAGAATGCATGCAGCTTAGAGAGCTCCTTATCTAGCCATTTGCACCCAAAAGAGTTGCTAAGCTCAGAAATGTTTTGACCATTGACTTTGCTGCTGCACTGCTACTAAAATACCCCTCTCTCTTTAAGTGTTACTCTTTTAAAAGGACTCCGTGTGTACATCCCTGCCATACGAGGCCCTGTGTGAGGCATGAGACCCAACATCTCTATCTCTTGTGTCTCAAGCTGGTTTTGTTCGTCTTATCGGTTGGGATCCTTGCTCAGCCAGATTGTCGTTTCTCTTGCCTGATGCACGGAGCCACGTTCTCGTTCCCACACTATCTACAGAAAAATAAAAAGGGGCTCGATTCTCTCTTCATCTGCATGTCAACAGGGGCTAATTACCTGGAAGTCCCTGGAGTCGCTAAGTGGCAAGCGAAAGGGGAATCAAAGTATATAAAATAGACATTTATACAGCACTGGCATTGCGTGCAGGGCTTTAAAGAACGATAAAGCGCAAGCTTATATAGTCTCTTGCATATTGCAGACTTGAAATAAAGCCAGGATAGGAGGGAGAGCATCTAATTCCCTGGCTACCAGGAAGAGAGAGTGATTCAAGTTTACAGGGTGCCATTCAGTTTTATGACAATATCTCCTAATACAGCAGGTTTATCAATTGAGCAAAAAGGCACAACGGGGTGTGTTATTATTGGAGCCTAATCTCACGCCTCGGGTGTGTTGTGCGAGGCACAAGGGCAAAAGGCCACACCACCGTGAGATTATCCAACAGCAATGCTCACTCCGGACGCCGTGTCTGGATTATCAAGTGGATTGGCTTAGGTTTTAAAATGAAATGTTAACATTCGGTGCTTGGGTTTAGGCTGAGGATGCTTTTTCCTGTGCTAAGCGTTAATCGTGGAGGAACAGTGGAGAAGAAGCAAAAGCTTTTTTTTTTTTTAGTGAGCCCCCCACCCGCCCCTCCGCTCTTTAGGCTAAATTGTCTGTGGATTTCGGATGCCACGATGCATTTGGCCAGACTCGAAGGGCACAGAACACGAATGAGAATGGGGAATTTTCATAGTCCCAATTTAGATTTGGTCACATCCACGTTCAAATATGATAAATGTAATCTGCCTGGCTGAAAGAAGAGCCACTGGGCAGGTTTCCAGTTGATAAAATGCTCCTTACAACAGCACAGCAAATCCTGTATGTGCCAATCCACTCCAGGCCACCCCCTGTATTATCTGTACCATCCCTGATGCATTACTGAATTAGAGCTGTTTCCAGGCAGGGAGCAGGTGCTAGAGCCTAGCATATCAGGCTAGGAAGCATCTGGAGCTGAAGTCCCACTTTGCTGCAGACTTACTTGGTTACCTGGGATAAGTCACTTAAAAGTTTTTGGTGGCCTTCCTTTTCCATCTGTAAAGTGGAGGGAATACCTACTTTTCTCATGGGAGTATCTGAGGCTTAAGCTACAGAGCCACTGGAGATCCTAGACACCTCAAATTTCCTCTGAGGGGCATAGAGAGCATGCTTAGTGAAAGCATCACCACTGTAGCAATAGAGTATAACTCCCATTAATACCAGTGGGATCAACGGGCACGTGCCTCATGCCTAGAGGGAGACGGCAACCCTCTAGGTTTTAATTAACACTTTTCAAGAGGCAAAGTTCCTGTCTATTGTAGCTTAATTACTGTGTATCTACCCCAACAGACACTGAGCTTTCCTTATGACCTTTCTCTCCCTCTCCCTCTCTCTCCCAGGGCTGCGTGTGACACTGGGAAACATGGAGCAACTTCTTAATTAATTGGGCTAATTAGTCTCCGAGATGACTGGACAGCTGGACCCTATCTCTTGTGTGATCTCATAAGGAAGGGAACAATCAAATAATGGTTTGTTGCTTGAGCGTTGACAAAGTCTCGGAACTGCCCGCGATCTGGATCCTATTAACCTTACTCCCTTGAGAGCATTGTGAAGGATGAAGACATTTTCCCTTTGGCTAATGAAATCCACAGCAAGATCATAGTATTATTAGAATGGCACCCGGTAGTCTTGTCATAGGTCAAGGTTTCCTTTCTAGCCCTCCCCCATTTTCCAGGGTTTATAATATGACTGTAAAACTTTGCTCTGGTTGGAAACCTGGCAGGCGGGGTCTTGGCCCTGAGACATAATTCTTAAAACATCCAACGTGGAGGGGGGGGGAAAAAGTTTGCCTGTTTTAACCCTTTTAATCTGCTGGACACCCATAAAGCTTGATTTCTTATATGTAATCACTCCATTCTCAACTGAGTCAATGAGGAGATACTCATTCAGCACTTAAGTTAGACTTGGGTGCTGTGTTGTGCAAGAGAAAAATATAAGGAATTATACATCTGTGACAAAGAGTCTTCAGCTTTCTTCTGTAAAGTCAGTTTCTGAAGCCCACCCTCACCTAACCATCAACTTCTGACAGCCCAAAAAATCGCCTGCACGATTTGGAGCCACCAGATCTTTCATTGCATCTTACTTCAGGTTCAATAGTCCCAGCTCCTGTCATGTGAAAGGGTCTAGGAAGGACCAGAATCATAAGGATTAACCAGACTTTATTGGTTATTCTGTACATGGACAGACATTGACAGGTTTTGGATGCTTTTGCTATCTCAGGAGAGCTCAGAAATGATTCATAAAGGGAGCTGGAGACTAACTGGTCAAAACTGCTGCTTTTATAAGAAAAGAAAGAACAGCACGGAGCTAGCTTGGAAAAACGGCGACTTAGCCAGGGCAGGGCACTTAGACATTTGCCAGGCACAAAGCACTGTGGACAACTGGGCTGCAAAAAACCCTTCAGGACGGGCTATGTAATAGATAGAGCACTTTATTTGACGACCTAGTCAGGCTACAGAGCTTGCCTCTGTCTTTTTCCAGTGGAGAAGGAAGAAGGTTTTTCAGCCCTTCTCTTAACTCCTGGAACCCACAGTCCCCTGGGCAGGTTTCTGTCCAGGCAATAGAAAAAAAACATATTCAAAACCCAAACGACCCTGACTTTAGGTCAGATTCTACTGATTTCTGCAACAGAGTCCTAGGCAGAGCTGGGTTTTGACCAGGAAAAGGCACCATCACAATTTCAGCTCAAGAAAACTGCAGACAAAAAACAATATTCCTGGGGGGAAAAAAAATCATGCCAAGTAGGACAGAAGACCCAAGTTGCCAGGGTTTTGTTTTTTTGGCTAGTTTGCTCCTTTCAAAATCCTCCTAGAAACAAAGAAAGATTCTTTCTCCCAGCCTAGATTATTTCTGTAGGGGGTCCTCTCTCAAAAGGATATGGTTTTCAGGGGAACAGAGAGTATCCATCTGGAGGTTTAACGAACAAATAAGCTGGGTGCATTTTGGAAGCAAATTCTAAACAGCTGAGCAATGCAGCAGGAGGGAAACGCTCAACAGCCACTGCAGGCTGACGGACTAGAAGCAAAGAAACAACCGCTTGCTACTGGGCAGAAGCAATACTGGAAAAAGATGGTTATTCATTGTTGAAGCAAGCCCAGTACAAGAAATGCCTTCTAGAGAGGGGAAGGAGGGAGAGGGAAAGTTTTACGTGTACTATCAAGACAGCAGCCTGTTAGTATGGCGCTGGTCCAACCAAATTAAAACAGCTGGCTAGTGTATTTGATGTAGGTTAAAATACCGAAGGAAAAAAAAAAGGGGGGGAAAAGCTCACACACCACTTGTCTAGTGCAGACAGGGCCCCACCATGAGTTAGTTTGCTTGATAATGCCTGACTGAGGTCTAGATAAAAAGTGAAGCCTGCACCTTCAAGTCTAGAGCAGGCACTTACTTGTGGGACTTACTCAGCAGACAGATATGAACCAACAAGGAGATACCAGTGCACCTAAGACTGGAACATCCTCTCCAGGTCTGGAAAATTTCAACCCAGGTGTTTTCTGCAGAGCATGTTCAACCTGCTTATGGGAGCTCCTGGACAAACAGCTCCCATTACACTCTCACTTCCTTAAGCAATACAGGGAATTGCACATAGCTCAAGGCGAACAAAGCCAGGAAGGGGAACTGGCTGCTCAAATTCTTTGGCTGGTTTTGAAAATCGCTGCCTGAGCACTCTCCTACTGTCATCAAGGACAGTCACGTTATCCTCTGAAATATCAGATCCCATGCGGGTGTACCAAATTGAAATGGGAACGAGTCAGAGAACACAGTAAGGAGTAAGAGGAGCAGAAAACATTCGTCAAGAGTTATACTGTTTTGGAACCAGAGCAGACTGGAGAAGATGAAAATTAAAATGCCTCAATTCCCAGTCAAGCAAATCATCAATGATTTCATCAGGGATGATCTGCTCAGTTGTTTCGCTCTCAGCGACAAGTAGCACTTAACCACACACTCAACTTTTGTGGGGCCTGTTGTGCTTCTCCAATAAAGTTTCATTTGCTCAAAAGGCTGCAATCCATGGTCACTTGCAGGAGCAAGAAGCAAGTGGAAAAGCTGATAAAAATGTTATGATCTGCGTTATCAAGAAACCAAACTTCAGCCAAGCAAACCATCCGATTCATAGATTTTTAAAGCCAGAAGGAACAATTATGATCATCCAGTCTAACCTTCTCCATATCACAGGCCATAGAATTTCACCCACATTTTCTGCATCAAGCCCATAACTTCCATCTGAGCTATAGCATAACTTTGAGAAATACATTCGGTCTTGATGTAAAGACTTCCAGATGATGGAGAATGCACCACAGCGCTAGGCAATTTGTTCCAATGGTTAATTACCTTCACGTCTAAAAATTTACTCTTTATTTCTGGCCTGAGTTTGTCTAGCTGCTGTTTCTAACCATTGGATCCAATTATGTCTCTCTATCTTTCATTAAAGAGCCATTTATCTTCAAATCTTTGCCCTGTACAGGTATTTGTTGACCATGATCAAATAACCTTTTGACCTTCTCTGGAATCGAGATAAATGGTGAGCCCCTTGGCCCGGCTATAAAATTATTCCAATTTATTATTTGCATTTTGATGGGATGTAGGGATCCCGGCAAGGAATAGGACCCAGGCTGGCACAAGGCATTACACACAGATTTTTCATGTCATATCATTGCCCCAACAAGCAACTCCAGACCCGCCACTCATCCAGCCCAGGAAATGCAGACTTTGTAGCTTTCCCTACGTCATCCAACAGGTATGTCTACACTGCTACCGAGGGCTTCTCTCAAGTCCAGGTGTGCTGACCCTCTACTCTGAAAAACCCCAAGTTTGATCCCCTGAAACAGCCTGATCCTCATGTGGAAGCTCTGCTGAATTTCCAGCATCCTCCAAATTCATCCCTGTCCGTGGTGGGTTCAAAACTTACCCAGCTGCTGCAGGCATTGAGTACAGCCAGTCTGTTAGGAGCAACCCTACAGCTTGCTATTCCCGATCGCCAAGCCCTTCTGCACCCGCCTCCTCCTCACCCTCAGCCATTTCTGCTTCTACTGCTTGTAATTAGCCAAGTCCCAGAGAGAAAAGCTATGGGAAGATTCAAGGAACGGGAACACGGTGAACATCAGTTGCAAGGTAACATATCGACAAAGGGGGCAGCTCTTGTGGCTTGGGCTAGCTGAGGGCAGCCCTCAAGGTTGCCCGTAGAAATCAGCATAGTCATCCCCAAAAGGGTGCTCGTTTAAGCACTCAGAAGATGCTTGTTTAAGGGACAGATTTGCTGAAATAGCCCTGGAGCGTCTGTGCCCCCTTAATTTCTCCTCCTATGCCTTTCGCAACCTTGCGTCCAAAACCATTGATGCTATTGTAATAAGCTGCTTTGAACGTGGCTGAAGGAATACCGACGTGCTGCTTTGTGATCCATTCCCAGAGGAAGAGTGCAGGGTGCAGCTTGTTCCCAGCGATGGCCCCTTGGCTCCTGCAGATCCTAGCAAGCAGCCTCTCATTCGCTGGCAAAGCCCCAAAGCTTACCTTTTTAACTCGTGTATTTTCAATACATACAAAGAACATGTACAACAAGGTTTTGCTGTGGTCAATAATCCCTGAAATGATGTTTTCAACAAACCTCATTTCAAGTCTAGATCTGGAGTAGAGAAATGATTGGATGAAAGGCCATTATATGACTGCTGTAATTTATTCTGCAGAGAGCTAAAACCACCAATTATCTGACATGAATGACACCACTTCTTTTTCTTACCAACACAAAAGTGCACAGTATCTATTTTCTCAGATCTAATTTAAATTAAAAAAAAAAAGCCCAATGCTTAAATAAAAGGTGGTGATACAAACCAGCTGGAGTCATAAATACTGAGAAAGAGCGAAAATTCAAAGTCAAGCCCAAAGCACCACCCTTAATTCACCTTGTTCTTCTAGTCTAAAAAAAAAATAAGCGCACCTAAATCCTGAGAGAAGTGGCAGCCCATCATTTATATGCCTGGGCTGTGTAGCTGCATTAAGTGTTTACATACAGGTTGCATTGGTGGGAGCTAGCATTTTATTATCATGACAGGCCAAGCTGCAATGGAGCTGCAGAAAGGGGGAATTTATTGTCATGGAAGCTTAAAAAGGGAGAATTATGCTGCCCAGAGACTGGCTATCAGGAGATATGCATTTTAGGCCGCCAGTCACCTTGGCTGTACTATTTAACATTTCTATCAGCAACTTGGGAAAAATGAGAATCATTAATAATAAGGTTTTCAAATGATACAGAGAGTGGGAGATTGGTCAGTTATGAAGAGGACAGGTCATGGATGAAGAGCTGTCTGGATCTGTGGTTAAGGTAGGCACATAACAGCAGCATGTGATTCAATAAGGCCAGGCTCCTAAGAACCAAGAATTCAGTTTATGCTTTCAGGATGTCAGACTCTCCAGAAAAACCACAGTCAAGAAAGACTTGGGTGATCGTAGTGGATAAAACTGAACACGGGCTTTGGCAGCAGCCCAGTCGCCAAGAGGGCTAACAAGATTCCCAAGGACTATCAAGAAGGGAGGGATTTTTTTTGTTGTTGTATATCTCTGTAGTTGGCACTGATGTAACTGCTACTGGAGCCTGGTATCCACAAGTCCAGGAGAATATGGGAAACCTGGGGAGGGTTTAATCATGAGAAGAGTTAAATAACTGGAAAACATACATTTTAGGAAAAGACTCTCCAGCTACTGAGCCATCCAAAGAGCAGGTTAAGGGGGTCACTTGATCATAGGCTTTAAGTGCAAAGATGAGGAGCAGAAACCTGGCAAGTACAGGCTTTTTGAGCAAATAAACAAGGAACCAAACCAAGATCCCAAGGGCTGGAAGTTGAACATGGTCAAATTCAGACTAGAAATAAAGTGCAAATGGTTCATAATAAAGGTAATTAACCCTTGCAACAACTCTCTCTGGAGATCTTTCTATCAGATTGAATTTTTTTTTTCCAAATAGCCTCACAGTTACAGGCCTTGAAAGTGGAATTAATGGGGCAAGTTGGATAGATGAAGTTATGCAGGAGGTCAGACGAGATGATCACGGTGGTTGTATCTGGACTTAGAATCTATGAATCTCCCAGCTGGGGCTCAAGGTGCTTGGAAGATATTCTTTTAATTCAGTGACCACTTCCAAATGAATTATAAAATGCATTGGCTTTAAAACATCCTCACAAGTTGCAAGTAAGAGCAAAAAGACAAAATTACGTGGATTATTCATCAGGGGATATTTAAGGTCTCAATTTTTACTGTAACATGTTTAGAAAATGTAATAGCTTTAGCTTTATGCACATAAATATTCCCCATTATAGTTAGAAAGAGTGTGAATGAGAGAAAGGTACTCTGACTTAAAATACCCCGAGTTTGATTTTGGACGCTTCTGGCTTCAATAAAACAATTAGGATCTTGATTCAGCAAGGTGTTTTATATTGGGACTGCTCACATGCTTATGTCAGTCAATGGTACTACTCATGTTTTAAGCTAGACACGTGCTCAAGTACCTTGCAGAATTGGGGCCTTAACCTTTCTGAGTTTCAGTTTATTTAAAAGAACAATGAGGATGATAATGCTCATCGGCCACGCAAGGGTGTTATGAAAATTAATAATTAATCTAGCATTTTGATATCTCTGAATTAAAGATACTTCCAGAAGTGCCTGGCATTATTTTTAAATGGCATTAACATTGCTGGTGCTTCAGGCCAAATTCAATTTTGAAACTCCAAACAACTCAAAGCAAAATATCAAATCTCAGAGGGGAAAAAAAAATTAACATTTATGGGATGGATATATCCAGTTTTCTAAAGTAGTTTGAACTTATTGCAGCAGCTCCTATTTATCTGGAACAACCACATCATAAACTCCGATTCGGAGACTAAAAAGAAGGCAAACACTTTTTATGGACTGCCTCAGTTCATTTAGTTCAATTCATCATAGATTTGTTGGTGTAACTTGTGAGGAAATCCATTCATGCCATATAGTTTTATGCCATTAGAATCTATGTCTATAGCCAATAGTCCTTTAGGTATGTTAAGCAAGGCAACTTGAAGCTGTCACTCCCTGATATTTTACAACCCATCACTTACCTCGGTGGTTTTATCCCATGACATCTGAGGGCCACCTGCAAGGTGGCCAAATGGCCACGTTCTAGCAACTTTAGGGTGCTGAAAATTAATCTGCTCAACAGTTATGCTTTGTACTCATTCATCACGAGCAACAGCGCAGACCAGGAGAGTTGGGATCCAGGGTACTGACTCTGTGTTTTTGCTCCCATCCCTGCAGGAATCAGTGGGTGATGGTCTATGGCAGAAGGTCAAGCTGGTTGATCACAAAGTCTTAAAAGCCTACCTACTGGCTGAGCGACCCTGGCCATGCCAGCAGCTCTCTGTGCCTCAGATAGTCAGCAGCAAAGTAAGTTTAAGTTGCCTGTATAATGATCTCCATCCTATTTAAATTCTAATGTATTTTCAACCCTTTGCTACGAGTTCAAAGCCTGGGTTAGATGTGATGTGGGAAAGGATGCGAGGGCAGTTGCTCGTGCTGTATTGGTTTTCTTACCATCCTCATGTACCTGGACTAGTGCTTAATTTTTAAATGCAATTTATTTTACATTCCAGCTGGACGTGTGTGGCTGTTCGTGTCGTCACAAGGACAGTCGCTGTGTTCAAGTCCCCGCAGAACTATCACTGGCAGGTAGTAACAGATGTTTTTAGGGTGCATTTGTAACACAGGCACTTGGAGCTTTTCGGGCCCTTCTCCTGGTATCCAATTTCCCCCAGTAGGTGGTCCGATAAGTACTAACACTCGGTAGTTCATAAAAGTTGACATCAGCAGCTAAAATGAGGGATCTTCGTGGGGGTTTGTGGACCCCCTTGCTGAAGATGGGAGGCAGGAAGTAGATGGGGTTACATCACGCACGCACACTTCCTTCGTTGTTGACCCACAACACCCCCTTGCTGCCGTCCAAGACCAGAGTCGGCAAACTGCAACTAATGATGTGGTGCTTTTTGTGATGTGCCTGAACTGGGATTAGAGTGAGATTTGCCAAATTCAGGATTTAGCGGCATCCTCCCCCAGAAAAGAGGGTAATACTGCTTGTAGCCCTGGAAGCCCTCGAGAGACTTAACTCATTAAACTTGCCACATGTGATGGAGACGTTATCCAGTCCCCTGCAAAGAGGTCTAGAAAATAGCTGCCGCATAGTTTTCAAACAGCCGCTACTAAGATGTTGGAGACGGAGGAAGAGTGGGTGTGTTTGTGGGTCTGTGTGTGTGCATGAGAGACACACAGACAGCACACACACAAGCGAGGGAAAGAAATATTACATGAAATAAAGAACCAATTAAAGGGGGGAAAATAGTCTCTTCAAAATGATTGGCTCCATCTAAGCTGAGAACTAGAGCATTTAACCTTTTGTTTGTGTTTCACAGGAAACCTTGCCTTGCTATCTACCAGGGGTCAAAACCAGGTCACAATCACGAAACGTGACAACTGCAGCCAATCAGTGTAAATCACTCTGGACTGTGATGCAGCCTTTGCTAGGCTGGCCTGAGCCCAACCCATACAGATACGCCTGCCACTGCTGATAATGGTATTGGGATAACTATCAGGCAGAAATGGGATTTTTGTTGTTGTTGTTGCTGCTTTCTTTCTGAAGAATTGGAAGAAATCCAGAGTTTAACGGAATGGATTTTGCAATACCAGGGGCACTTCTCCATCATTATGGCCTCTGGTTGGGGCTGCTGTAGTTAAGGTTATGTCAGTCCTGCTACAGGATTGATCTGAGCATAAAAGTCATGCTGGGCTGAAATTTGGCACTTAAAGTCTCCATCCAAGAGAGACAAGAGAGTTTCAAACCCTCCACTGGGGAGGTGTGGGGGTGGTGTTGAATTCTAAAGCTGTGTTTAAATACAGGATTTTTTTTTTAAATAGCAATTTTCATTTGCTTCAGTGCTTCAAACATAGTGAGAACTGTTTATTCTCAAATGCAGTATCTGAGAGTATAAGATTATAAAGTTGAACCAAACTAAGTGGACTCTTTTAGTAAATTGTTTCACTGTTTACACTGAAAACTGGTGCTGAGTGCAGTCTGGGAAGCTTTTTCCAGGGTGGGTCACTCAGATTTTAAGTTCTCTTTACACCCCCATAATAGAGACCTAATTATGGGCATTATACTATTAAAATACTAATACTATATTAGCATTATAGTATTTATAGTATATAAATACCAGAATACCTGCTAATCCTCAGAGATAAGCAATTCTATACTCCTGTATCCTACCTGCCTACACCTTACTCTGTCACCTAAAATTAATAGCTATCCTCCCATGTCTTCCAGTAGAGGAGAGTGACCCATCTGAAATCAGTAAATTATCTAGGGGCTTTTTTGGCCCATTGTTTAAATGACCCCCTGGAAACTTACAAAAAGAAAATCAAACCACACAGCCCCCAAAAACCAAAGAAAGGGGTGGGTTAGGTATACTGCTAGGATGAGATTCCTTTGCGTGGAAGCGCTTGGAGGACAGAGTACATTTTCCTTTTAAAGGTAAACTTGGTTCACCTTTGGCAGCTTCTTGTTGCAAAAGTAACACTTGCAGAAGACTTTTGGTGCATGCTAATTGTCTGGGGCCCGTTGGCTGAGTGGCACATATTATTCCTCTTTTTCTCCCTGTTGTCTCTTTATCAGGCAAATACTTGATGAAGACTGAACTGTGTAGAACGAGCGGACATTTGGTCAAGCTAGGCAAAGCAGCAGCTTGTAATGATAGCAGGGACCACCTGATCACTCCGTCTTTTTTGAGATCCGACCATACATTAAGACCATAGGTCCTGTGCAAGTCAGTAACTGTTGTCTGTACACAAGTGCAGGACTGAGACAGGGATGTGTACCTCTGTCAGACGACTGATCACACAGTTAGGATCATCCAAACAGCCTTCCAATAAGACTGGCTGTAATGCCTTAGCCTTTTGT
>NW_017729012.1:5680001-5683915 GCF_001723915.1 Gavialis gangeticus
CTGATCACACAGTTAGGATCATCCAAACAGCCTTCCAATAAGACTGGCTGTAATGCCTTAGCCTTTTGTACCAAAATTTTGCTTTTTTTTTTTTTTTTTGCTCATACCTAACTTGAAGTCAGTCTGCTCTGCATTCACTGGCTGGATATGAATCTAGGGGGAGATTGCATAGTTATACTGGAGGAGAATTTTCCTTTTGGTCAAAGTTTTCCTGTTTAACACTGGGGGAAAGCAAACAGGTAAAAAAATGTGTATTTTGAAAAATCAATCATTATTCCCAATGCTGCATTCTTTTTTTTTCAGTTCTTCAACCAAAATACATATTTTCACAGAAAATTGAGATTCACTTTACAAAAAAAGAAAAGTGATCTCCTTGACAACTCTATGCCTGGGAGGAGCCTAGAAACCCTGTCCTACCAGGAAAGAGTCCACATACTTCTGCCTTCATGAACTGCGCTTATTTACCCAATAGCAAAATAAATGCTTTTCTTGCTATCCCTATTGACATAATCTGTCTATTTATTCGGAGAGCATGTGCCACGTGGGCAGCAGCAGTGCAAGCTCCCCCACACATGCCACCAAGCAATCATTCAAAGATTTTTCTACAAAGCCAAAGGAATCAGGTCTCCATAGACGGGTTTTGGTCAGCAGGCTGGTATACTGCCTCTGGACATACTCACCCTGAGGTTGTTTAAATACCTCTCTGTTCTACATCTGGGAGCAAACGCTGTGTGTTACACAACTGATCTGCGGTGTACATGCATGCCATGTGGGTTGCTAGCACTGCACGCTGACAGGGTCACTTGTAAAATTGTTCTAGCCCTGGTTTTAAACCTGCAGGTGGGTCCAGGCAAGTAGGCATCACAGGACACATCTGTCGCTGCCCTTGGGACTCCTCGTGTTTAGACAGCATGCACACAATGCCACTCCCATTTAATCCAGTCCCTATCACAAATTCACTTTCCCCCGTAGCTCATCATTTGTGCTGATTGGCTTAGAGCCGGCCCAGCTTCTCCTGCCCACTTTAGTCATCTCATAAGCTGTTCTTTCCATGGCCTCTGGCAAGGCAGAAGGACCATTTGGTGCTCTCCTCTTTGGAAGAAACTTTTAAGTGAACACTTAGTTGTACCGTAAACAGATCATATCTAGCAGGGGTTAATGTTCTCTTACCATGACAGTAGGATAGCAGAGAAAGTGCTTCAAGGACATCCTCAAAGCCAACTTGAAAAAATGCAGTACTGATAATCAACTCATGGGACTATCATCAAGGGCCACCCCAAATGAAGGAAGAGTCTGCTGCAAGGATCTCAGTACTCTGAAACCTCATGATGACAACAGGAGACAGGGGAGTACCAAAAACAGCATGTCCCTGACCGAACCAGGAACCTAGAGCTGCCCACCCCATATGGAAACATGTGCCCAAGCTAGTCAGGCTATCTATCGATCCTGGATAGGCCTTGTCAGCCATCTCCAAACCCACAGGTAAGACAATCATGGAAGACAATTATCCTCAACCGCAAGGGATGCCGATGATAAAAACACGTTTCTATCATTTTCCCTGCAATGCTTTCAAAGCATTTAGAAAACACTAATTAAACCTCAGAACTTCCTTATGATATAGGCAAGTATGTCATCCTCTTGGTTCAGGTGAGGAAAGGAGAAGCACACCACCTTCTCCCAAGCATCTGGTTTCCTACTGCAACTTGTTGTCTACCCAAAATAATGCAGAGTTCTTTGGTCTCTCAAAAACCAGCTGTGTGAGCCACAGTGACTCGTTAGCACTTGCAAATTTTTTCCCCTGATCTGGGCTGAGATTTGTGCATGTGGGCTGCAATGCTGATTGGAGAAAGAGTTGTATCCAATCCTCTCCCTTTCCCCACCACCATTTCTCACCTCTCCAGTCATTTGCCACTCTTTGTGGAATCCCAAGTGCTAAAAAAAGGAGCAGTGAGGAAAAAGCAGGGAGGGATTTTAAGCCCCTAGCTGAGTTATCTATTCACATTTGCCACTAAGTCCAGAGTGGCAGACAAACCCCTGGTACCTAGAAGCTCACTTGCATATCCCTTGAGGAGTTGCTAGTAAGGGTGCAGAACCTAACTTTGCAAAGACCCCAAGGAAGACTGCATAGAAAGCTTGTGGTGAGGGCAGATGGTCGTACTTGAAATTTGTGTCACTGTTTCCTTTGGACCAGGCTCTTCCCTTTTGAGGTTTGAACAGGTCACTGAAAAAAACCCAGGCTGGTGCTGTTTATACCTTGGCAGGTCTGGATCAGCAGCCTGAGCCTTAAAGGCAACTGAGTTCCAGTGACAGCTCCCATGTGCTTATATCAGAGAGGTCCTTGAGGCTGCCATGGAAATGCTGTTTTAATGTTGAGGATGTTGATCATCTCCTCTTAGCTATTTTAATTCTCTTTAAGGGTTTTTTATTTGACAGTGACATCTAAGGGGATAATAGTTTCACGTAAGTTCACTAGCTGCTGTTCAGAGTCCTTTTGATGGTCTGTCCTTCACCTGCTTAACTCGCTTCCTTCTGGAAGAATAATCTATGCTATTGCTGCACAAAGTGGAGATGGACCTCCACACATGGAGGCAGAGGGGCTTCTTAGGTTGAAAGCAAGGCGAGGCAAATTATTACTTGCTATTTGTATTTTGATGGAGACCAGAGGCCTCAGTCAATGTTGGGGTCCCATTATGCAGCAAGCACATGTAGAAAGAGTGGGTTACATCTGGGCAGACAAGACAGAAAAGATGGAAGAGAGAAAAACGGTGATACCCTGTTTTACAGATGAGAAAGTAAGGGCACTACAAGATCGCTGCCTGTCTTGGCTAAATTTGCACAACTGGGGACTGAGCCCTTTGTCCCATCTCAGCAAGAAAAGCATCCTTTCCCGTCAGGACGGGCGAGCTGTATTCTCAATACTGCAGTTGATTTGCTTCATTGATTTCTGGCAAGCATCTCAATGCCTTTATCTGTAAAAGGGAAAAGTGACCTACCCTACTCTTTTCTTCTCCCTATGCTCCCTCACAACACAGAGAGAGAGAGGAACCTCAAAAATCTCCCAACCTTACTATAGGCAGACGATACTTCTCTCGAGTGGGATCTCTCCAGTTCCTACTGACAGCAACACATTGAAGGCTGGGCTCAACATTGGAAGTAAACCTGGATACATTTCTCTTCAACCAGCCCCTATGCTCCAAAATAAATAAATAAATAAATAAGCGCACCTAAACATTTATAATGTGCATTGCTAACTACATATTGCACCTCCGATCATTTGTATGACAGAAAAGGAACCTAATCCTGAATCTGAAAAACTATGTGATGGAGGATTTACAGTATTAGAAGGCAAACAGTGGCAGGTGTAATTAGGAGAAAAATTTGTCATGCTCTTGACTCTAGGAGAGAATGAAAGGTCTGGAATAGCAATCTCCCAAGTGTTTACCCAATGTGAGTGCACACAAGATGGAAAGCGCATTTCCGACCACGGACAGATTAATATTTGATGCCAGAAAGAGAAATGCACGCTGTTCATGTTTATTTAGGATATTGTGAAATACAGTGAAATTTGCAATTTTATTGGATTCGGGGGTTCTGTGTTTTTGAAAAGTCCTAAGCTACTGTATGTTGTATAAGAGGCACATATGTTAGTAGTTTAGACATGCCAGCTGCAAAAAAAAATGAGAGAGTTTTTTTTGTTTTAGGAAAAAAAAAAAAAATTATATAAAAAGATCAGCCGCAGGATAAACTGGGAAAACTCCACTGAGCTTTCTCTGTCTCTTAATACTAATTTTAGTGGCGTACAGCTGACACAAAGGAAAATTATATCTAGGTTACTTTGTCAGTCACTGTAAGTCTGAAACCTGGTATTAAAGCAACACACCCTTTAAATGGATTATTGTGACACACAGCTGTTA
>NW_017729012.1:5688915-5691949 GCF_001723915.1 Gavialis gangeticus
ATATCTAGGTTACTTTGTCAGTCACTGTAAGTCTGAAACCTGGTATTAAAGCAACACACCCTTTAAATGGATTATTGTGACACCAAGCTGTTAGGAGTATTTTGTTCTACCCAAAGAGGACATATTTCATATGCACACAGAGCCAAAGACATGCATGCCTGTTTCAACAAGGCTTCCAGCATTGGAAGCAATTGCTGGAACTTTACAACGCGATCGCATTTCCCCTCTGTAAAAATCATGCAGACATAAAGTAATTAGGGTCCAGTTCAGCATCCATGAAAGTCAGTGGTGTTTTGGCAGCTTCCTATACAGTTGACCTAGTCCTCACACAAGTATTGCCTTCTTTCAAGAAGCAGCAGAACTCCAGGGCTTTGCAAGGCAGGGGAGTCTAGCTATAGTCTAAGGATAACTTCTTTTGTCTGCTCATATATCAGTTTTAGAACAGAAGTGGTCACCAACTTCATGTAGGTCGGCAATCCTGTCTTCCAGATATCACAGTCAGACACCAATGATCCTACTATGTCCCAAGAATTACTTCTAATTAGAAAAATACTAGGTACAGAGCAAACTCACCTATAACTTGCCACAGCTTCTCTCAGAGGGTCCTTGCATAAATAACAACAAAAAGACCCAGTACCACCTGTCTGAACACTTGCTCACACACTAAGGAAAAGATCCTATAAAATCACATGGATGGCAACCACTCTTGTAATGGAAAGGATCCCATTGAGCTCTAGGGCCACTGGCTTACAGAATAAGGGGCCTCCGCACCATAGCTTAAAGAAGTGTTTTGTCTTATATATATAAAGAGATATAGACATATAGATATATCCTTTTTACCTCTCTCTCTCTCTCTCTGTATATATAAAGACAAAACACTTCTTTAAGCTATGGTGCAAAGGCCCCTTGTTCTGTAAGCCAGTGGCCCTCTAGATCTCAATGGGAACCTTTCCATTACAAGGGTGGTGATATCTCTATATCTATATAGCTATATAGCTATATAGATATATAGCTATATTATATATCTATGTAGATATGTAGATATATTATAGATATACTCTATATAGATAGAGACATATATAAACACATGCATAAAACAATCAATAGGAAGAACTTACCATAGCTTGAAAGGAAAATACCAACCCTAGCTGGAAATGTGGATGGGTGAATGGCATCAGATCAAATATGAACAGATTTCAGCTATCACTCATCACTAGAGGGATTTGTTGGTTTTAATTTCTGAACTCCTTTGCTTATTGAATTTGGAAACAGAGAATCCTGACATAATACAAGGAAATGGTTTGCCATAATATTTACAAGCATATGTGGATCCCTGTATTATTAGTATTGTATCCATAGCCTGTTTCTCTTCTCCTGCATTTCAGGGATTAAATGGGAAAATGGGAGGAAAACCAAAAGAAACCCCCAAAAACAAACAAAGAACACTTTCAAAATAATCATTAGGGGCAAAAAGGACAATTAAAAAAAGATATGTTTCTTTTTGAAAACTACACATGAAAATGTTTAGAAAATGATGAATAATCTTCTTTTCCCCCCAAGCAGCTCTGTTCAATGTACCCAGTTTCCTTCTGCACACTGACTGCTCCTGCCCTCTCCCAACACTTTGCTGTTGCTATCCTCCCTGTACCTCTAGTTGGTAAGTGATTCGAGAAGGAAATGTTAGAGTCAATAGTAAAGATTAAAACCTCTATCTTAGCATGTGACCACTATCCCTCAGTTTACCAATCTGTAAAATGGCTCTAGAAATATTTACTCATCCTATGGGGTGCTGGGAAACTTAATTAAATGTTAGCAAAGTGCACTTACGATGAAAGGGGCTAGCAAGTGGAAAAAAAAGTGTCATTATTACTCCAGTGAGCAACTATTAGTGGCAAGTCATTAAACCAGCAGTCGCTTCTTTGGGCAGGGTGAGCATGATGAGCCAAGTGACCCTCTGGAGGAAAGCCTAGGATAGACAGCTGCTCTCAGACCACAGCAGCAGGCTGGCTCCCAGACTCTCGCTGGAAGAAAAGCCACACACCTGCTGGCACAAGTAATCGGTTACGGATTTCCCAGTGAATTCAGATGGCAACAGCACTTCACCCAGCAGCACAGAGCCCCAGTGTGGGACCAGGAGACTCGAGATTGATTCCTGTTACACAGCTTTGGCCTCGCTGCATCTCAGGTCCCCCTCCCACCTCTATTTACCCTGATCAGAGTGCCACTCTTGAGCAGGGACAGACCCTCTCTGGGTGTGTTTGTGCAGCACCGAGCAGTCAGAGGGAAGTTGGTTAATAAAGACTTCCAGCTGCGGCACTGGTAGGGTGCAGGCCAAGAAATGCAATCCCGAGAGATCTAGTCAGTTCCTTGCATGCTAGAGGACGATGCCCCTCCAGCCGTGCCCTTGCAGAGAGCCAACCACAGGGAGGAAGAGGCGAGCTCACACCTGGACCACTCCTGTGGGGATAAGTTTTCTGTTTAGCATGCTGGCATCATCTGGAGGGGGAGGAAGCACGAGCATCTTCCAGCCTCAGTGCAATACTTTAGCCCCGGCTGTAGAAGAGGGAAATGTCTTGGGAGGGACTCGGTAAAAATGAGATGGGCTGGAGGGCGACGGTGACATGAGAAAGGACTTGAGCATCAAAGGGGAGGCAAGGATATTTTAGGGCTACATACAGACATGCAGAAAGCCCCAAGGAGGAACTGATTTAAGTTACGCGGTTTTCTGTAGGCGGCGTAGTTTAAATCAGTAGCGAACAGAACACACATCCGCCCTTTTGGGGGAGCAAATCTTACAATGGATTTTGCTATTTTTAAAGCAGCCTGTGTGTGCCACGCTTGTTTTCTGTTACAGATGTAGACCGGGTTGGTGTGCTGAACTGTTCTGTTCCGGATATAGACCGGTTTCCAATCGCTTATACCAGTAAAAGTGTAATGTCTGTACCTGGCCCGAGTGGCCAGAAGAGGGAAGCAGCCCACACTTCTCTTTATCTCTATCCCCAGCGACTCCAGCTAGAGGGATACAGGACTCTCC
>NW_017729012.1:5696949-5702116 GCF_001723915.1 Gavialis gangeticus
CTTGGGGGGGGGGGGGGGGGGGGGGGGGGGAGAGGGGATGTGAAAACCTTCCTCTCTCTACACAACCCACATAGGAGGGTACGAGAAAGGGCATAAAGACTCCCTCCTCCTGTCCACTGAGAGAGACAAGGATGATATCCTAGGCTTGTGGTTTTCCATAGAAGCATGACTTTCAGAGGCAAAGATGTAGCGTGGTGCCTAAAGGAGGATGGTATGGAAGGGAAGAGGAAATCCTGGGGCAGAAGCGGAGTACAACTAGGCAGGTGAGAGGCTAAATGAACTGAAGAGCGAGGCAGGATCTGAAAGGCAAAAAAAGATGGTCTAAAAGAGAGAAGAGAATGAGATCGAATATGAATTTGCAGAAGTCACGACAAATTAGGGGAATAAATTGAAAAAAGCATGGGCGGGGGGCAAACAAACCGACAAAAAAACCCAACACATCCACATGCTGTGGGCTGTAGGAGGGAAAAGCGAAACAAAGGAAGGGAGAGAAAACCCAAGACGAAGAGGCGGTAATATGCCAATTGCTGGTTTCTACCTCCAAAGTCTGCTACGGGAGAATATGTCAAACGAACAAACGTGCGTGCATGTTACACGGCCTCATCTGTGAGCAACCGACGCAAAATGGTAAAGTCAGGGGTCAACACTCTCTGCTGTTGTGGAGAGAGACACATTTCACTTCTCTTAAGAAGCCTGAAATATGAGCACCGAAAACAATTAATTAACCCAGTCGTGCCTCGAAGGCCATCAGGGAGAACACACTGCATTTGCGTCTGACTTGAACAGGATCTCCAATTCGTTCAAGAGTTTTCAACATTTGTGGAATCCACAATAAAACCACGGGTGAGAAGCTAAACTCAAGGTCACTGTGGAGGTCTCTGAACTTTAGGGGGAATATATTATCAGGCAAACATCATCAAGGAACACACCGGGTGTGATCGAATGTTACACACGCATGCACGCACACATTTTTAAACACACACGGAGGTAAAATGTACATACGAGGCAAGGTCTCCTGATAGCTTTGCATGAAACAGACTTTTCCATGAACCCTGTGCAGCTAAAATTAGTATGAAAATGGTGGTGTTTCATAAAAGAAAGATATGTGGATGCCCGTAAGTGCCATTTTATTTCTCAGTGAGAGGATAAAGTGTTTTTTCCTACATAATTTTTGATGTAGAGGCTAAATTAGGCCCGAGAAGAGGGACAATGCAACTTTAAACATCATTAGTATTCAGACTACGTAAGCCAACCAACAGCAGTTATGTATTTTTGCAAGTATGCATATAATTTATTGTGGAGAACACAATTTACATGGGTAGTCGATGCCTGTTTTATAGCCTCACAAATAGATGTATGAACTCAAGCATATAATGGCTCAACCAGCAGGCGCAAATACGTTCTAAATCTTCTAAATGTGCTTCACAAAAATGTAACTGAGGAATATAAAACAGATCAATTCTTGCATGTTATATATTGGTTTTTGATTTACAAATCTAATCTGGGAAATTTCTTTAGAAATGAGTGGATTTTTTTTTACTGAACTTCTTCTTTTGCAGGATTGTTCCAGTCAAATCCTAGAGGATTCCCTTCTGCATCTGATTGTTATAGGGTTTATTTGGGGTTGGTTTTTTTTTAAATCTCTGAAGAGTACAGTACATATTTGCAACATTTGATTTCATAGCTTCCTGTTTGTCCTAGTGCTAATTTCCTAAGGAAACCCTTTTCCATTATTTACAAGCTCATAACACACACAGGATTTTTTAAAATATATATATATATTTGGTTCATCTTAATTAGCTTCCCCCAAAAATACACATTACTGTGTGTGGATTCCTGCATACCTTGGAAAGTTGTCAATTTTATTTCTAATTCAGGTGCACAAGGAAGATAAAATCTGGGCGTCTGGAATAAAACACATTTCTAATGGGATGGAACGACAATCCCTTATTACCTCCCACCATTTTTCTCATAGTTTTGCTTCCAAGTACAGCAAATCCCCATGCTATATTTTCTCATAACGTATAGCTTGCTATTACCTCTCAAGAACAATTTTTATAGAGAGGGTGCCCTGTTCAATAGATCTGTAGTGTCTCCAAGGGGGAATTCACACAGGATTTTATTTACGGTTACACTCAACCTTACCATGTTGCCAAGCCTTCCCCTTCGGATTTGTCAAAAAATATTCCTTTTTCCACCAAAGCCTCCACATCGGGTATGTACTTATGATAAAGGAAATAATTATTTTGCCCTATTTAAGGCCCCTTTGGCACTTTACCGACACAATATTAAAAGGATAAAACCTAATTACATGTTTAAATATCAGCTAGACCAAACGTTCCTATGTACAGGTTATGCTTTAAAGTACTAATTAGCTAGAATCCCCAGAAAGACACTATTGTCACAGGCTTTGTGGGTTTGTTTTCAGGCTCATATAAGGACCATTTATCTGTCTCCAGACACTGGAAACCTTTTCTTTGTTGACATCAGAGTATATAGAACTAACCATTCTGCACCTCCCAACTATCCTCCAATTTAGCTCCAAATTTCATTCTGCTCCACGCAGACCTCTTGTCCTCCCACACCTATGGCGAAATTACCTGCAATCCGAGCACACTAAATCATAAACCTGAGGAGGAAAAATTTACTTATGCTAAGGGAAATAAATCCTACCTCGTTATGACCTTTCCTGCCATATTCATTTCCTTGGGCTTGTGTGCGTGTGTGCCTGTCTATCTCATTTTGGGCCTTTGTCCCACAATTGGATATTGGCAGATAGAGAGGTATGCAATTACATTAATTAATTATAAAATACGCCTGGGAATACAACTGGGGCACTTGGCTTCCAAAGCCAGTCAACTATACCATCAAGCCTAACCAGGTCTAGGCAGCTGTGTCCTTATCCGAGCTAACTCAAAGTTCCTGACGCTGCACAAGTGCTGATCCAGCTCCTTTCACCGATGAGCAAAGGTTAAAACAAAGACTCTCCTCTTATACACATTACAAAGGTCATAATCAAGACTTCCTGCCCTAAAAGTGCCCAAATTGGACATGTATTCTGGAAACTGAGCTATGGCACACAAAATACTTACAAGAACATTTTGGGAACAACATTTTTGGGAACTCCTCCAAGATGTTTATATGCATTTGTTTTAATTTTGCAGAAATGAGCCCAATTTAACTCTCAACCACCTCTTCCTCTCCTTCCCCACCCTTGCCCTGGAAAACTTGCATCATTTTGCCATGATCCTCACATGAGTATGTAAAAATTAACTTTCCCCACTGGGAGATGGCCTTATTTTCCTCAAAACCCTCACCGTTCCAAACACCGAAAGTGTCTTGCTTGTGTAATGATCAACAGGTCGATGAACTGATGCTCTGAGACTAAACAAAAGAAAAGAAAGAAACCTCTTCTGAGTTTCACATTTCACAATATATATAGGATTTAGTCAGTGCAAAAATGCTGCAAATAAACTGGCAAACCCCTTTAGAAGTTGGGTAGCTGCACAAAATTATTTTTCACAGAAAATTTTAGGAAAATACTTCTGATCTCCTGTGAGCATGGCTTTTTGGATCCTAAGGTCCAGTTCATTTCCCCTTAAACTCAAAAGCAAAATGCTCATTGATCTCTCAGCTATGGGATAAGGTCCTTAATTTTGCTTGTCCTTTCAAACTCAGAAAAAAGATGCCCCAATGTCATGTAACGTCCTTTTCTATGACGCCTGGACAGTGCTTACAAACTTCATAGATTCATATAGATGTAGGGTTGGAAGGGACCAGAGTGGATCATCAAGTCTGAAAACTTGTTGAATGACCAAGATGTTACAAAAGCAGCCTCCTACACTACAGCTATTCATGTGCTGTTAATTATTATTTGTTTAATACCAATCGTCTGCAAACTGCTTCTGTAGCCCATGGCACTAGGAGGTGTTTATTTCAATATTTTCATGCATGGAAACAGCCAGACCCTTTTTTTTTCTGATTTAAGACTTTTTGTGGCGACAACCGGTAAGTGTGGTCTAACTGCAAAATAAAAGAACTAAAGAGTGAGGACTGCTGAAGAGTTAACATAAAAAACTACTGCACCATTTGGCCTCCATTGAGAAAGGCTGCCAGACCAATCTGCTCGTGTGCTTTGGCCTAGAATTGACATGCTATTTCTCTGTGGTTGAGAAGAGGGGAAGGTAGAGGAAACAGCTGAACCTGGGGCCAGGAATGACACCAATGAATCAGGAAAAGGGAAATGTGATGATTGAAAAGGCCTCTTCTCTTGTCTCAGTTTCCCTGATTACTGAGTGGACCCTGTGCTGGTGAAAGGTCTTTGGTTAACAGCCCTGAGGGCTGAGGGCTTCTAGTTGCAGAGGCCTGGGAGAAGTGCGAACCTGAAGTTGGTTCTTACTGGTCTACCAGCTCAGTGAAGTAAGGACTACAGATAAAGAGCCTAGACCTACCACGCATGCACCACTGCCTCCGACTTTTAAAAACAAAACTGGACAAAATGACGAAAGCCCTTATACCAGTGTTAATTCCCCGCCATTCAATATACAAACCACCAGTCACAAATCCTATCCGACAGTGGAGTAAACTAGTGCAATTAAATGCATGTATAGACACTGTGCCTGGATTAGTTGTGCTGGAGTAAATTTAGTCTTATTCAGCTGCAGGTGTAGGTGCGCCCTGGAAGTTGTTCAGCTGTTCACTCTAGATTGGTAATCTGCATCAGTGTGCAAAACGGATGATGATTTACAATGGTATAAAGGTGTTGCATGTCCGGGGCCTTAGTGTTGTTAAGCCCAGCAGTTGTGTTTGCGAGGGGAATATTGGTTCTCTGGGAACTGGACCAAGACCAAACTAATTTCACGTAAGCCACAACAAAGGCATTGGATGATAACAACTGCCCGTTATTGCCTTGCCATGCCAGTATTGGAGTTTTATGAATAGGAACATTAAAAAAGAGAAACTATGATAGGTTTTGGAAATACATTGGGGTAGAAGCCCTTTTTTGGAGGGTAAAAGAAGAAAGACTTCAAACAAAACTCTGGGTACCGCCCATCCCAACTGTGATCACTGGGCTTGTGGGTGGCTATTTTTCGGAGCCATGATCAAACAAGGAGGATTGCCTCTTGAGGTAGCCCCACTTCTGCTCATGTCTCCAGGCCTTGATTCA
>NW_017729012.1:5707116-5712937 GCF_001723915.1 Gavialis gangeticus
TGTGTATGTGCTTGGTGTACTTGGGATACCTGGGGAAAGGTTAAGGTAAGAAAGTAGAAGTGTAGGGAGTTAAAGTTACCAGGACCAGGATTAGAACCGGTAAACTACAGGGCCCTGGGCTGAAAAACTGAGGATTAGTGGTAACTTTAGGTTAATTGGTCGTAATTGATTAAAAGACAATGCCCAAAGCCTGCAGAACAGAGATGCACTTGCTTCAAGTGCTTTGTTGCACTGGAGCTTAAAGAACAGTGCAACTGGAAATTTCAAGCCCTACCACGACCATAAGCCACTCAAAGCCCCATTTTTCCAGGACTGAGGATTTTCAAAGTCTCATGTAATGGGAAATTAGTTTCTTGTGAAGCTCACCATCACCTCCCAGGAACCTCTAGCTTTTTGCTTCACACTCCCTTTTTTCTCAAGGGGACTTGACAGTATTCTCAGTGTTGAGGAGGAAAGCAATTTGGGAATGAGTTTGCTAACTGGATGTAAATGGAAGGAGGCATTTGCACATACTTCTGGATCCCTTCTCTCCACTTATCTGACTCACTGAAGCCTCCAGGACATCAAACCACCTGAGAAAAGCACATCCAAGAAAATGTTTTGTTTTCCCATATTTTCACTTCCATTGGTGTTTGAAGGGGAATTTGGGGAGATAGTGTGCTGAGCACTAACCTAACGAGTGACCGGAGAGTTAAAACGTAGAGAAATGTCTACAGATCCAGATAAATAAAGATAGACAAGAGAGCGTGAACATCTTTGATGCTCCTGTTTCAAGCCTTGAAAATACACACATGCAGAGCCAAATGCAGTGTGATGTCTCCGAAAAAGTACCACTTCCCCTGACACTTTCAACAGGGCTTTTAACACTAGCGCTGGTGAGAAAATGTTCACTTACTGCACCCATTCATGGGGAGGGGAACAATTTTGGGCTAAAATCAGTCAAGGATTTCAATCACTCCTACTTCAGCTTGCAAAAACAACATGTATTGACATGTGTCGGAGTACACAAAGGCCTGATTGAGCCAGCCAGCCTTATTCATCAAGGCACTTCAACACACATTTTACTGTCCCTGAATGGTTTCCCAAATCATATTTACACGTGCAGGTCTGGAAACATTGTGACCTGCTGTGGTCTTCCTGAGTTCTTTGCAACAGAAGAATTGTTCTATTATTTCTTTTCTGTAGGGAAAATAAAAAAGAGAGAGTGAAAGTTATGAGCTCGCATTTTCTGAGGGCAGCCTCGAGTCTCTCAAGGGGTGCCTTGAGTCTTCAAATATTGAGAACCACTGGCTTAGGGAGCAACAGCCACTGGTTTGTGAGCTTATCCTCTGCAGCCCTCAATAAGGAGTTCAGCTGGATCCTTTCGCATTATTAAAGGTTTGCAATTAGCTACAGCACTTGTTAAAACCAATCTCTGTTTACTTTTTTTGTTAAACCTTAAACTTGTTACAATGATCAAAAGGTACAGATGACCTCGCTGATTAAGCAGTCTCATAACTGTAGGTTTAAGGTTTGTTTGACATAAAATTGGAGTTACGTTTCCAGGCCAAGACTAGAGAGAGTCCCCACCTCCATTTTAATTGCTTCTACCATGCAAGACTGGGGTAGCAGGGAAAGGTCATATTAACATTCAGAAAGTAAATAAGAATCTTTGTCTGCTAGCGGCAAGCAGAGAATCTGTAAGGAAGTGGAGACTGCCATTTTATTACCGGGGACCCGACCCTCCACAAGCACGGACAAGAGATCTCAGTGAGCCAAATTAAGGCAACAAGTAAGCCAGCAAATCAAAGAAAGTGATGATTCTGCTTTAACACAGTACTCAACCCAAGCTTCAGGCTGGCATAGGACACAAGTAAGATGAAATGAGATTCTGGTCATCTCAGGCTAGAAATGTCCATAGCACTCACTGACTTCCATAGAAGTTTTGGGTGCCAGCACCCAGTGCCCAGACTAGTTCTGACTAGCTCTATATTTCCATCCTCTCTAAGCGCAGATTTATAAGAAGGGTAAAATACAGCAACCTCTTTTCATGGTGGCAAGGAATACTTTTTTAAAGTCTCTAATACTGGCAAAAAATCCATGTGCGTGCGCGCGCACACACGCACACACACACGCACACACACACACACACAGTGTGCACTTGCTGAAGTCATATCCTGTACGCTCATTACAGTAACAAATGTGTTCCACAGTAATTATCCAAAGGGGAGAGTTCCAAATCTTCTCATCTTGCTCTCTCCTAATTAATTAATAGTTTAAATGTCATCATGATGGGAAGTGCTCATCAGAAACAGAATCTGCTGCCATGATTTACAGTGCTGCCTCCAATGGCTCTGAAGCAGTGGCACCCTGGGGTTAAATTTAATTCAAAAAATGTAAGGCACTTATTGTGTGCCTAACCAGGATTTTTTTTTTTTTTTGCACTGAAACTCCCCCATTGAGTGAGCGGTGTGAAGTATGGATGCGGGTGAGCACTTCCTTTCCCTGAGTTTTGTGTGTGTAAGCTCCATGCGTGTGTGTGTCATTAAGTTGAAGACTGAAAGATTAAATTAAAATTAGCCGTTTGTCAACTCGTTACAGATTTCTTGCAGATGGCAATTGAGGGGCTAGCCTGCTGCGTTGCCGAGCAGAGCTGATCTAAAGAGGGACCCTTGTACTTATCAAGTACTGTTGTCAGAGCTTCTAATCCAGGCTGGAAAGGGAGCTCAGTGCTCCAGTTTGAGAACAACAGTGAGTCGAGACCTGCTCATGATGCAGCCGGCTTCCTAGGAGCAACGTGTTCTGCCCCGGGGAGCTTTCCTCCATAGAATAAGCATTTAGTCAATTAATCAGCTTACTCCTCCTCTTCAAACCATTTGATTTTGCAATAGCAACCATTTGCACCTGTACAACTTTTCCCCTTGGAGGAAGTATGCACAGTTGGCTAACATCAGCTAATTTAGGAAGGAATGGTCCCTGCTTTACTGGGGAGGAAACCGAGGCATGCTTAAGCTAAGCAACTTCTTGGGGTTTATGGAAGTACAGAGGGTAGAAACCCAGTCTCTTACATTTCAGTCTGCCCATCACAGCTCGGTCATCTGCTAATGTAAAAGGGATGATCATGTATACACGCACTGTATATTATTGCACACACCTGTACAATTTAAAATTTAAAATGTTCCAGGTGGCTGCCATGCTCCCGCATCTGAGCCAGCAATAAAGTACAGAGTCTAGTGAGTGAGAGCTCAGGCCCAGACAAGTTTCAGCATGAGATACAGGGAGGCAGGGGCTCCCCCAACCTACTCTGAGCCCAACCTGTATCAGTGCCTGCAGTGCTGGCTCTACTTTGAGTAGAGACGTATCACTGCGCTGATGCCAGCTATGGACAAAGAGCCATGGATTATAGCATGACCACATCATGCACACATCCTTCCTTTGAGGCAGGACTTAGCCTCGGAAGCATACCCGCTGCTAGACACAGAGCATGGCAACTTGCCCATCGGTCACTCCAGAGCTCATGTAAAAACCAGGTATAAGCACAGTAATCCACATACTGTTATAAAGAGGATAGATTAACAGTAGGAGTAATAAAAGCCACTGTTTTGTTACTTGCATTACAGGAAGGCCTAAAAATCCCAACCAGGGATCAGATCCCCCTGGTGTGCGGTGCTGTACAAACACAACCAACAGTCTCTCGTTAAGAGGGCTTACAATCTTAAGAACGTTTTCAGTGTAAAACAAAGAAATGGGCATCAAACTGGCTTTCTGGTGAGTCACGCATTTTTAGAGATTTTTAGTCTGACGGAAGTCCATAGAAGGCTAAAATAATATTTAAATTGAGGTGTTTTTTGTTGTTGTTGTTGTTGTTGAAGCTAAAGCTAAGGACAAGGTACCAACCTGGCACTGAAATTCTGGCCAGTCACAATTCAGCTGCATAATCTTTAATTTGTTGATACCTGGCATCAAAGAATAGGAATTAAGCAAAAGCTTAATTCTTTTCTGCAAATCCCTGCAGTTATAACAACTTGAAGTGGAAAGCAATCTAGCAAAATGCTAGTGCATTCTTTAGTACTGTAAGTGAGTGCAAAGGCTGGTACACACACACACACACACACCATCAGTAAGTGGTGTGTGTGTGTACCAACAAAACTCCTGGCAGGGACTGCTAAAGCATCTTCTACTGAAGAGTCTGAAAAGCAATTTAAAACATTAACCCTCACCAAAGTGCTGCCAGGTCAGTGTTACTGGTCTTACTTTGCACCCAGGCACAGAAGTTTGAACCCAGATGACCTGGTTGGTGATCTTGTGCCTACAACTGGCAAACCTATAAATTTGGGAAAGTCATTCCCACATGGTGCCCCAAAAGGGGCCAGTGGATGCCTCTTTCCCTCCCCCAACCCTAGTAAGAGTGGGAGATCTTTACTTTTGGAGAGTTGGGTCCATGGCTAATTGCTGAGGAGCTATTATATTGGGTGTCCTGTCTTGTAAACAGTGAAACTGAGACTGCTCAAACATGCTATTCCAAACTAAGACCTCGCTGTAATTAATGCATCTGTACTCCCGGTTTACTATGGGTCCCAGCTTGTGATGCCAAATGGTGCATTTCTCAGACCTTTCACAAGTGCATTCAGCTTGCTGTGCCCAAAGGCTCCACAAGCCAAAGAACTAATGAGATGGGAACAGGCCTGAAAACCTCTTGATGACTAATGGCCAGAGGACAAATCCAAAAGCTAACCAAAGGCACAAGGCCAGCAAAGCATACATGAGAAACAGGGCGGAGCAGTTAGCAAATCTCCTCCCTGCTTGTCCTCCTATTCACTGCTATAGGGAGCTGTTTCCCCCTAGTCTTGAGTTCATCTGGGTTCTCCCAAATAGCCTTGTCCCAGCAAGACATTAGACCAATGCCTCCAAGATGTCCTATTTTTCCAACCCTGTTCACATTAGTAACATGTCTGTGACTGAGAAACAAGTGACTCTCCACCAATCTGATGAAACAAATTAAACCAAATGGTACAAGCTGGAAGTCTACCTGCTGGGCTTTTTTATTTCAGGCCCTGTGGTGCTTTCAGGTCAATGGCTAACGTGACGTTTGAATTTCCTTTTGCATAGTTTTCAATGTGGCATGACATCCAATTGCATCATTTGGATTCTATTACCCGGCTGCCCATTACAGTTCTTTCCAAAGGATACCCCGCCTCAAATATCCGTCAACGTGTATGTATGGATGTGTATTTTGTCCCTGGACACAGGACTGACAGCGACTTTAAGGCCGCTTCTAACAGTGCAGGACTACCAGATTCTCAAAAACATTCAGCACCCTATTGCATCACCTACAGCCAGATTCACTATAGAAGTCAGCATCCATCAGGCTAAAGACCTCCTGGAAATCTGCTCCCAAATGTTCTGCTTATCTGCACCACACTGTCGCCTGTACAACTCTCAGGCCTGGAACAAGCCTCCAATGGAGAGTGGAACAGAAGGGCACCTGGTACAATGGAGGCAGACTGTTCAATGCACCTAACAATGGTTTCATTACCAGCCACGTGTTCTCCAGGTCTGGATTAGAGCAACATGCCTCACATCACCAACCCATTTTCTTATTCCACAATAATTACATCTTCTCCTCCATCACCACCCCCCCCCACACACACATCCAAATACCTCCTGTAAATGGTGAAATTATAAGGCCTTATTTGCCAACTTTGCACATTTTCTTCCTTCCCACATTTGATTTAAATCTGCTTTCCTAACATCCCACCACCCATCATCACTGCCATTGGTTTCTATTACTGTAAATGTTATCAATACTCTTCGATCTTTTTCTGGATACGGTAACAAGTAA
>NW_017729012.1:5717937-5723427 GCF_001723915.1 Gavialis gangeticus
CCCCCCCCACACACACATCCAAATACCTCCTGTAAATGGTGAAATTATAAGGCCTTATTTGCCAACTTTGCACATTTTCTTCCTTCCCACAGTTTCCATTCCATAAAACAACTCTTTTATTCGCAAGAAATGGGGGTGGGGGGGTGGGGGCTTGTTATTTTCCTATTTCAGATAAAAGGTTGGCAAAAGAAGAACCCAATTCATGTCATTGTATTTCCTTATTGTCTGCATTAACCTTCCCCATGGTTACTTGTTCTTTGTAATGTTACACTTGTCTTGCTGCAACACATGAATACCCGAGCCAATTTTGTCATGCAAATGAATTCAGTTGGATTGTAAATTGTGTGAAGGAGCATTAGTTTATCAGGAACCCGCCTGCATGCTGCACCCAACTGATTTCTCCTATTCACACCAAGAGTGCAATGTTTTCTAGTTGATCCTGAATGTCCATTCAGAAGCAACTGCTATTATTATTATTGTTATTATCATTATTATTAACAACAACAACAACGAGGACTTTTACATTTGTACGTATTTACTTATTCAGCCCATCACAATGCTGCATTCCTTTTCTAAAGCCTGATTTATAGAATCAAAACCCACTGCTATGCCATCACAAAATGAAGTATTGCTGCAATCGCATTTGTATGTATTGTCAGCCTACATGGAAGGCCTGTACCTGAGTCGGTAGGGAACAGATATTATAATCTGGGAGCTGTCAGGTAGCAATCATTGCTGGCATTTCATGCTGTAAAATGAAAATATTTCTGTTAAGGTTGGGACCTGCGCTTAGTATGACATTTCTTCAGCCAACCCAGGGGTTATCACCACTCCAAAAAGTCCAGCCAAGAAAGATGAGAGTCAAACACTGTATCTACAAAATGACTTTGCCTTCTCCCCTTTGCCAATCATCCCTGGAAAAGCTCTGCAAGGAGATTTAAAAAATGCCTTTAAGTTAGACTCATTACTTAGCAGCCCTCTACCTAAGCATCCACCCAAAATCTCACCTAAATTTCACCAGTGTCTCAGCTTATATGCAACAGCATGACAGAGGAGATTATGCTCCAAAATTCGTATTGCAACCCTGCTGCCCTTGACCTCAAGCATATCTACCACTCTGTTCCCCGCTCCACTATGCAACGTGCTCTGTTGTTGGTGGGAACCATTCATGCACCTCTGAAGGCAAAACAGGATCTCGCTTCTATTCAAGAGGCATATCTAGTATCTCATTTCTAGTATCTGCCATTACAGCTGGATACTTCATAGCAGATTGATCTGGTGGTATAAGCCATTTTTAAATGTAGGTAGTGTCTGCGAGCCCTCACAAAATTCTTGCACGTGTTTCCTCATGGTAAAGCGTCCACAGGCATTTTGCTGGGAGCTCTGAATGTGGATTGGGAGCTTAAGTCACATGGGATTGTTTTGGTTACTTTAGTGCCAATCACAGATTTGGGATGCTGGTTCTTTTGCATTTCACTGCCCGTATTTCATGTAGCCCTCCCCTTCAAATACTACACATAGTTAGTCTACCACAAGTTCTGGCACATAGTTAGTCATGGATGATGGGAGGATGAGTTGGCCAAATTTTCTCTTTGCCAATGGTGCAAATCCAAAATAACCCAACTAAGCTGACTGCAGCAACGGGGTTTTTTTTATTTTATTAAAACTTGATGTGCCTACTGAATAGAAGGATGAGTACAAATTGGTAAATATGGACAACTTTCACACTGCTACCTTAGCAAGCTGCTTGCTGGAGCCTATACACATACCATATCTTTTTTTATCATTCAACATAGCAATAACTAGGGTTGAAAAAAAAGAATAGGATTAACATATTGGACAACAGCATATATGGAGGGTCATTATGAACTCCTGTGGCTCTTTATTTTTAAATCTATACAATTTATTTATTTCAATTAAAGATGAGAAACAGCAGTCTCGCATCTGAACTCCTTCTGATTGCAGTATTATGTATATGCATATGGGAGACAAAGAGACAGACACACACAGACATCACACACGCACAACATGGATTTTATTCTCCAATCCAAGGTCTTCCAAACATTTTGTGTTCTGAATTGGATGCTTTCAGGGTCTGTTTTCTTTTATGGTTTCCATGATAGAACAAAAACAAAAAGGTGGTGGTGGTGGGGTGTTTGAGAATTCATCCCAAAACAGAGGAAATTCACATTATTTTACTAGATTATTGCTTTCCAAAATATGGCAAAAACATCTCACAGAGTTCTTTGCTATTGAACTGGAACTCGAATCCTAATCCCAGTCCAGTTTGTCCAAGGTCTGGAGCACTGGGACACACATAACAAGACCACAGAGCGACTTCTTCTCATTGCAAGTTTAACGAACTTGTGGCTCTTTGATTTAGTTGCTTAGATTCGATGTTATAGTTCTCCAGACAGTTACACCTACCATATTGTTTCCTACAATGAGGAAACATTTCCTACCATTCATGCATTCCCCATCACAGCAGTATCTAAGCACTTCAGAAATACACTTACACTTTTCCAGGTTAGGCAGGTAAGGAATATTATTCCCATTTTACAACAGAAGAATGAAGGCACAGAGGCATTAGAGGAAAAGTACACAGGAGTTTGAGGCAAGACCAGGAATTAGAATAATTTGCCCCAAGTCCAGTCTTGAGCCTTACCCACCAAGGTAAAAAGATGAATTGGCTTTTTCATTTTATGTTGATGGACGGAATCGTCTTACGAGACCAGCAGGAAGTATTCTGGCCTAATTGGGGCAACTGTTTGCCTAAAAGAAGAATCAAGAATTGCGTGCGTGGACCACACAGGATTTGTTCAAAGTGCTCATTGAAAAGCCAAGAGTTTGCCTCTCAGAGAGACCTGTTTAAGGAAGAAATCTTTCTGGAACTGGCAACACTTCATCTCCCCCCACCCCTTTCTCACTCTTCTCATATTACAGATCAGATTATTATTTCGTGGGATAATTAGGAGAGGTTCACTCTGGCAAATTGGTATAACTTAATAGAATAACCAGGCAGGCAGTCTGGTCTTAGACACCGAGAAGACCGAGTAGGTCATCCATTCCAGCTCCCTGACAATGCAGATTGTCCCCTGCGCTTGGTTTGCTAATGGTTTTGTGCAATCTAATTTAATAAAGCCCCTAGTGCAGCTAGGATAAGGAAGGAGGTGTCGTAAAAGAGGACTGTGGGCCTGAGTGACAAGGAGGACTGTGGGTTGTCAACAGTGACAGAGTAGGGACTGGGGAGAAAAGATAAGTTATTCCTTTTTTTTTGGCCATGTTAAAATTAAAGCTGATGGCGAGGGATACATGAAGGGATGTCTAAGTTGTCTTGTTATCTTTAAGGTCATTTGCCAAACACATCACGAGAAAGTTCACTTCAGGCTGTTGCAGCTAATCCCAGCTCCTCTGTCAGTGTAGCTGCTGCCCAGCCCCCAAAAATAGACTGCAAACAATTCTTTGCCCAGGGCACTTTATGATGGGAACCCAATGAATGGCTGCCTGATGCTACACCTGGAGAAGTGAAGATTCATTCTCTTGTCCACAGTGTATTTGCAATCTTAAGAAAGGGACAGCTGATCTTTGGCCAACACCTAACGGGAAAAAAAATAACCCCAAATGCATTAACGCCACACCTGGCATCCTTGTTGACATTTAGCAAACATCTAAAATAAAGGGACTATGGAGACTGGTGTGGTTTCTGCCCTCTAGGCCCCGTCCCATCAGGCCAGGCTGGAACAATGCAAGGGCACTGTGTAGAGTCTCACACTGCCTGTAGCATAGGGACAGAGGACTGAGAGCCTCCAGGGCTGCAGATCCAGCACCTTTTACATCACTAAAAGGCACGTGGTATAGTTATTAGAGCAGGGTGTTGGCAGTTGAGATGCTTGAGTGTTATAGCTGGCTCTGCCATTAGGTCTGACACGTAAGCAAGGTCACAGTTTCTGTGCCTTAGTTTCTCCCACTGTAAAATCATTATCTGCCTCACCGGGGAGCTGGGAATTCAATCGTCTTTATAAAATGCTGTGAAGGCGCTAGATGTGGGTGCTGTAGGTGCGCGACATATCACAATTTTGCCTTAAGAGGGTAAAAGCAATATGGGAAGAGTGCACCATTTGCTGCAGATTCAGCTTGGATTTGGACTAGTTTCATCAGCATCTCCAGGGAACTCAAGATCCAGGATTCGGACTACAGGTGAGGAGAACAAACAACACCATCTGAAAACAGCAGTGGAAAAAGAAATGTCGAGCATTCGCAACCCCCAAAAGAACACAGAATGAAGAAGGAAACTACTCGCTTGTCCCAGAGAAAAAAAGTCATAGCTTTCTGCAACAGAAGCCAACTCAACCCGTTCTGCACTTCAGCCCCTAAATACATGTGCCACACATAGGATTGGACCAGTATTAAAATCCCCAAATATCTGACCAAAAAAAACATCTCAGTGCTTAAAAGAGACAGGCAAAGTAGAGCTACAGAGAGTAAAAAAAATAATTGATGTTCAAAGGTGTTTTCCAAACAGAAGTTCTAGTGGAACCTGAATTGGGCACTTCCCCACAAAAGATTTGTAGCAGGGCTGAGTCTCTTCACAATACTCCCTTGGGGTTGTTATTTGGTGGGAAACAATCAGGCTTTTTAAAAACAATAAAACTTTCAGACCTTCCCCTTCTGCAAAGTGTCTGAACTTCCAAGCTCGATTCTACCTGCAGACAGATGTGTGCAGTGGCACAATCAATAGAGAGCTAGTGCTGGTCACTCCACAGTAAGCTCCCCTCTATATTTATTGTCAGTCTTTGGAGTAAATAGGTCTTAAGCTTGTGGCATGTCATTATAACTTTTTCGAAATAATGATGCTGCCTTTAGTTTTTTTGCTATAATTTATGCCCAATGCCCTAGCGCCAGTCACTCAATACTGTAGAGTCTGCAGAGGTGGAGATAGCCCTTAATGAGAAGAGGTTTTGCCTTTATCTCCTTTATACTTCAACCATTATCTTCCTCCAGTCTATAACCATGCGGTTACCACTGACAATAATGCTCAGAGGCAACAAATGCTGATGAGTTTTCTATGCAGTCTTCACAATAAGTCTATCAAAACAACCTCGAAAAATTATGAACCCCAGTGACAGACAAATAGAACCGGCTTCAGCATGAATTTACAGCCGAAATGCAACGTTCCTTTTAATTCTTCAGGCTTTTCTTATCTCTGCTGTTCCTCTTCTGGCTGGGAGATAACAGTAATTCTTCTGTATGCTATTTTTTTTTTTCCAACTGAGTAAGATGTTCCTCGTGTCTTTCTGCTTGCTAAAGATAAAGGGTTAAAGACCAACTTGTGTTGGTCGCTTTGTGTTGGGGGAAAAAAAAAGTAATCAGTATTCAAGAGATTGTTATCAGAGGTAGAGCGCAGAGAACAGTAATTTTGCCTGCTTCAGTTAGGGCTTTTTTTTTTTTTTTTTTTTGCTTTTTTTTTTCTTTTCCCCTAGAAGGAATAAG
>NW_017729012.1:5733622-5796904 GCF_001723915.1 Gavialis gangeticus
TATTTTATCTTTCTTACCGCCCCCGCCAAATGCGTGCTGTCTCTTTCTCTCTCTCTCAACACATACACATATACACATATATATACACACACACACACACGCCCTCCCTCCCTCCCTCTTCCTTCATTTTGCAGAGCCTCCCTGTTGTCACTCTCTGAGCATTCCTTAGGCTCACAGGTTAAAATGCTAAACAGATTAATCCGTGTAGAGAGAGGAAAATACAGGGGGTTTCCTTTCCCTGCCCTGTAGGAACATGGATTCAGGCACAACAATAAAGGCGCACCGTGGATGGACTCTGCTGTTCGCCAGACACGAGGCTGGAAGGTCCTCGGCCCAGAAAAGAGGAGACTCGTGCATGGGAGCAAAGCAATGTAGTTGGACTCATGGTGCCCACGGTGCTCCGTCTTCCTCCCGCCAGCCCTGCAGGTATCGGGGCTGACAAAGATTCCTCCTCCCATTGCTCTCCAGCATGGCAGCTCCCCACAGATGCACAGTCCGGCCAAGCAGGTGTTGCACTTTGGAAGATGCCGAAGTTTTTGTGATGCCATCAACTCATCAAGGTGACTAATGCACAGAATATAAGAATGAGAACAAGAAACCTAAGTTTTGACCCTGACTGTGACACCAGCTCCTGCTCTGACATTAAGCAGTCGCTTAGGGTGGGATTTTCGGGAGCGTTCGCAAAATCTGGATTCCCATATTGAGACAGCGGGACCTGGTTTTCAGAGAAGCTAGGCGCCCACAGCTCACTGACACATCTCAAGTCTTCTGTACTTCAAGCCAAAACCCAAGCTACTTAAAGTCAGTCCATACTTTGTACAAACACGAACGCCATGTCGTGCAAAGAAACATGCACCGCACGAAAAAAAAGCCACATTCAAATTTTCCTCCGGTCTACATTGAATCTCACGTTGTCTACACATGCTCCTTGTACCTCAGGCTCCATGACTCAGTTTCCTTATCTGTAGAATGGATATAAAATACTAGCCCTCCCTTCTGGAGAGTGGAAAGTTTTGCACCAATGCTAAGAAACATCATTATGCTGGAGAAACAAAAAATTGAACCCAAAGCCAGACCTTAGACTGGAATAACCACAACTGCAATGGAAACTGCAGATCTCAGCTCTTCTGAAAATCTCTGAAGTATGACAAAAGTTTGCACCCATATATGTTGTGCCTCACCTGGGTTTCAGAGGTGATTGAAGCCTGTGCTTGCAGGCCTCGCATGCAGGTGGCAACATGCAACAGGGAAAGTCATGAGGCATTTTACAGTATGCGAAGGCTCTGAATCCTTTACAGATGTCCTTCTCCCACAGTCCCATGCCAAAATGGCATTTTTTCCCCCTTGCATAAAGCTCTAGTAGGCGCGGTGCTCTGGGCTTGCTGTGAGGGGCTGTCCTTCAGGGTCACCAAGGCATTTAATGCTGCAATGTAAGCGAGGTGCTCTTTGGAGCACTGGTTATGCAAGCCCAACTCACATCGGGGATGCCCCAAGGCAGGTGCTTAATTTTGTCACCTGTTCGTGTCCTGCTGAGATATATTAAATACATTCTTTGGTGCCTACCTGTAGACTTAAGCATGCCTTGAAGTGGTTTCTTGGCCCCCGGCCTAAATTCTTGAGATCAAATCAAGACTGGGTTAAGCACAGAATACAGAGTATTAGTGGTGAACATCTGCATAGCAGGCATTTAAATAAAAGTGGAAACAAAAATGCACAAGAAGCAAGGACTGTTTCTAGTCTCCAGTGTTGAGAAAGCCATACACATAGCTATTAGTTTTAGAATTTAGTATCTTATTTTCCTCCTAATAATTCAAAGCCTGCCTCAGAGCAGTGGGGTTTCATGGTCACTAAAAGCTTCTTCCCCATAGCCAAGGGCACATCAGAGGGTTGCTAAAAGGAACACAATACAGGGGAAAATACAGCAACACAATCTGAAGGAGAGGAAGTAATGAGGTGCCTTCTCTGACCATTCGAATGATATTTTCACTGGAGGCTTTCACCCCCAACACCTCCACACATTGCTCCCTCTAGCAACCTCTATGTCAACAACTGCGCCTGCTACCTTCAGGACTTGAGAGTGGAAACCTGGAAATAGAGTCACTTTAAAATAATTTTTTTTAAATGAAATGATCTATGCACACACTTGTAGGATCAACTCATGGGGACAAAATATTGTCTGAAAAAAGTAGAAGCGATTTCTATTTTTAACGAACATTCCTGTTGATCCAGCAACAAACAAAATTGCCCTCAGATATGTACTTCTGAGAATTTTCAAGGGCTTTAAAAGCACTAATACCTTTTGTAACATGCCCATGAGCAGGATAGTGTACCTATTTTATAGATACACAAGCAGAGGTGCAGAGAGATATAGCTATTTTCTCAAAAAAACAGAGGATTTCAGACAAGACAATCAGATCTAGGACAGAAGTTCAATAAACAGATTTAACTTAAACCAGTGAAGTCTGATACTACATCCACTCAGGTTTATCTTAAACCAGTTTTGGCCATTTTGAAAGTGGTTTAGGTGCAATGAACTTCTGTTGTGTTACAGATTTGAACTGGTTTCCAAACACTTCTGTGTAATTTCTGTTTCTAGCCTCAACAATCCCCAAGATTAAGCCATGAGACCATACCTGTTGCTGTATTATGTTGACTGTTAGCCACGTAACTCTGCCATATGCTCATGTTACAACAACACAAAGAAAAAGTCTCAGCAGAGGGAGTTAGGATATCACTGTGTACTGGCCACAGTTGAGAAGTTGAGTTATACATTTAAAAGCAGAGATTCACATCATACAATTACTACTCAGGGTCCAACAGCAGTACTTTATAGGCACCTATTACAAAAGGGGAACCAACGCACAGCCCCAGCCAAGCCATGCCCATTGCAGGCTGCAAGGTGCAGAGGGACGCAAGCGGAGTGCAGTGTCTCTTCCCTGATGCCCAGTGTCCAGCTCAACACAAGTTAGAGCAGCCTTGGGGTTGCTCTATCTTGCACACAGGTGCAATAGACCCCACGAAGCCATTCTGAAAGCCAGATAAGGACCAGTTGGAATGACCATTTACTGAACCATTACAGACTGGCATGTTTGAAGTCACAAGGAAAATGAATTCACAAGCTTCAGCCTTGTACTTAATATGGCTTTTTGTCTAAAAGCAGGCAAGAAATCCTGGATCCTAGGGTTGAAAAAAAAAACAGTGAATAGGTGTACTGCTGCGGAAATGCCAGCCTGGCATGTCCTCATCCTCCTGTATACGTCTATCCAATTCCGCTCACATACTCAAGCACTAAATTCCCACACGTGGTTTTTAAGAAAAAGGAGAAATGGTTAAACAATGTTAATATATTTCAGATTAGAGGACAAAGAGGCACAATTTAGGAGTCAAAGGCTGATCTCACGCACAGCTTTGTTATAGAAGGGAGTAGAGAAGTTAATGAACCTAGAATAACCTTTAATTTTCAGTGTCCCCTCACTGTCTATTCATTCAGCATTCACTGCAGTGGCATTGCTCCTAATGAATGACTTGGTATTCATGCAGATCTCTCAGTATTACTTGTGTGTCTGATCTCCCCTAATGGAAAAGCTGATTGTCACTGGGAAGTTATGAGGAAATATTAAAAAGATCTGATCCACGGTGAAAGTTTCTTTGCTGTAAATGAAACTGCCAGGCAATGAGTGCAAATAAATTTGGGGAGCTTACTGGCACTGAGGTTTAGTGCCTTTCTAATTTATATGTTCACCGTTGAGCTGCTGATCTCCGGTCCAAAACTATCACAGAGAGGTATCCTCCTAGTCTACACATATCCTTCCACCGGCAGACCCACACTTGCCAATCTCCCCAGTCCTCCTGTTGAGATTGCAGCTAATTTATCTCATCTCCACCCCAGCACAAAGGCTTCCCACTAACCTAGGGTTTTTAAAATGTGCCTGACACCACACTACAAAATTGTGGAGAAAATCATTCATGGATCTACTTCCTCTCTTCAATTGCACTGACCCCATCCCCTTCCCCCGCAGTCCCCACCATCCCCTGCCCATTTGCTATTCATACCATCCCTGGGGCAATGGGAAAAAATTGCTTCAAGCTAAGAAACAGTCCCAGGAAAGGAGGTGTTATGCAGCTGGCCAGTTTTTTTGATTGTTTCTCTCTTAATTGCACACCTACCTCAATTATACCCCAACGGTTCTTTGCTGGTCACACATGTCCAGATTTTAAGGCCAGGAACAGCCAATTATGGTCAGCTCCTCTGACCTCTTATGCCATACAGGCCAAACCCACTGACTCCTGCAGTGAAGGGAATTGATCTTCCTTATTGCATAAGACCCAAATCACTCTCCCTGCAGGAAAAAAAAAAGCCTTAATAGGGAGACTGAGAGGTCCAAGTTTTCCTTTTAGGGTTTCCATCATGCTGTGCATAGCAGTGAGGAGGGAGGAGGGGGGCATGGTTTTGTCACTTCTCCATCCTTTCCGGGAGATGCAGCTCTCAAAGTGTGGATGGATCCTCAGAGTTCATGCAAGCGAGGGCTATCTGGGCTGTTCTGATACCATGGTGATGGGTTATCTTATAGAAATCTAGGCAGAAAAACTGAGATCTCTGTGAATTCACAGTGACTCTCCACTTCAAAGTGTTTCTGGGACATGGGATCCCCTGGGTGTAACAGCCACCCTCCTACCCCAGTGTCACACAATGGCAGAGACCTGGAAATGGCAGGCTCCATGAAGCGTTAGGGGCTGTAATCAAATGCAAGGCTCCTAATGCAGGATCAGTTACTGGGGAAATAAATGATGCACATACTTAAACTGGCCGGCCCACTCTCTGCTCTTGTACAAGTTCTGCTAATATGCACAGTCTGTTGCCATTGCCTGAAGTTTCTTTTTGAGCATTTCTTTGGGTGATATCTTTTATTGGACCAGCAGCAGCATTGGGATAGAGTTTGACAAGCTTCTGAATGCAAGACATACTTCCTCAGGTCTGACAAAGTTTCTTTCATTTGATAACTATCATTGAGGGTGAAACCTTTTAGCTTGTGATGAGCGCTAACGTATCAAGTAGCTTAAGTAGGTAAATTTTAAAAAAAAAAGCTTGGGTAGATCACTGCTGAGAACCCGGCCATCACTCCAGTCTCACTTGGAGTGTTATTTCTCAGGCCGACGGTCACATTATCATCATCATACGCATTACAGATGAGGCCAAAATACATACGCCTGATGTAATATGTATGAAACAGAGTGGGAGCTGAATGGCTCAAGCAGCACAAAGGCACTTCACCTTCTATTAGAGATGGGTGATGGCTGCAAAAACAGGGGTCCAGGGAATCACTGCTCTGTTTTTCTTTAAATAGAAACCCCTTTGACCCCTTTTTTACAACTGCTATTGGGATGGGGAGTGTCGGCAGACAGGCAGGTTCAGAGCCTTGTGCACCGATACGGATGGAGACCGAATGTTTGATTCATGCATGTGTGGGTTTGTACCGGGAGCTCTTGCCCACTTGTCCCATCAGACCAGAATTGCCCTTTCTAGAGGAAATACTGGTGTGCAATAAACAGGTCCAAAATTCACTTTGTGCAATATTAAAACAAACAGCTCATAAGGGATGGGAAAAAAATGTGAACATTGTTAGCTAATTAATAAATCCTGAGAAAAGTCACCGGGGACCTGGAGGTGTAGACAAAGCCCCCTTCCGAAAAAAAAGTGCTAGAGGAACAAGGATGAATTCATTCCTGACCTAGAATTGCAATAGAGAATGATCATAAAAGACTCAAGGGCCGGGGCTTTTAAACTGAGCCATGACAAATCTGGATCTTATTTTAGCGCATCAGCTCCCGAGTGCCAGTCAGAGTCCTTCAGTCCTAGCCGTGCTCTTGAAGGTGGGAGGAGGCAGGCGTCAGGCAAACTGCTCTTTCAGCCTCATCTTGCCCCTTTTCTGTCCTCATGCAATGACCCTGAAGCCCCACCACCAGTAAAGGTGGTCACAATTTCTCTGCCTCCGCTCTCTTATGTATTCGACTGAGTTAAATTTATTCTGGGTGCTGCTCCACTGCCTTCAATGGAGTGATACTTAGGATGAATTCTGCCTGCAGTTTGCAATGACAGTGTTTCACGGTCACAGTGTCTGAGGACTAAACCCTTGCCGCTAAAACACCTCCTCATCCCTTCCATACAGTCCCTGCAACGCCTGCTGCTCTACTGCCATGCCCCCAAAGTAGTGTAGAACAGCACTGAACCCCCAGATCACACATGGACAGTAAGGGAAGAGCAGGCATTAAAAGGAAATACAGACGGAAGCTCTGTGCTTCTCCCTTCCTGCTTCCAGCATAATGGCCATAAACAGGCTTGTCTGGGTTTGCCTCCAACGTGTGTAACGCTTGGCACAGAGGAAGCAAAACTAGGAAGCAACTGGGGGCCTGGCACTTGGAATAACATTCCTTGTGGACAGACAGATAAACTGGCAAATGCAAAAATAATTCACCAACTCCACTAGGACAAGACCGGGGCAATCCGAGCTGTATAAACTCCCCCAAAATCTTTGCATATGATTTGTATATCCGAGCAGGCTTTGGTACTAAGTCCGCGTTGATTAGGAAGATCGGTTCAGATGCGTTGCACCCAGAATACCAACAGACGCTGCTGTTCAGTCCACAGTTTTTGTACCCCCTCTTCTCTTCCCTCTCTGCAAAATTCCCCAGGAGGAGAAGAATTCCTCCTCTCCCTTTGCAGATGCTTGAAATACATATGAATAAAATTAGTTAGAGCAAAACCAGATTTCCTTCCCCCAGAAAAGCTCTGAGCTAATAATGCTTTGAAAACCCCATCTAAGCCCCGGAGTCGCAGTGTAAAATGTTCCTTACTTTGTAGTTCTATTGCTAGGGCTCTTTAGCTAGCCATGCCATGAGCAAATAGCATCTCTCTGCCCCCGCCCTCCTTCCCCTACCCGCAAAATGCAGATAGTTGTCCTTCAACAAGCCTTCAACAAAACTGCACTGGTGATACTGCTGTGCCCGAAGAGTCTTAGGCATCTTTTACAGAGAGGGGGCCCAAGCGGAAAGAAGGCAGGCTGCATCCACAGTACTGGCCTTCCCCCGTTCAGCTGAACTGTATGCCACTTCTTAGAAGACAGGCTGGATCAAGGGACTCTAATTTTTGGCTTTGGCCCTGGCTCACCCTCTCTGTGGTTTGGTTTCTCCTATCAGTAAACCAGATGCAGCGGAAGATGGGCTGTTCTGAAGCCCAGAGATCCTCAAAGTATATTTGCCCTTAACAAAGCTCACGTACGCCTATAGTGTGCAGAGCTGTTGACGTGTCCAGTCACACTGGCACCCCTGGCAGGACTGCCTGAGAGGCGTGCAGCAAGAGACTGGATGTAGAAGCATGCCCCTCTACTACCTAACCTAGAGAACAAGGTCCATTAGGTCAGAGGTGATCAAAGATTCAGATTTCTACACCATGTTTAACTGGCTGCTCAAGTGAGAATGGGAGGGAAGATGGAGGTCAGAGAATGACCCTGTCTTAGCCTGGATTGCTCAGGTATAGATGGAGACAAGGAAATATCAATGGTGGAAGCATATAGGATACCATCTAGGGGCAAATACATGCTTAGAGGCAATTTGTGAGAGTCCTCTCAACTAAGAGTGCAGAACATAGCTGTCCTCAGTGATGTAATGAAAAATTCACAGGGTCAAAGCAGACAAAGTTCTTTGGGTAAAACTGATATCTTTTACTAGATCAACTCAAATAGTTGGGAAAATTCTTCTCTGCAAGTTTTGGGTACAAATACACTTCATCAAGCTGAGGAAGCATCTAAAGCATAAACTTCAGTGCAATCATTTGAGGGTGGAGGCTAAAGACTATGGACCTCTCACACCTTGAAGTCTTCTCTATTCCATACCTGGATCACTTATGACCCAGAACAATCAATCAATAATGGCCCAGATCAATCAGCTGGAGCCAGTTGGGAACCATCAATTAAACTCCATTGCAGGGGAGTTTTCCCTGTTTTTCTTTGCCTCCCTTTTGCTCTGCCTCTCAGAGGGCAGCTCGCATGAGGTCCTCCGTGACAAATCCATTTTCCCACTTCCCTTTTGCATAGGAAGACAACTCAGTTGGCAAGAAGTAAAGGCATATTTAAAAGTAAAAACAAATTACAGAAGAGGGAAAACAGAAAGGGTAGAAGTCTGGAGTCTAGATTTCTTTTTTTAAACAAACACACCCAAAGGAAAAACACTCTGATCTGCACACGGAAATTTAGTAAACAAAACAAGGTGAAATTAGTTCAATACAATCTATCACTCTCAGTTAATAATTCACCCAGTTCTGCTTAAAACCAAGATGATTCATAGAATCATAGACAATGAGGGCTGGAAGGGACCTCAGGAGGTCACATCTAGTCCAACCCCCTGCCCTAACCAGGACCAGCCCCAACTACATCATCCCAGCCAAGGCTTTGTCCATCCAGGTCTTAAAAACCTCTAAGGATGGAGCTTCCACAGCCTTTTTGTGTGACCCGTTCCAGTGTTTTACTATCCTCCTGGTGAGAAAGTGTTTCCTAATATCCAACCTAAACTTCCCTTGCTGCAACTTAAGCCCATTGCTCCTTGTTCTGTCATCTGCAACAGCTAAGAACAGTCCCGCTTCATCTTCTTTGTAACCAGCCTTCAGGTATTTGAAGGCTGCTATTAAATCCCCCTTCAGTCTTCTGGTTAACTATACAGTTGCTGGGTTTGGATGGTAAATACATAGGGCTCTTTGACAAAAGCTATATAAATTGCTTTTATCCAGGCACCTGCAGATAACTTGGCAATTGCTGCTACTCATGGAAACCCATTTGGCTGGTAAGTGTTCCAGATGTTTAAGTGTGCTCAGGCCCTTGGAAGCAAAGCACTGTGTAACCGCGTATTGGTGCCTGGACCTGAATGTTGAAGAACCCAAGGCTTCAGCTCTCCCGGGATTTTGGTGCGTAGGTGCAGCTGCAATGGTGCAAAACACACTGCACTGATGTAAGCATGTGTTTGTGTGTGCTTGCTTGCACACATATGTGCACCGCACACACACCAGCACTATGCGTGTGACTCCTATTTCAGCATATCCTGATGAGTGTCATACAGGACCTATTGAATCCGTTCTTAGCCTGTTATTCAAAGGATGCTTTATTCGGTTACGGGCGTCTAAGGACGTGTCTGTTCATGTAGTGATGCCGGAACTGTTGTAATGTAAGGGGCAATTACTGCCCCTTGCATTCACATTCTGCCTTAACCCAAACTACTGTGCAAGTGCAGACGAGCCCCAGGCAGCAAGTCCAGAGGAAAGCCCCTGCCCCTTGCTGGACTAGACCCACCCGCACCTCCGGTCACACAGTAATGTGAAATGTTGCAAACAACCTCTGAGCAAATCTGGCTGCCAGCCCTCCTTTGCTTGCATGTTTGGTGTCAGGCCAGCCAGGCCTGTTTCCACAGCTTTGTTCTGGGGCAGGCAGATGGGGGGAGAGCGGGGGAGTTGTGGGTCAGCCCCGGCTGCCCGACACATATTGCTGCTTTACTCACTCCACCGTGAAAAATGTCACCCTCCTTGGGCTTTTTTTTTTTTCTTCCCCTTTTCCACACAGCTGTTAATGAGACAGTTTGCTGGAGCCAGACAAATGCAGACAGGCACGGCTCTGTGGCTGCCCGGGGGGCCATGCGCTCGGGAGCAGGCAAACTGGGCAATGTGGCACCTTGGGTGTAAACATGTGGCACGTTGGCGTGCCAAGCGCTTGGTTGGTGGCCTCTATTTGTTTTTCAAAGAGCTTGTCAAGTTCATTTGCACACAGCCCGGACGCAGGCTTGCATGGAGAGTGAGCCTGGTCTTTGTTTCTTCCCGCGTTGTATTGCCACGTGTCAACGCTACCCCAGGTCCCAAATGCTCCCGAAGTGGCCAGAGCTTGGTCTTCCTTGTGCGAAGTGAAACTTTCCTCCCCGTGCAGACGGCCAGTGCAAAGGCAAGTTTCTCCATTGGGGCTCAGTGATGTTCAGCCGGAGAAAACCTAGTGCTTGCTTCCAGATGCTGTGGCTGCCCAACCCTCCCCACTTTCCAACCCTTGTCCTCTTTCTCGTAAAGCTGACCATGTCCTAGGGCTAAAGAAAAGAAGGCATTCAGGCTAAACTCAATCTTACGCGCTCCTTCAGACGTGTTCACATGGGTGCGTTGGTGTTCTTCAGCTCCTACGCGCAGGGAGTGTTTGTCAGCTCCATGATGGACAAACTTTTTGCTCTTTTTCCGTGGATCTTTTGGAGTTGCATGAAGAAGCTGAGACTGGAACACAATCACCTGTGGAAACTGGAACCAGTAGCAACCTGGCTTTTGCCAGCCCTGAAATGTTACTCTAAGGAAGAGGACCAGAAGTGAACCACAAAGGTTTTACCTCCAATGTTAAGTGCATATTGAAGATTTAAGTAGCAATTAAGGTTGCTGTAGAAGATGGCAAAACAGCATGTTTATTTTCCACAGATAAGAAAAAAAGAAAAAGGGAGGAAAAAAAAACAGCAATTAGGAGAACAGACTGGGGGGAAAAAATATTAAATGGATGTTTCTGCACAAAAAAAAACCCAGGCTGACAACATTTCTGCTTTGTAAGGGGGAAATTACTGTAACGCGCTGTTTACATAGCAGAAATCAGGGGAAATTATGCTGTCACACTGACATCTGTAGGAGAAGGACAATTTTAAAATTACACTGTTCAACACCTTTAATGATTTGTAACACAAGAGGTGTGGCTACTCCTATTAAATGTGTTGCCAAATCAATAAAAGGCATAATTGGAGTTGTTAGAGCAAATTATAGCACCACCGTTATGTTGCAATACAATGTTCCCTTGTAAACTGCTATTACGGGTAAAGCTGTATTTCTCTCTTATTTGGCTGTTTTGTAATGAGTTGGCATTTTGCTCCATAATAGTTCCACTTTCTTTTATGGAGCTTTCACTTTTACTTTCCTCCTTTGTGCAGCCTATAATTTCCCTTCCCTTCCCTACCTCTCTGCCTGTTGACAACTGGTCTATACACCTTTGAAAACAGCCCTGAGGTTATAAACTATATTATTTAACATTATTTGTAATCTTTTTCAATTGGAAGTCAAGGGGGGAGGCTTGAGATTCACACATTTAGAGCCCAAGATGGCTGCGGGCTGGGCTTTCACCTTTTCTGGGGGAAGGTGTGGAAGAGATGGGCAAGACAACGCATGAACTCTTCAGGGGACTCGCACCTGGCATTGCAAATGAAGGACTTGGGCTTAATTGTCTGGAGCCACGCGAGTGACTATTAGCGCTTATAGCTAGGCACCAAGTGCTCTGTGCATTAGTTGTAAATCACAAGTGTACTTTAAGTGCTAAAGTTACCAAGGCTTCATTTATTGCCTCGGATCAGAGTTGCCCAGAAAGGGCCACTGCCTTGCTCCTAACAACCAGGGGCTGATTATTTGTCTCTCTAGCAGGAAGCAAGGCTAATAAATGTCAGTTCCTAGATATGCTATTGATCCCATCCTATCCGAAGTCTTTGCTGGGATACAGAGCAGAGCTAGTGTCAAACTGCAAGGTTGCTGCCTAGGTATGAAAGTGCTAGCACACACTAGTACTTTTTTGACCTATCAGTTCAAGGGAATTGGAGAGATTTACCATTGGAAATCCAAGAAAAGTATCTCTTCAGTTTGCAGTAAAAAAACCAGGTGACTTGATCCTGTTATAGGCTTAACTTAATATGGCACATGCCTTGCCCCGTTTAAAATAAAATCCTGGGGATCATTATACTTGGAATACCTGCAGCCACAGACCTAACAAAATGTACTGCGCGGACTGTAACTAATGCCCACTTCAGAGAAAAGGGGACAAGCGTGCTAGCTTTTTTCTCTTCCCCCTTGAGGAAAAGATAAAGGGTGTTATTTAGCTCCCTTCACAGCAGAGCGAATAAGATGACTCTGCTCTTCCGACACCAAAACGGTTTTAATTTCAGCAACGCGAGGCCCGCAGACACGCACGGGGGATGAGAAGGGCATATAACCCTGGACAGACAAGTGTCTTGCAAGGGCCCAGCACCTCTGATATGTAAAGGAAAATGTCATCTTAATTGACAGGAAAATGTATATCTATATATATATATATATATATATTTTTTTTTTTTTTTTAAAGTCCTTGCAAGGACTGGACTGCAGCCTTTTGTTTTCCCTGCATCTTACAGGAGAAATCTTGTATCCCCTGAAGTTTACATGTCAGCAGCATCAGGGCTGTTCCTGGCACAAATGCTGCCAGCCCCAGCTCACAAGTTAACACTGCACAGCAGCTGTCCATTAGACAGCATCGACGCAGCGGGTCTCTGCTAACTGCCAAGCACTGATTTTCAAAGCAAGCACAGTGTGACAGATAGGGGCGTATATGGCTGCTGCTATTATTATTTAAGTTATTTTAGGAAAACTTGAGCTGAAGCCGTGAAGCAGGCTGCAATTAAACCCAGACTGTCCATGTACATAAGAGACATTTATTAAGCTCTTTTACTATTATTTGTGTGCATCTTTATAATAGGAAAGTGTATTTGATTGCTGTTAAAATAAAAGAAAAAGAAACCTTTTAAAATTGAGTGAGTAGTTAAGTAAGAAAGAAAAAAGGCCTGATTCTCCTCCTGGGTATCCACGTGTAAAACAGAAGTTACTCCACAAAGGTCAAAGGATGAAGTTTCTCCTTGCTTTTACACTAGTTTAACAGCCCCAAAGAGCATCTTCAACCATACGGCACTATTTGGGCAAGGTGTTCTTTGCTCACATTGAGCTCCTGATTCCACCATTTGCTTCCCATGCCATTAGCATAGATACCTAAATATACATGAATACAACTGTAATTCCCTATTTAAGGGAAAACAATTTAGCTAGATTATTTCCTGGACCTGTGGGAAATCTTTGCTTGCTATATTGTAATATTTTGTTAGGGGACAGAGAAAACAAACACTTGCCTGGGATGGCTTGGACAGGGGTGGTCCTGCCTTGAGCAGGGATGGAGACTGGATGGCCGCCTGAGGTCCCCCTCCAGCCCTATTTTTCTAGGATTCTAGTAGCCACGTTTCATTTTCACGATATCACCTTGCCCTTAAAGATGTGTCTTTTGTCTGAGGATCTCAAATGGCCTAGCAAAAAGGGCTGTGCTTGCTGATATTCGTTTAACAGACGTGGAGACAGAGGTTAAGAAACTTTTCCCAACTTACAGTTGCAGGCAGAAGTATCAGTTATTCAAGGAGGAACAATATTCAGAGTTCAGACATATTTGCTTGCAATCCTCAGATCTCTGCAGTTCTGGATAGGAAAGTTTTCCTATCCAGTTTTGCTACCCTCCAGCGAGTAAGGAAAAATATTCAATGTCTCCTGGCTCCCTGGTTTCTGCCCCCCGGACAATAGGCAAAACTAGAACCTGTCAATAGGAAGACATGTAACAGGAGACCTGTACTTACAACAGAGGCAGTGACTCAAGAAGGCACAGAGGATAATGTATACACCTGCTTAACTGAACTCAGCTTAACCTGCATTTTTCATTGAATGCAAAGATACACAGTAGTTTCTCTTCTGACATAGCAGTGCTCTCGATGGTTTTACGCACCCAGAGAGCCGCCACGGATGCTCCTGAAAGGGCAGACCCTCAGCGGGTGTTAGACCAGTGCAATTCCACTAACTTCAGTGTTGATTTACACCAACAAGCCCATTGTGAACAATATGACCAAAGAGACAGAGGGTCAGTAAAGCGTAGCTGCATGCCGCTTCCCATATCCCCTGCACCATCCCTTCTGTAGGGTGGTGGAAAACATTAATTGCAACTTCTATCCTCAAACTGCAGAAGTCATATTCCCTGGTTCCTCCGACAAATCAGTCCTCCAAAACAGAGATAAAAATCGCATAGTGATATTTAATAAAATAAGATTTTTTTTTAAAAATCCCTCCCCAGTCTGGCAAGAAGTAAATCAACCTCTACACAAACTCAAAAACACCAACCAGCTTTCAAAAGGGGAGGAGGGAAGGAAAAAGAATGATTAAAATCTGCATATTATGTCCCAGGTGGGGTGCATCAAAAAAAAGAAAAAGAAAAAAGGGTCTCAGTTTAATGTGCAATATATTTTACCACTCGCTAATGGAAATCTGAGTTGGTTGCAAGTTCAAAACCTTCTGCAGTTTCAGATGCAGCGAGGCAGGGGAGGAACCCCAAATGGAAGTGATGCTCTTGTTTGCTATCATACTCTATAGCGCGAGCCTTCATTTCTCTGGGCTTATTGGGCATAAGAATGCATTGCTCGTAGCCCAGATGTAGAGCAGTTAATAAACAGGCTGTTAATGTGTCAGTAGACAGCAGCAGACACCAGCACAATGTCCTAGGCTTCCCCCCACAACCTTCTCATAATCCTAATTGCATCAAATCTAATCATTTTTATGGGATAAAAAGATTTCCATGGATGACAAAGGGTTACATTCTTAGCCCTGTTGATCCATCTAGTAAAATTAGATAAGAAATAGATTTCCAGGCAATGCATTCAAGGAAGGGTGGGTGGGTCGGTGGGGATGGATAGAAAAAAAGAAGCAGGGGGAGAAATCATTTACTGCAATTCTGTGGCTCACTCTTTGGTTCAAGAAAGAAAATGTAAATGTGATGTTCGTTTGGCCACAGGCAGCTGCTTCTATCAGCCACTGCAAACTGCAGCAGGACAAAGGGGGAACTCTGCTAAAAGGAAAGGTTAATAGCAAAGCAGGGGAAGGGGGGGAGGCTCATCAGGATGTATGGCACGTCGCAGCCTCGACACTCGGTGATGGGTTCGAACTGGGAACTGACATGAGATATAGAAGTGCTCATTGAAAATAATTCAGAGTGACGGCCGCATTGGCCTGAAAATGGAGAAGGGCTGAATCACCAAGCACTTGGCGAATATGCAGGCGCAGGGTTGCCAACTGCTCCTGATTATTTTCAGTAATAGTCTAGATTTAACTGACCACTCCTCTTCCACCCCTGCCCCCACTGTAAAATCTCCAAAGTTGGCTATTTAGTTACCTGGCAGGGAAGGCAGTGGTTGGGAGGAGAGGTTTTTGTGCCTCTGTCTGGTGAAGCAAGTGAACGGTCCCAGCGATGTCTGTATCTATCAGATATGCTAACAAAAAAAGTCTCTCAAACCAGTTTGGGCCTCTGTAAACATTGATGCACATGCTTGACTCTGCTCACTCTTTTCTGACTCTTGAATAGTCCCACTGCAGTCAAACGGGACTGCTCACACCCTTAAAGTGAAATGTGTGCAGGACCTGAGCCTTACGTACCTCGTGCCTAAACACCTAGACACATAGGAGGACGCACAAACCCCATATTCATGTGCTCGTTTATCTGCATTTGATATAAAACCAGGAAAAGACTTTTCTTCATGGGGCCAAACCAGAGATTGTGTGTTATGTGCATATGTGAGGGTAAAGAATAATGGGGAGTTGATATGTGCGTACAGAAAAATTGCCAGCGTTGAGAAGGATTGTTCTAAAGTACTGTGAAAAAACAGAAGTGAGATGCAGTTTGTGGTATAATGAAATTCCAGTGCTAAGCAGTTTCAAGGCATGCAATGTGCCAATTACAATTTCAAATGACACTCCTCTCTCTGCCCCATACAGAGCATACCTATATTTACCCAGTAGGCACAGTATACCCCAGAAACAGATAGCCAATGCCTAGATTTGCTAGAGTCTTGCTCTCCCTCAGCTGGAGGTGAGGCATAGGGTACATTAGAGCAAGTTGGACTTGGCTGCATTATACAGAGGTGCCCAATCCCCATGGGATCTCTCCTGCCCCAGCGGCTCAACCCGTGCTGTAACTTTTCCCCATAGACCTGAGGGCTTGTAGATGGTAATAAAGTTGATTCAGGGGATAAACAATAAAAAAAAGTCACACTGGTTTACACAACTGTCAGTCAGACCTTGTCTATCCTCCGAGTGCTCATGTGTAAAAGATACAATAAATATTGCCAGTCTCCCTTTCCCTCTCTCTCTTTTAAACTCTTATGAATGAGCATGGAGTAAAATGCTGATGAAGTGCTCTTCTAGAACAGGCAAACACAGATCCTCCAGTTGCTCATCTGGCTCACATAGACCCTAGGATGGAAATCACCAAAAAAAAAACCCGACCCAGAGGACACGAAAGCTGCTAAATCCATGCTAAAGGAAACAATGAGATTGCAACAATGCCGTGCGTTTAGACTGCATGCCTGACTGCTTCTCCTTCTCCAGTCTCCTGTTTTCCCACCTCTTTATGCCCATCACCAAGACACCCTTCATGTTCTCCATATGACCCCAAGCCCTGAATACTTAACGTGTTCGGTACTGGATACGATTCATGACAGCAGTAGTGCTACACGTTACTTCACAATCTAAGCCGCTCATACCAAAATAACATTTTTCCGTTGCATCAGTGCCAAAAATGTAACAGAATTACTTTCTTCTGGCACTGAACAAGGAACTTGATTTGAACGGAGAAAGCTAAGGAACAAGTGCCTCCTCCCTGCCAACTCAATTCCCCAGACAGCTCTTGCTTCAAGTTTTCCCCAGCTCACCTTCACGTTACCAATTTCAAGCTATAGTACAGATGTACCCACACTGTACACTAAGCACCTAAATTACTTAAGGGCCTAAACCCTATTGAAAGCCCCTCTGTTGGTGGCACCTGGCTGTACAGTCAGCAGCCTCATTGACCACACTAGACACGTACTCTGTTCCCACTGCTATATTAAGAAGCAAGTATTTGAAACAGTCAAATATAAGTAGGCTTCTTCTGGCACTGCCAGCTTATTTTCCTGTTCAAATAGGAAGTTATTAATGTAGCTACATAAAAAAGGTATTTTAAAGGAGGCAGAATTTCTGATTTCTAGAAAATGTAGTGTGGGCGAGCTTCAGTAAGTTAGCAATAGGTGTTCACCTGAGCTTAAGTGAGCCAACGACCTGGCTTGGAATGAGAGATAAAAGATGAGCATGCAATTAGAGATGCTCAGTGCATCTGGTCTCAATTCTTGGTGTCCTCAATGACTGGGGACAAGTCACTCGATGGGTTCCCTAAATGTCCCCAACCCTTTACGGACTTTTTCTGCCCTACCCCTCGTAACTGTTTGTACATTTATGTGTTCACACTGCTCCTTACCGTGACTTGTAGAGAGCTCAGCACCAACTGGGTCTTTGCCCTAGTGGGGTCTGAAGACACGGGTCTACTATGAGCATTAAAAGAAACCGTGTGAGAACATGCTCTTCTCTGACATTTCAATGGAGAAACACTTTTTCTCGTGAAACTCTGGTTCCATGGAAATATAAAGTCAAAGGTTTGGTTTATTTTTAAAAGCCCCCACATTTAAATGAACTATTTTTTTTCTAACTCATAAAAACAGGCTGCAACTTACAGGACTTAGCAGAATTTAGATGGGAGTTTTCTCCAAATGAGGTGGCAGACTCAGATCTTGGGATTTTTTTTTTTTTTTTAAGGTCTGTCTCTACTTCCCAAAGCTCGGAGTTCAGTTAGACAATTAAGTGGTTTCAGACTAGCTTCAGGGTGACCTCAACTAGTCCAAGGTGTGACGGACAGCCTGAAACACTGGCTTCAACTCCTACCGTAGCTGAGAAATCCCCTCCCTGCAGTTTGGCCTTTGTCAATATTTTCCTCTCACTGCTAACAGTATTTTGGGTGACGGTTAATGCAGAACCTGCTTTTTTTTTGGCTTTTCCTTCTCTCCTTTGTCATTTTATTGAGGTGAGAGCCTTCCGAGTAACAGTATAAAGCCCACTGGCTAGATGCGGGCACCCTGTATTTATAACACCAGTGTTGAAACACATACTAGTCATTTCACATAAATCTATGGCAGGTTAATCATGCCTACATTTTCAATCCAGTTTTATGAGGTCAGAACTATTGGTCCAGGCCACTTCCCACAACTGAGGCCCGGCTGACTACTGACTTCTTCCATGCAGCAAGGGGGATTTAATTCCTCATTGCTGCACCTTTTGCTGGTACAAGCAGAAGAAACCAGCTTCTTCCAGGCTCACAGATCTTTTTTGCAAGTGTGCTGCTGTAACGCTGGGCTTATGAGCCTTGATCCAGCTCCTGCCAAAGCCAGGAGGCATTGGTCACCCATCTCAGTGGAAGCAGGATTAGAACTACTATCAATATCCTTCTCTCGGCTCAGCTTGCTCCTTCAGCTTCAAAGCAAAACATTGCTCTTTTTCAAATGCACCTCGTCTGCAGAAAGACCCTGTGCAAAGGGTGATAGTAGGGTATCAGAGTCTGCTCTTGGTATCAGAACCAGTTTCAGGATGTTTGGGGGGACTTGGCACATGACTTCTGAATAGCTGGGATTGACAATAATGTCAAGGTCAGGCCACCAGATCCTCACAGCACCCTAAAACTATACCAAGCAGGACATGAAGAAGTGTGGGATTGATGGGGGAGTATTTTATATCCAGAATCAATTGGCTGCCCTTTTCATGAACCGCTCAGTACCGTTGATTGAATAGGTATCTAGTACACTGCATTGTTGTTACGGTGGCTCAGCGCACAAGTCTTTCACCACTGTGGGCCAGGGGGTGACCTGGAAGTCAGGCACCTGGGATCCATCAACTGGCCCTGCCACTGATTCACTGTGTGCCCATCTGCAAGTGATCTCCAAGGATCATGTTATGATGACTCTCTCGCTATGATTTAGGAAGTGCATAGATCTTTGCTCAAAAGGGCCAATCAGAATTTGAATACAAACCCAGAAAGATTCGGACATACAAGAATTGGTCAACAGAGAAGGAGAAGAACAAGAAGTCATGCTCATTTTAATTGGGAGGTTACGACAACCCACGACAACAAAATGGCATGAAAACGTATCGGTGGTGTATGCTCCTGCTTCCACTTGCAAGTTGGCAAGTTAAATTCCCGAGGATGACTAGAACCAAATTTAGTCTTTATATCGAATTTGCTCTCCACCATGAATGAAGCTTGTAAGCTTTGCATGGTGTTGTACTTGAAGGAAAGGTCACTGCAACACATGTTTGCTTCTGGTCAGTCTCGCATCCCTGTTTTCATTTTAGCACAAATATTGCAAAGTGTTTTTTCACAAATTCAAACAGACTTTAAAACTTGTACTCTTATTACTTTTTAGAAAAAACACATCATTTCTATTACACCTATGTTTTGGAGGTAGAGTAAATCAGTAGTGCCACTTAAAGAAAATCAAAAGGAGGACTGACAGTTATTTGAGGATGCATAGTGTATCTATTATCCATGGTGCATCTGATACCAACACAATTTTGAAATAGTGCCCAGTTAACTAATTTGCTACCTCTATTATTCTGGATTTGAAACAATTCTAAGAAGAAGATTCTAAAGTATTCACCAAGCCATGCAAAAAAAATTCTTCTGAAAACTACAGGGAGATGAAATGGTCTTGGCCCCTAGTTGTCTATATTTTTGCACTCTGCATTTGGCTGCAACATGCACTTATCAGTTAGCTAACAACCATCTGCTTAGACCTCAGTTCTCCATCCCATTCAGTCTACGCTGCCACACACTGAAATTAAAAATATTGACAGAAACAATTTCTGCAGGGAAAGAAGGAAAGGTAATAGGAGAGTTGAAGCTGTGAAAGATTCTTAGCGGCAAAGTTTCAGTACGTACCCTGTCAACTGATATTCCATTTATTTTACATTCCTGAAATATAAAATACTAAAATTAAAAGAAATATGATAAGGATGTAATTTCTTCCATCACCCCACAGAAAATGTTAGCATCAGACTGTCCTCAGCAGTAGCTTTCCAGAACAGCAGTTCTTCCAGGCAGGGTTGTACGTGCTAAGAAGCAAATTTTGCCAAGATGCCAAGGAAGAATGCTCCGTGGGAAGTAGCTAGGACACTCGGTAAAATGACCAACAATGCATGGCTAGGATGGCAGATGAAAAGGACCTTTGGCATTTATACATGGAATTGGTCATGGCCCAACACAAAGCCTGCTGAAGTCACTGGAAGTTTTTCTGCTGATTTCAGTGGGCTCCAGGTCGGGCCCTTAATGACCGTATTCCCTGTGTAGCTTATGCCACATCTATATGCTGCATTTTCTACTTCTTGTGCTGCACACCATATCTTTCATTTCATAACAAACAGGGTTAAGCCAGATTCAAGCCTCCCCAAAGTCTGGGCTTGTTTGGATCTGGGGTTTCAAATCAGGCTTGTTTTTACAATTTAAGAAAATACTTTAGGGCTTATTGTTCCCAAAGACAGACTCCAGAACCTGTTAGAAAGGACTACTACCCTACAGAGCTCTGAACAGAGCTTTAGATACCTCCAGCCTCCATGAAGCTCCCCCAGCGGGTCCACTCTGCAAGCGGGGTGGGTTCACATCTGAATGCCACAGGGAAAGGAAAAAAGAGTGAACATGAGAGATAGTCGCTGAGTAGAACAATAGGCATATGAGAGTATCATGCTTTCTGGGTCTCTGGCCCAGTCCAGAACAGATTCTATTCTTGGGGTCAGATGCAGCTTGGATGTAAATCCAAAGCATCCATTGAAATGGATTTTGTACCCAGCCTGAATCTGCCCCATGCAGCCTGATCTCTGTAATAACTCAATGACTGAATGAGCATTTATTATACTTAAGGTATGACACCAAGCAGCAGTGACAGGCTATGTGGAGCCTATTCGGTGTTAATATGAATGTGTGGATTTTGGGGAGGTGGGGGGGAGAGGGGAGATGACTGGGACATGCATAGTAGCCAGCTGCTAAACATTAACAATTTGGCCATATTTGTTTTTCTGTGATGCAAGAAGGCATAATTTTAAGAACATCCCATCCGAAGACCTGCAATACTGTATTTTAACCCCTTCACTTCTGCTTGGCTGGGTGACTGTTTTGGGGGAATCTTTGAAATAATTGTTCTCCTGATGGGACTGCTGTTCTGTGCAGAGACTTCACCAGGAGACGGTTGGACTCTCTTTGTAGGTCAGGGAAGGGTAAACTCAAAATGTGATTTACAGGGGCAAAAAGTTCATCTGAAATTAGGAGGTTGCCCTTTGAATGGCGGGCATGGGGAGGAGGCTAAATATGCTTTTTAAAATGGGCAGAGACACATTCCAAGGTAGAAATCTTGCATGTCATTTTAGCAGCCAGTTCTTAACTCTTGGGCACATAAATGAAAAAAGTTATTAGATTCAGGGATGAGAACAGATTCCCTGGATGCAGTCAAAAAAGTGACCCTTTATTTACAGGGCAGGGAAATTCTCGTTTCATATTATGTGTATGGCACACTAAACCCTGTGCAATGTAGGCATGTGTGTACACACATACCCCTCACCCATGTGCATACTTCTCATGCCCAGCACAATTTCTGCAAGCAAATGAGCAAGACTTCAGCAGGTTTCAAAGCCTTCAGGTAATTTGGTTGCTACGGCTCTCATCTTTTGATGAGAAGAAAGGTGTCCCTGCTCTGATTTCATCTGAGACTCCTTTTCCTTGCCAAATGTAGTCTCATGTCACATGCCTTCCAGCTTCTGGTGCCTCCAGGAAGACTAGATTGCAAGACACCAGATGGCTCAGAGATAGAAGAGCCTGAAAACTAAGACTGCCCTGTTGGAACAGTTGATCTGAGCGCCCTTAGGCCTGATCTGATTCCTCAGCAGATTGCCCTGGGGGTATTCCAAGGCAGGCCACGAAGAAAGAGGCCCTCATCTATCAGACTGCTCAGATGACAGTAGAGCCCAAACACCAAGTCCACTGTGAGTCATTTGCAAATGTGTTTTTATTGCAAGCATCCCATTCCCCCTCCCTTACTACTGCGTCTCGTTTATTGGAATATTTTTCCTTCTGGTGTGTGTGGGGGGAGTGCATGCACAGCAATCATTACCTCATTCTAAAAAAAAAATAGTCCAAAAGAGATGCTCTTTAAGACCCAGCCGAGCCACACTATGAGCCCAAGCGCAGTGCCTGCTAGCACTATATTTCCAGGCCTTAGGTTCAAGGTCTTCCCCATGACAAAGAATGCATTTCAGGCCACTTCTAGCCTAGGGAAAAAAGGCCTGACATGTGTAGACTCCCCAGGCATCAGTGAGTTAGGACTCATCTGAGTGCACATTACAACCAGGGCATATCACCCATCAATTGTGTTAACGCCAGCCCCAGCAATGGTAATTAGCAAAGGTTTCCTTTCCCACCCAAAGGGGGGCACTCAGAATAACCCAGAATAATAAAGACATTCCTGAATTCTCTCCCCTTTTTTTTTTTTTTTTTACAAATGTCCTGCTTGTGCTTCTCTTTCTTAAGAGTCTTGTATTTACAAGATGCACTCTCTATACTTACCCGGTACATGTCACTAGTATATAGGGCTTGTACAGACAGAAGTGGTCTAAGCACAGAAAACTAAATAAATAAAAGACCCAGAAATATCCAGGAATGCTAGAACAAGCTAATCTTTCTCAATTTCCCGCCCCCCCGCCATGTACATACCAAAGATAATTATATGTTAGATTTAGATCATATCTTTGATCACTATGTCAGTAACATTTATTATTAAGCGCAACTCCCCGAGTGCACATGCATCCAAGAAAGATACATTTTAAAGCTTGCTTTCTGTTTTTATCTCTTCATTACAGTTTCCAGATCAAAAAAGAAAAAGCATCAGAATTACAGCAGCTTGCTATAATTGACCATACCACTCTCAGTATTTACACAGGACATCTCAGTGGTGAGCAGGGCTTGTGCAAAACCAAATGACTTCATGTTTGTCCACACCTGTATCCACAGGACCAAATTTCATCTAGCTTATAGAAACCAATGATAAATAAAATGTCCCAATCCTGTGTGAGCACGTTTAATTTTAAACACCCAGAAGCTTCAACTGAAGTGAACAAGCCTAAGAAACACTGTAAAGGTAAACTATTTTCCTGAACTGGAGCCTAAATGTGCAGCACCAAGGACCTAGGAAGGATCTCCCTGTTTGAGTTGTTATACTGGGACCAGTAATATTGGCCCCCATAAACAAGCTACCTCTGTAAAAGCTTTCTTCTATGGAAGTGCCTTGCTTTAGTGACCATCTGCCCTGTACTATTTTGTGCACGTCCGTATTTTGGATCAGAAGTTCTCATGGGCCAACTCTGCAAAGGACTAAAAAGACCTGCCAGAACCCATGACCGCCCCAATGGCATGCTGCCGCTCGGAGGACGTGGCTCTTAGGTTGCATATTTACTATCCATCTCTGATCTTCAGTGCAGCAGACTCAAAATAAAAAGTAATAATAAAGCTGCCATAATTGCATTCACTAGGCTTTACTTTACACAATTTACCTTGAATAATGATAATATGAGCACCCACAAACATGTCCTGATTATACACACACATTCCTCTACACACTGCATGTTGCACATACAGAACAGGATACTTTTACACCATAAACACCTACATGTACAGGGACTGCCTTCATAGGAAATAGCATAATATATTTAAGCTTTTGTATGTATATGTGCATATTCTAAACTACAAACCCATGTTCAACCCTTTGCTATAGGATTTATAGGTAAAAAGAACTTGATTCTTCAGATGTCTTTCCCCTTCTATTTTCAATTTACATTAGATCTTTTTTTTTTTTTGCAAATATTTTTCTGAGGTCATTTGCAGGCCTTTTAAAGAAAAATTAAATGCCTATTACCTCAAAGATCAATACTCAAACACAGAGGGCCATTAGATCAGTGCTGCCCCAGATCAGTACATGATGGCCCCAGGTCTGTACCTTCCATAAATGTAAGGAGAGGGAGGGGAGGAAAACAGTTGCCCTCACATGGCTTCAAGTCCTCACAGCTCTACAGTGGGGCCTGGGGTTGCCAAAAATGAATAAGCTGGAAAATGGAGCACCACTGGGGAGCAGGAGACCACGATCAAACGTTTGATTTCTTTGCGCTCGTTCTTTGCCCCAGTCATCCTTAGCGGGTACATTGTGCTTCGCGATACTCCACGGAGAGCCCCAGCTTTCCTCACCTGCACTGGCTTGATATAGATTTAAACAGGGGATACCTTTTCTGGTCTAATATCTTACATAGGAGATTTTTGCTGCGTGCCATTTCGGAGGCACGAATGAAGATCGATTCGGTGATGCTTTCTCCTCCCAAGATCAGCACCCTGTTGGAGGGACTTTTTCTGGGCGGGCTTGCATGCGCTCTCTGCAGAGCAGCACCTAGAGGCGCAGGATGCCGCGCGCGCTGTGTGTGTCTCTCTCTCTTTTGCATAATTAAACTATCTGACATCGAGTGGGCTGGGAGGGAGGAAAGGGGGGAGGCAACTGACTTGCCATTATCTCTGCTCTCTTTGCACCTTCTTTTCAGTCTGTCTCTCTTTTTCCCTTTACCAGCTTTGCTCCCGCCTATGAAAAATCAGCAAATAAAAAGTTACATTAACCCCACCCTGACCTCTCCGACATAATACACTGTGGGCTGATGGGCTGCCGTTGGAGCTTCGTTGAAAAGCTGTCATTCTTCGGCATCCCAAGTACAGCCTAGGGAGCATTTACCGGATAATTAATATATTAAATGCATGAAAAATAGTTACACAGGGCCCCCCCTCCCTTTCCCAGTCCTCCCCCCACGCACATGCACACATATATACACTGCGATCTCTTTTCAGGGAAAGGGGGAGGGATACCAAAAAAAAAAAAGATAGATACAGCCTGCGCACCATCAATATAAAAGCATCCCCTGAATAGCCATCATAAAAACTGTTCATAATTTTATAGCTTCATTCGTGCTGGAGCACCATAAAGGCAGGCCATATTTTTTACACTCAGGATGCCTCATAAAAAAAAAAGAGGAAGGAAGGAAGGAAGGAAGGAAAGTTGGCGTCAGAGCCGGGTGAAGAGACGGCACAGTGGCAGGATCCACTCACCTGAGGGCAAAAGGATGAGAGAGGGGGTTATGTTTGTCCTCTCTGACCTGAAAGGCTCTGAATCCTGATGAGACCATCAGAATAATTATTAATTGGGAACTCTTTATTCACCCCCGGCCTTTTTGTGCTGACCGCATATTTGCCTTTTACAAGGATGACGGAAGGCAACTACGCCAGCTCCTGACCTACAAGCACGTCCTTCACCTCTAAAGGGGCCAGCATCCTTTTTTGCCCACCTGCCCCACGATGAAACGTCCCCCAGATGCAAAATTCATGAGCTGGAGGATGGATTAACAAATAAATTATAATGAAGGCAAATGGGCAGTGAGATCATCACAATAATAATAAAGAGAGGCCTCACCTTCACATGACACAGGTTGAAGCATTATAGCAAACTGGTTCATTTCTTTCCCCAATGCCTGATTTTCTGGCTGGGAAGGTGGGTTTTTAAAACATTTGATCCTTTATTCCCTGTCACATATTTAGACAAGGTGGTTGTAAATCTGAGTAGAGAGGAGAAATCAAGCAGTGGCAGGAGATGATGGGGTGGGAGGGGGCTGGGGAAGCTGGACCGTGGACACACAATGCACCTACATAAAGGAAGTTTGCAAGGTTTGCTGCCTCAGCACCTCTGCGACCAAAAAACAGCAGCCTCTGGGGTGGGCGGCTCGTCGGTGATTAAAACACCAGATTATTTTACACAGCTAATAGATCCGACAGCAGAGGCCTTCCTTCCTTAAAAAAGGGACCAACAGCTACACTTCCAACAGTATTTGCTTAGTATCTCTTGGAGTAAATAGTGGGAACACTACCGACATCAAGGGCCAGGAGAAAAAAATATCAAGTTTAAGGCAGAACACTGTATTCAGACATTCTGCATCCCTGGCAGAGCAATTTGAAACTAAAAGAATACAAATCTCAAAATCAGAACCAGAATTGATCGGAAAATGGGCATTCTCTACTGGGAAGATTTACATGCAACATGGAAAATTAATTTGAACTTTCAGCAGGAACAGTCAAATTTTGTCAAAAAATAAGAAAGAAGAAAAAATCTCTGGTTGCTAAAAACTGTTTTCTGCTTAGAACTGCTGGGGGGTGGAAAAATCACACTTTAGTTTCAGATTAAACTTCAGATTTTCTGACAAAGGGTGAAAAGGGAGAAATGTAATGCACAAGTGAAGATTGCACAAACACCTTTAAGACTGAATTACATTCCTGAAGTCACCCTGGATCAGAGCAAAAAGCAGTCCAGTTTCTGAGCTTGCAGCAAACAGTCAAACTGAATTATTTAAAACCAAACGGTAAAGGTGCCATACGTGGCCTAAAGATGTAGCTACACCACATTTATCTCTCTCAAGTACCTCTCTCATTTTTATATGGGCAGATCCTTTATGTAAAGCTCATGCAATTCTGCCTCAGTTCAACCAGGTGCGGAGACATATGCAGAACTTTAAGCATGTGAATTTTCTCGGCAAAGTCATGGCAACTACTCATGTACTGAAAATAATACACGGGACTTGGGGTCTGAGCATGCATACAGACGTATGCACAGTGGGATGAAGGCATGCATGGGCACACATGCACTCATACATTTCAACAGCCAGAGAACAAAGCTATGTTTCTTTATGGAAAGCCATTCCTTTCTAATGCAGTACTTCTACATTTAGTTAATGCAGGGCTGCATGTGTGGCTCTCACTGGACACACTGGGTGTGCTTTGCCCCAAACTCAGCTATCCTACCACACCCTGGTAAAAAGGAAAGCATGTAGAAATGTTAGCTCTGATGCAATTCTAGCCCCCAGCCCTCCTTGAGCAGCGTTAGCCATTGCTGCCAAATGTAGTGGTTGACCACAGATGGGTGCATTTAGTGTTGACCACAGATGGGGAGCAATGAAATAAGCAAGTTGCTTTCACTGCTAACCTAGGCTAAGGGACCCTAAACTAAAAGCGATCACATTAACCACTCGGGTCATCTGCATGGTACCGTCAAGCCGCATGCGGGGAGCATCAGAGCTGCTGTCCATGGTGATGAAAAGCGTTGACTGAAGAGGATGCTAATCCTTTTATATATAATGTTAACTCCACATTGTTCTCATGCCCTCAGAGAAGGTTTCAGATGTAACTTTTCTTTCTTTCCTATTTTTAACCTTTCCCTCCAAGGCAAATATCAGGTTATTTTCCCCTACTGTGTTTCTGATGGGGCTGAAATTAAACAAGGCCCTCTTTGCTTCCTTCCTGCTTTGTGTGGGAACATCAGCTATTGTGCCTTCGGAGATCCAGTGGCAATGTTAGCTATCCTCTGCCACAAAGCCAATGGGGGGCATCAACCACATATTCTGCAAAAATAGCCAACAATCACTTCTTTTAATGCATCAAAAGCTAAGGATACATTCCTCTTTCCTCAGCCCTTGAAGACATCTCCCAAAAATTGAGCTCGAAGACACTCTTTGGGACATCAGATTCATGACTTGTATTAGCTGATGGCAAGCCAAGCTGTCCGGAACTTCACCAGAGTAAAATTCACACTCTTCACTGACCTCAAATGCTCTGAAACGAGAATTAATCTGAAACACATCCATTGATTTCACTAGAATTGCAGCCGCTTAGTTCAGAGCAGAATTGGGTCAGTGAAGAGTGTGAATTTACTCTGGTGGACCTCAGCAGAATTTGGCATGGCATCAACCAATACAAGTCATGAGCCCGATGTCCCAAAGAGCATCTTTGAGCTTGATTTTGGTCATCTGTCTCCAAAAGACAGTCAGTGGCACACACAAAGCTCAATGTACAGAGGTAGAGGAAATAAACCTTAATTTCTTTTCTGTTTATGGCTTGCATCGTTTTTGACTCTCCTTTTCATCAGGGTTTCTCAGTGCTAGAAAAACAGTGATTAAATAGGTGAGGATGAGCAAAAAAAGAAAAAAAAAAATCCTCATCCCAGACAGCAGCCAGACAGGAACCAAATGGCGACACTGCTATGAAGCATGTGTACTGCTACTGAACTAAGAGCTGTCATTTGTGTGCGCATGCAGGGTAGGGAATGAATGCAAGGCTGGCTGCAAAGCAACTTCCAGGGCTCCCTCATTTGTCTCTTTCATGTTTATTCATGGAGAACTATGACAGAAGGATACGACTCCATTCTGAAGTTGTCAGCATGTGACCTAATAGTGAGAATTAGTGAGGCACACAACGAAGAGACATACTGCGGCTGCCTCACGGTGTCAATATTAATGCAAGCCCCAGAAATGAACAGAACTTCCTCGAAGGAAAAAATAAAAATAAGGTGATGAAGAGGGACGAGTATGAAAATGGAAGAAGCCCGAGATGGACCTTTCACTGCACCCTCTGGTACCCGCTGCTATACTGATGACATGAGGCAAACATGGGAATGTCTATTCTTTTGCATGTGATGCCGTCCAGTAATGAGTCAGCCAAAGGTGTTGCTGGAGGAAGAGCAATGAGAGAAGCTTCTGTAGGAGCAATTCCCAGTGGCTACTGGCTTGGGAGCAAGGAACAGACCCCCTGCCAATGCCCTTCTCTCCCACCACAGCTGTGCAAATCCAACAAAATGCTCTGTTTCTGGAAAGAGAGACTCGGGAAGGAGAAAACAACATGGCCACCTCAGGGCAGCTGAGGAAGGTACTCCAGAGAAACTTCCATCACACTGAGCCCTTTTCATGGCCCGTTTCATCTGCACCGTGTAAACTCAGAGCCTGATTCTGGACCGAGCTCCAGCAGGCCTCTGACCCGGGGGGTTGGGAGGAAGGCAAGTGATATGCTCACTGATGGGGAAAGTGATGCATGGAGGAGTTAAGCAGTGCCCCTCAGATATCGGCACCAAGTCACAATCCTCCACATTTTTGCAAACAAGCAATCAAGAGGGAAAAAAAATTAGGTAAAAATTTCCATGGAGCCTCCCAACCCCTGACACCTCTGCCCCTAATTAATTTAATGGATCCAGGACACTTACTGCACTGGAAATTGAAACTCAGCTTAGAGCTTAATATTGCACCCACCTACACCAAAAGGATCACTGCCAGCAATTTCAATGAGTGCAAGATCCAAGCCTAAAGGAGGACCCTTTTTTTCCTTCAAAACACCTGCATCATTTGTATTTGTATTTGTGTTAATGGCAGCTTTGACCTTGGGGGAGAAAAATGTGTGCTGCCCTATCTTGCCACCTGCCCAGGGCAAACTTGTGCCTCAGGCCATCTCTTCCTGGCTAGCACTTGCTCAGCAATTCACACCATAAAGAGCAGCAAGCAGATTTGATTTCTTCCGCCTGTGATTTATTCCCATTACAAAACGTTAATTTTTGTTTCCCCAATAGCTTTTTCTTTATAAAAACAAAAAAAGCTACCTTAAATGTACAACAATACCTGCAGACATGCACAGAGGCAAAAACAGATCCCTTCTTCAGACACACCCACACACACGCGCGCACAGCCTTCAGCAAAACACAAGTCACACATGCACACACATACACTTCCTTCAACCCTAGTGTAACATGACCTGGTTGTAGACCCTTTTATGGATTAGACACTAAGTTGTTGGTTTTTCCTTTTAAATTTTAAACAGCTTTCACATTTGGTCTGACCAAGGTTCAGGTAAATTACTGAAAAAGCACTGACTAATTTGAAAAAATATTTAAGAAACTCCAAGTTCCTTGCCTCTTTTACTACCCTCTGCTCCATAATTACATTGCACTGCCTGATATTTTCATGGAACATTAACCGAAGTCAGGTGACTGCCCCCTTACCGTCTACGCCTATCCGTTACCCATAAGACCCCCATGGACCTTGACATTATTAATAGTCCTATTCATTAAGTATTACTCTTGTAGAATGAGTAGCATAATATTGGCCTGGAGATAGGAACAGGCAGAAGGAATAAGTCAAATTAATTTTCCGCAGCAAACGCCCCGATTCTGTAAATGACATTCTATACTGTTAGCATTTTAAATGTGACACAAATGGCAGGAGATACAATTTGAAAGCAAAATAGTAGAAGACATGGCTCAGGGTGTAATGTGCTGCATAAAAATCCAATAACATCAGTTACATGAGGGAAGGGAATGAACCAACCGGTGGAGGGTTTTAATTTGCATTTGTTTAAAATGGCAGGTAAGAGAGTGAAGGGGAAGGCTGCAGTTTTGTGATTAGAGAGTTCTCCCTCCTCCTTCGTGGGGAGGAAAGCGGGGCAAGGGAAGAGGAGAATAAAGGTACTGGAACCGTACTTCGTTTGCAGGCCCGAGAGCCGGTTCTTCTGTTCTTACCAGTAAAACTGGAAATGCACACTGCTGCCATCTGGTCTGTAACTAAAAGTGGCCAAAGGAAAGCAAGCATTTCATGCCGGCCAGTCTTAAAGGGGCCACGAAACACCCAGCTCGCCTTGTTGCAAGTCGACTCAGACATGGCGCATCCAAACGGTTATTCCTTCATCCTGACCTCCGCTGGGTTCACCGTGCATCCGAATGAGGAGAGACCCAAAGAGGGAATAAAGAGCACAGAGAAAGGGCAGAGCAAAGGATGCATAGATTATAATGCAGGAGGAGGACGCTGATTGTCTAGTCTGATGTCCTACATAAGCACAGGCCACAGGACTTCCCTGAATTAAAACCATCTTCCAAAAAGCATCCAATTGTGATTTAACGTTTCCAAGAGGTACTGTTACAAGTTTGCGGGCAGAGAACGCCGTGTACTTCCTCCCGACTCCTCCTTTCCCCTATCAGCAGAAAAAAAGCTGCATACAAACCCAAACCCCAGCACTAAAAACACACAACATGCAGCTTTCTGGGAGTTCAAAAGCCAAACACCACAACTGGAAGCATGTCATAAACTTGATCATCGTCTCTCTTCATTTTCTTTTTCCCCAAGATAATCAGACCAACAGGCAGGGGGAGCTCTAGTAAGGACAAAAAGAAATGCAAAGCCTGGTCCCACAGGCTGTACGTAGGTTAGTGTTGCAATGTATTTTATTTATTAACAGTGTAAAAAACTTTGCCTACAGAACCCAGAATAAATGCGCATAATTTCTCCAGGAAGCACATCTTATAGGTTTCCTGAGGGAGAAGTCTATCATTTAATTGAAGCAAGATACATCCAATCCAATAATCTATAATTACATATTTTATGGTATATGTTTCCTAGAGGTGTTTGTTTATAAAATGTTTCTATCAATACAAACTGTTGGTGGGGGGAGGCAGGAGGGAGTCAGCTGCATCATCCTTGGGACGGCTGCTTAGGCTTGAAGGCCTTTTATCCCCGTCTGCAGCAGGGCACCCTTTTCTGGCAGGACACATCAAACTGTCTCTGGTGCGTGGAATACACCATCTATCAATACAAGACCCATCCCCATCGCGTGTATGAGCAACACACTAGTACAAATCAGTAGTACAACACACTGCACGGTGATTTGCTGCCATGTAGCAACAGCGAGAAGAGGACTCTGCTGCTCTGGTTTCAACAGCCCAGGTCCTTAGGAGAGATTCTCATGGCTCTTAGCTGCAGATGACCAATCCAGCACTTCTATATTTCCACCCAGAAAAGGGTAGAGGCATATGCCCATGCCAGTCAAGCTATAACAGAGCAGCAACAAGAATAAAAATCCATGATGAGATGAAGGAACCTTTCACCATGGAAGAGTGGAGGGCAGACAATGGTTAGGTGGCTGCAGAGGGGAAAGCACACTGCTGGGGTCCATGGGTCTTCTTGGCTTTGTGCAATAGGTTTGAGTGACTCTGGCATCTGGGAACATCAGTGAATTTTTACTGAAAGAAAGGTTTTTGTGCAGCCATCCACTGCAGTTGCTACACTTACTGTTACTGCAGCCTTTCCACCTTGTCCTCTCAGAGAAGGCAAATCTCCAGTCCCTCTTTTCCACCTTTGGGAAACCCCAAAACACCTCAACCTTGCAATGAAACACAGTTTCACATTCTTGGGGGAGATCTGACCACAAAGAGGCAAGATAGCTCCTACCATATTGTCTCCTAGTAGTACTGTTCAAACTCTCCTCTTCCCTTTCCCTCAATTAATCATGCTATCCATACATATATACGGGGGCATGATTATATATGTGGATGGCATGATTAATTGGGGGAAAGGGAAGAGGAGAGTTTGAACAGTACTACTAGGAGACAATATGGCAGGAGCTATCTTGCTTCTCTGTGATAATATTATTTACACACACACACACACACACACACACACACACACACACGGTCCCCTCCCCAACATAAAGATACAAAAATTGATTTTCAAAAGGAAGCCCTGCAATGGTATACGTACCTGAAGAGCTGTTGCTTTAGCTAGGGTCTATGATGTTTTAATTCAAAAACCATTAGACAGCCTGATAAACACGCTCTTCCTTTCATATTCATGTACTTCTGGAATGAATTGAGCAGTTCACATAGTAGATGTGAGCAAATATTTGCACATTGCTCTAGTCAAATCAGCAAGACTTTAAAGATGAAGAAAAAAAAAAAGATGGGTCTGAGCATCATTTCCACATAACGCCACAGAGTTAACTACTATGTGTGTGTGTGCATGCACGTGCGCACACACACACCCTGCCTCCCCCTGTTATGAATGCTATTTTTCCAGGCAAAACAGTATTTCCATGAGTTTCAACCATGCTTTCCTTCTAATTACAAAAGAAACTCCTTTAATTTGGGATTATTTTTGGTGTTGTTCAGCATTCCCACTACTTTTGCAGGATGGAGAATTATAAATTGTGTTTGAAATCATGCAGTGCAAAATAAGCAAATGCGTGGGTGGAGGCAGAGGGGGTGGTGGGGAAACAGAGGGAGAGAGACTTGGAGGGACAAGGTCGTGGACACAGAGAGAGAAAGAGAAAGAAGAGAAGAAAGGAAAAACCCAGTTCCACGCTGGTGAAAGGCCATAGGAAAGAGTTGTGTTGCCAATCAAGACACCAAGACTTGGACAGGAATATATGTCACAGATGGAATGCAGGAGATAAATAACATACCCCATTTCATACAGGATAAGACAATAACGTAACAGTCTTACTCTGTTAGCAGCATCTAATGCAATTTAGTCTCATGCAACTGTTACCAGAAGACACAAGTAAATAATGAGTACAGCTAAGGCCAGCTAGCCCCAGCCAAAGACAAGTCCAGTAGAAGAGAGATCACAGACGTCCGTAAAGCAACTGTCCTCTGGGCCTTTCACAGGATTCATAAGGAGGATTTAGACTTTTCAAGCCGGCTGTGGCCTACACCTTGCAAAAGATCAGCCAGATACCGCCTGTGGGACACTGCTGAATGGCAAAGGGAATGTGTTGAGTCCAAAGCAGCTGCCAGAGGACTGTGAAAGGAACGTGGGGCAAAAACTAGAAGTGGGGCGGGAGAGCAACAAGGCCAGATGCGAGACTGTGCATCCCATTCCTTGTTCGATACACCTCAGCAGCAGCTTGATATTGGTTTTTGTCCCCCGAAAGTCCCCTTATGGCAACTCAGCCCTGCCCTTCCCAATCCCCTCCCCTCTCCCGGCCCCCTACAAGTGACCCTGCTCCATGCTACTCCATGGCACCAGCCCCCCCACCCCCCGATGAATAGGTAAATGAGGATGCTGCCATATCTGCTCCATCAGCTGTGTTTACACTTGGTTCCATCGCCTTGCAACGAGCACGAAATGGGGGGAAAATTATAATAATATCACAAATGAAATTGAATGAGTAACAACATTTTCTAAGAACAGAATAAATACAGTTGGTGGCGCCTTTTTTTTTCCAATTTAGTATTGTTTAATATGCATTTAATCAACCCATTCAGTATTATAGAGTCTATGTACCGTGACACCCTCCTATGCCACAGAGGAAGCATTCATAGGCCATTAGGCTAAAGTAATATGTATGAGGAACCACTTTTCCCCAGGGTGTAGTAACTATTTTTGCTCCCCAGTCGTCCCCATTAAATCATTAAACCTCATGACTATGCTTTCTGAACTCTACCCTGATCTTTAAAAAGCAGAACATTAAAGGGCAACTGTCACCCTCCATTGCACAGGCCTTGTGTTTTATATATTCAAAGCATTAAGCCTTTTGTCAGTCTATACATCATAAGCACTGGAAGACTGTATGCACAAACAGGAAATGCTTATAACTGATGTCCCTTTTATAGTGGATGTGCGAATGGGCAGGATAAAAAAAAGCTGAGGCTCGGCTATTTTATGGAAACTGAAGCAACATGATTTTCCCCAGCTGCTTGCAATAAAACCATCTTCGTTACTTATCTTTATGTGGCCAGTTACAGGAGGGAGAAGGCAGGAGGAAGGAGAACAGCAATTTAACACAATCTGAGAGTTGGGGGATTTTGGAACTGGCCTGTCAAATTTGGGGGCATTCAGATTTCGGTAATTTTTCCCTGGCAGAAGCTTTCATTAAAGAGCTGAGATTAAAAAAAAAAGCAAAGTAAAGCAGGGTGGGGAAAAATATATATATGGCTTCTTTCTAACTCCCAAACTTTCATCTTTGTGCTCTGTAGATATAGCGCTGCTCAGATGCAGCCACTTCTGGGGTGGAGCAAGACAGCAACCAAAGAGCAGAAAGAAAACCTCAATGGAGAATCTGGGCTCCTCTTTTTCCCTTTCAGAAGAAACTGCACAGATCTGAGTTGATCTATCTCAGAGTACCAAAAGGCTAAATTGACCTTGTCAGGTTTTGAACCTGCAGATCCAGGGAATCGATGGAGATGAGAACTAAGTGTTACTGGAAAGGAGTTGATCCCAGTGCTACTGGCTTAAAAACACCTTAAAAGCACCGACAGAATCAAACTGGATATATTCCAAGGTCAACCGCAAGCTTTAGGCAAGTCGCTTTACCTCACTGTGTTTCACTACCCCATTTTACAGGTGGGGAAACCACCCATGCTTCTTATACCACAGGGATACAGTGAAGTGAAGTGAAGTTCGTATCACTAATACAGATGCTTTTTTAGATCGGTGACAAAAGACTATAGAAAAATTAATTAGTATACAAAGCAACATTAGACAGCTATAGGAAGGTTGCCACTGAGCTACTATATGACCTTGGGTGAGTCACCTAATTTCCACACTTCTGTTTCTATGTCTGGACTTTGTCAGTGTGGGAGCAGGGACTGTGATTTCCTACCACGAGTAGGAATTCTCTCTTGCTACCTGTATGTGCAGTCCTTTCCACAATGAGGCCCTCCCTGGACCTCTAGATGCCTTGGTGGAGAAACAGCTACCAGAATATTGCTAAAAACGGTGAGAAAGCAGTGATTCTAATAGAAAAGTGATCTGGTGTCATTTGAAAAAAAAAAAAATCAGGAAGGAAGGACTGGTACAGCCAACAAGGTCAGATGAAGGACCAGTGGGGGCTGGGGTGAAAGGCTATTCCACGTCCCAGGAGTCACCTTTACAAAGGCACCATCGTCCAGCTCCTTAACTCATTTCAGCATCACACCATGGTTTCAAAATACCCTCCTCAGCCTCAGCCTTGGAAGACACTTACCAGTTACCTAGAGATCCCTTGTAAAACAACAGGGAATGTTAGGTTAACATGACTTATAGAGCGATAGTGTAGCTTGCAAAATGTCAGAGCTTTCATCCCGTATGTTAACTTCTGAGCCAGCGGTATCAATCTGCAGCAAAACACAGTTATTTCATCATGACATTAGTTCACCTTTAAAGGCATATGGTAAAGCCTGCTTTGTAGCTTGCAGCAGATGAGCTTCCTATAATTACAATTTGAACTGTTCCACAGGCAGCTCTATAGATAGTGGATCAGTGATTAAAGCTGAAATCACAGGGTAAGTAGTTCTGTGACACCGCGAGTCACAACAATCATCAAAGACTCAACTCTCTGGTTTCTGATGAAGTGGAGATAGTGCGGTGATTCAAGTAGGGGACTGAGACTCAAGTGCTGCTACTTGGAAGCAGGAAAAGAGCAGACACATTCTTGAGGAAGATACTCCGTGCGTGCTATTGACTGGCCCCAAGCAAATCTTTAACCCGGCATCGCGGAGAGAGCATGACTGCGCATCTCATTGTGGTGGGGCCCCGAGTGTCACACCTGAGGATCACAGGCTCCAGTTAAACATTCGTCTCACTGATTCTTGCTTTGATTTGAGAATGAATGCGTTCCAGCCTCTGGACTACCAGCAACACCGGGGCTCAGTCATGGGCAGAGACGGGCAGTAATTTTTGCTTCCTGCAGAGCCGTGCTGCTCAAAGGGCACCCGAGTGGCATGAGGTGCTGGAGACAGGCACACAAATGCACATATAGCCTTGTGCCCCTATTGACCCCCATTGAGTCAAAGAGCCGCTCTTGACAAGAAACTGGCCTCCAGTCAGCTCTGCTGATGAGCAGAAACAAGACACACTGTGCTTATGTGACTTAAGATACCGGGCTACAATGTTTTTCCTGGAGCAACCCCATTAAATTTCAGTGCAACTGCCCAAGGGATGTATTTGGCCCATGCAGGCTAGAAGCCGGTCGCATCTACTGTGGTGTAAATTCATATGAAATCAAGGGTCTCATTCCAAGCAGATGGGAGTTCCCTGGAATTGGAGTGAAAACACCCTGAAATTGCAGCAGAATAGGGTTAGAAGGGCCTGTCGGTGGTCACATCTAGCCTACCCCCTGCTCAAGAAAGGACCATCCCCGACTAAACCATCGCAGTCAAGCATGCGTCTAACCCTTAAAAACATCCCTGGGAAATGCATGGGAGCAGCGCAAGCCTTTCCCCTGTCAGATTAACAATGAGCTTTGCAATACCAGAGCCCCGCAGAGCAGCCTCAGTAGTAACTTTCATGTCAGGATTTCAAGGCACTTTTCAATTTTTCCTCCATCTTACAGACAGCACCGCTGCAGTGCATGGAGTTTAAGCAACTTGGCTGAATAGGAATATTCGCTCTAAAATTCCCGTTCAACTCCCAGGCCCTTGCTCTAGCCGCTAAAGCAAGCCCGCCTTCCTTCGCACAAAAAGATAGCCAGTGTTTGAATGGATCTGGGTGGGAAAACGCCACCAGAGGGCTCAAGTTATACCAGCCTTGTCCTGCAAGTTTAAAAGAGGTTGTGCTGTGCAGCCAGCCGGCAGTGCTGCTTGCATCAGTTCAGACGCATTAAGAATCTGCTTCCCCTGCTCCTTCCCTAAAAGATGAAAGAAATTTCATCTCCAGGAGCAGGAAGGAGCGGGGAGGGCGAGCGGAGATACCAAGCCAACAGCTTCCCCTCTCTGCTCCAGGAAGATCGTATCATGGCTGTTGGCTGTCTGCCGCAGCTGGCTTGAGCATTAACAAAGGACAATGACGGATGGATGCCGACGCTGCCAGCTGCTGAAACCGATCCAGAGACGTACCCGCTCCCTCCCCGGGAGGGCAGGGAGAAGCCTTTGCACACAGCACGAACGCTCTTGTTGGGAACGGCAGGTTCGGGATTTGGGAGGTGTCCAGCCGGATTAGAGAGAGCCTCGGTGACTCACTCCTGAAGGCGCTTTGGAGGGCGCCAGCGCGATGCTACAAGGAGAAGCATATGGAAGTAGGGGACAGAGGGCTGGGGCCGCCTGCCGATTTCAGCCTCCTGCCGTGCCTTGGCACCTGGGTATTTGCGAACCATAATTCACATAGGAGGAACTGACAGCCAAAGCGGTGCAAGTGGTCTCCCAGTCCTTCACAGCACAGGGTCCATTGCCTTATGTTCCCTTCAGCATACTTGTCTACTGACACCTTTGTCGTGTCCCCTACGACACGTGCTCCTGAGCTCATGGGGAAGTGAATCTGTGCTGCTCACACTGAGCAGCTAAGGAACAGAATAGCATGGCAGATGAGAAAGTTCATGCAGCCCTTAGGATTGCTGCCATCTTCCCCTGGCCCTTCAGTTAACCAGGCTTCAACTCCCTCCTACCCCCTAATGCACACGCAAGGAACATGGCACCTCTGAACACGCCCCAAGACTGATCAAGAGAGGCCAGCGTGGCCACAAAAACTGCAAATTGCTGGAAGACGCACAAGTAGCACCTTCCACAGGGGAAACCTCCCCATCAATCGTTCGCAACAAGAAATTCTAGCGTTTCTGTGAATCCGCTCCAACCGTACACACGTCTCTGCTGCATTCACATCCCTGCAGCCACGAGAAAAACGAATCTACTCGGTGGGAGGGGTAGTAGTGCACACTGCTCGTCGCAGGACATTTTGAAGCAGGGAGGCTTTCCAATCCAGGCTCCCAAGTCTTTGCTCCTCTTGCTTGCAGCCAAAACCCGTGAAGCCATTTTGAAAAAGCATACGAGGACAAAGAGGGCAGCTGGGGACAGCTCTTTCCTCGAGATTATGCCGTGTCCCAATACGTACGTTTCCATCCCAGCCGCACATTACGATCCCGGTTGCAAGTTGCTGCCTGGCGGTGAACGGGGTTGAGCAGGGAAGGGTTAAGGTGATATGCGCCTCCAGCACTGTGCAGCAGCAAGGTCCTTTCCAAGGCTGCTGGGAACAATGCAGCTATCAGTCTATATTTGGCCTTTGCCCTCAGATCATTTATGACTTATTCTATGCCTCCGATGACCACAGTAGCAAGCTTTCAATCTCTCACTTGCTAGCCTGCAGCAAAAAGCTCTCTTTCCGTCTCCATCTCCTCCTCCCCCCGCTTTTAAAAATCACACCATTTGCAATTAAAAGCCACTGCCATGCAGGAGGCTTCCAGCAAGCCTTTCCTTGCCCCTTTGTGCCCCTCGCCTCTCAGAGACGAGACTTATGGCAGGATATCAATTCTGCCACGTCAAGAGGAGGACGGTCCCACTGTATCTGGGGAAAAAAAAAATTCTTGCCAGCTTAAGGCTGGAGGGGGAACGGTTCAGGGGAATAGGGCAGGGCCTGCATTTCATATTACAGCTCCCGTGTTGAAAAGGGATGCAGGGGAGCAACGTGAACTAAAGTAGGCCCCTCTTTTATCCCTCGTACCCATTACAAAACCCATTTGATTCGCTGTGGTTAGTTTGGACAGAAGGAAAGAAACCTCTTTGCTGTATTTGAAGGGAAAAAGTCAGACTCATGAACAGCCCTACAGAATAAAATAAGTGCATGGGGCTATCCAAGGCATCTTTGCATCTGTAGAGCCATTTTGCAGAATAAAGTGTCCTTATCTTTCAAAAAAAATCCAATCCTTGAAAGGCTAAGAGAGTCACTCAGGACCAGATAGGCTGTAGCAAAGCTACCACATGCCCCCCGATGCCCAGCCCCAAGTTCAGCCCATGACCTGCAGCTCGTCCAGTAACCAGTCTACATGAGACCACAATAGCCAGTAAAGAGCCAGGGTCTGTTCCCTTGCAACCAGTTATTTTACAGGGAAGAAATGACCAGAAGGCTTCAGTGCAACACTCCTTGACACAGTCAACTCTCCCAGTCCCCTATGCCAGTAATGTGGCCTGTTACATTCAAACCCTTGCCCAACTGGGATGGATAAAAAGCTTTTCTTGTATGCCCTAGTTCAGTCCAACTCTGGCCAGAAATTGCTACTCTAGGGCCATGCTGCAGAGAGAGTAAAAAAAATGGCAGTAGTGTTGTTTCCTGCCCAGGAATTGCCACTCTTACTCACTCTCTGGAGGGAAGCAGCCCCTCTTACCACTAAAGGCGTAGGCTCAAACCCCACTGGGCTCCCCCCAGAGTTCACTGAATCGCACGCGGGAGCGAGCGAGCTCTCTGGAACACCAGCCTGGCTCTGTAATAAATGATTTCTCAACTGGGCCAGGCAGCAGACCTGGAAAAAGAGTTAGACAAATCATACCTGCCAGTCTCTAATCTTCCTGCAGGAAAGTCACCTCCACCACCCTAATTCATCAAAAGGGCAAGATGCCGGTCAGATGCAAAGCCTCTTTCTCTTCTAATAACCCATATATGTAACTAGAGGCTGCTGAGATTAGACAAGGTGCATTTTGCACTTGAGATCCAGTATTTTCTGTCAGGTGCTATTTACATTTCATCTTGGATAGTATCAAAAGAAACTGCTTGATCCCTCCCCCCTGGCCCCGCTCATTAAAGAAAAGAGACAAAAAGAAAAGAAAACAGAAATGAAAAGATTCTCTTACAACAAATTGTAAACCTGAAATTAAAATATGGAGGTCCTCCACAAGCCAACATCAGGCCTGCCAAACAGCCAGCAAAGAACAGAGGCGTCACAGTGGCCTCGTTGCTCTGCACCAGGCTTAAAAGGTAACAAGGGACCCTGTCAAGTTGTTTTAAAACCATACATTGTTTTAATGAAGCTTTGGCATTTAATGTTTTGATACTCTTAGGTCTGAACCACAGAGGTCCTGAATCTATTCCAGCCAAAGCCAGTTGCAGGTGTGTGTGTGTGTGCGCACACGTGCACATGCATGTCACAGCACCAAATGCATGCAAATGTAAGGAAAGATATTCCATGTTGCAAGACTCAGAATGAAACTTCAGCTCCACAGCAGGCCATGATGTGGGGGAACCTCAGCTTTCATTTAAAAATTGAATGTTCTAGTTCTTGCATATGCAGAGAATGGGTTGAAAAAAAAGTTTAAATCAAGCGTGACCTAAAGACTAAGAACCTAGAAGGCAAATAAAAAGAATCCAGATTTTATTATTATTATCATCAGTATTATTATTTTTTTGGCCAGGAAGGTAGGATTAATTCTTAATTTCAAAATGCTTGGGATAGGTGGCATTGAATTAACGTTCTGTTTTCTGCATTTAGTTCATCAGAGACGGTGCATTTTATTTCCTGTTTCTCTGGCACAGCTACAAAACTGCCATCTCTGGGTTTTAAATCCTGACTATTTAAAACCAAACGCACATTCGATTTGGTCCGATTTTTAAATACAAAAGCCATGAACAAACTTCTGTTTCTCAAGGGATAGGTTCTATGAAATTCCTCCTGCAGTCAACGAAATCCATGGGACAGCTATCTGAAACCTGTACCTTGGGTAGAATAAAGCCGTGGTCTTTTTGTAAAACAAGTCTGAAAAACAGGAATAAATAAAAGGATCTACAGTACTTGCCAGTATCCATTTATTATCATTAGAGTGACACTTCTCCAATTAGTGTGTTTAAATAGCTGACAGAAAGTTAGTGCCCATTTTTATGTGGGGGGTTGGTTTTTTGTTTTTTGTTTGGGGGGGTTGACATTTTGGCACGTAAATAACTTCTAAAAAAAATTCCTTTCAAAATGACAAGCATACAGGAGACAGCAGAAAGAAGAACAGGTTTTGAAGAAAGAGAAGTGGGTTTTCCAGTGTACAGATGATCCAAAATACATCTACAAGATGTGCACACACACTTCTTGCAGCTGCTGCATATTTGAGAACTGCAAAGCTATTAACAGTACAGGACTTGCAGGATTGTTCCAGCTTTACATATTTCCAACAAGTATTTTTTTTCCCTTTAGCATGAAGTCTTATCTCCACTGGCTCAGAGCACTGAAAGTTGCAATATAAAAATTACTAGGTTTTCCCAACAAAGCGAGGAGAAAATACTGCTGCTACCATTTTCCTTTTTTTAAATGCCAGTCATCCAGCTTTAACTAGATAATTTCCCTGCAGAAACAGTACGGTTTCTTTTATGTGTTAATTTTTCTTCCCCTATTTGCACTTCACAGCATGTACTGACATGTCAGGTGCTGAAGAACAAGCCCCTTCCACTTTCTTCTGAGATGACAAACATTCATGGTTTGGGAGACCCTAATGCATCTGTGAATTCAGTTATATTTGTGCATTTTGCAAGGAAAATACTTTTTCTAATGATGCAATTTGCACTAATACAACTCAATTCATCCTGTATTAACCTTTTCCTTTTTGCTGACAGTATTAGTAGAGAAGTGCCTTGCCAAGAAGCACTGCAGGCTTCCCAAAATGGACCTGCAATTTCCATTAAGAGCCTAGATAGTCAAGTTCTTACATGTCTGGTTTATGAACTCAAGATGCGCAGTTTTAGAGACAGGTGGCTCTGGTATATCACCACATGCAAAGTCACTTGTTTTATCAGGGTCTCTCAAATGACACTTGAGGAAGACTCTCAGAAAAAAAGGTGATGCTCTGGGCTGTAACCACACAAGTTATTTAACAAATAACTCCCTTATTAAAATGCTGCAGTCCTCAAAGCACAAGAAAGGCAACAAAAACAAAGACCCCAAAACCCCCCCAAAACAAAAACCCTCTGATTCAAGATGGAAAGATCTGCTTAGTGCCTGAAAAGCTAGCATCCCACAAATCACCTTAACTCTGCCCCTGTACAAGCAGATGCTGTTTTTCATATATCTCTCATCCAGCATGGATGAGGACAATGGGGTATTTGGATGCAAGGGGCTAGATGTGGCAGAGGTGGGCAGAGCCTGGATGAGAATGAATTTGGATCAAAGAGGGAGGAAGATTATTAAGGTGCCACATTGGCTGGATGGTAGAAGACAGGGGGGAGAAAGGCCAGTGACAGAAATGCTTTACAAGAGAAGACACTATAACTTCCCCCATTTCACTTAGTGGTGGAAAATACATTGCTCCTCAGGCTTGTTCAGGAGTGGGACGTGCCTCAGAGCTCACAAAGGTCAGACCGGACTTCTAAACCATCATCTCCACTTTAAATCAGAAAGCTGTTTGCAGATCTGCTTTTCTGGCAGGCAGCACCAAATGAAGGCAGAGGGTCTTTCAAACATGTCCTCTTCTGCAAACTGGCCATTGGCAAAGTGGGGAAGCAGCAGCACTTCCCTCCCAAAATCATCCCTAAAGCACATGCTGGACTTCAAGCATGGAAGCGGCTCATTGCACTGGGCCAACGGGCCTACTGATATGCATAAAATCATGCACTTACTTAATTGCACCATTGGACTGAGGCACCAGAGACTAAGGATGGTTTTAAGATTACCAGCACTGAGCTGGGATGCAGGAGGTCCAGGCTGAACTCCCAATCTCTGTCACAAGCTGCCCAAGTAAACTTGGACCAGTCTCTTCACCTCTTCGTGTCTCAGGTCCCCACCTGTCAAACTGAAATGACAACACTTCATATCCCTCAACCTGCATCACAGCCTCATCGGTGCAGCTCTGTGCCTGGGGCTATTTCTGCGGTCCCCCTCCACCCTCCCAAAGGTGAGGCCTGAGGCTGCTGCAATGTCATCCCCCTCAGTTAGGCTACTGACCCATGTTTGTCCTCTCCAGATTGCAGCACCCTACCTAGACTCCTGGCAGCCGTGGGCAAACTTTTAGTATCAGGCCCCTCACCGCCTTGCACTATCCACCAGTGCAAAACTTGCCCAGTGAATCTCTAATCTTTGCTAGAGTCAGGTGTTATACCAAAACAAAGTACTATTAGCACTGGGAAAAAAAACAACTCGAAGACTTACAACTGAGCCAGAATCAGGACACAGACGCAACTCTTGGGCTTGGGCTTCAGCCCTTTCCTTTCCATCCTTCTTTGGATCCCTTCAGCACCCCAAATAGCATGCAACTCCCCCGCATCCCTCTACAGCCACCCCGCTATGAGAAGGCCTGCATAGAGATGGCAGGGACACCTGTCATATGTGGCACTAACATGGGAGGAACAGAGAGAAGTCAGCCCATCGTGGCAAGTTCTGGTAGCTGCAACAGGGACAGGTCAGGGAGTGCAAAGAGCAGCAGAAAGGGCTTGCGTTGCTTAATCAGAAATGGGCCTTCTGATGACTTGTTCGGGATTCAAGGAGTCTAAATCTGTTGTCAAAGCACAGCCCTGCCCTTGTTAGGACTGGCGGCAGAACCAGCCCCTGACTCTGCAAGGGCTGGATGCTTCGCAGGGTGCAGCAGGGTCACTGCCAAGGAAGCCGGTCCCAACTTTCACAAGTCAGGAGATGTGCAGGTGGGGGGTGAGAGCCAGACAAATGTTAGCCTTTCTACAGCTCGTTTCTTCGCCGACGGCTTTTGTGCGGCCGTCTCTCCGACAAGGGAGCCTGCGTTTCAGAAACTGCCGTGGAGGAGCCAAGCCCAACGTTTTCCACAGATTATCTCTTCCTGTTGTTCTCCTTCTGGACCTAGCTCGCAGCCTCATGAATGCCAAGGGTCCTTGCAGCATGCTCAAACAATCTGTCCTTTAATGAACTCTGCCAGCTAACTCTAAAGACCTCGAGTGCATCTTGGAGCCAGGCAGAGGGGGGAAAAAGCAGCCACCTCCTTTTTGCCCTGTGGACGATAACCTCACACGCATATTATTTCCCACCATAATCCTACTGTTTTTAATTAGCGCACTGTAAAAGGAAGAACCGCCACATCTCCAAGGGGAAAAGGAAGGTGGTGGGGGGAGGCAGCACAGAGGATTCAGTCCAACTTTTCCAAAAGCTTAATAGATTTTTAAATGGGGTTATTAACACCACCTATGAATTATTTTAGGGACCTAATTATAAAAAACAAAACGCAGCTAATTAGGTTTCCTGAACTCGCCTTGACACAGGTGAAACAAGATCTCTAAATGCAGGGGGATTGAAAAGCGAATCACTCCAAACAAAGAATCAATGGGCATTATTACAGAGCCAATTGAACAATTACTCCTTTAATTGTTGGCACCCTGCTACCCCCACTTAACAACAGGATGGATCAGCAGAGTTACTTAACCTCCCCGAGTAACTAAAAAGTACAGCGTTAAAGCCAAAATAGATAGAGGTAGTGCTTCAGGTGAACTAGCTTCCAAGTACTGGAGCGGATGGCACATAGGAACCAGGATCCCACGGCCAAAGAGGCCTGCTACCCTGCAGCCCTTACAAATTCTGCCCGCTCGCAGCAAGGCATTTTCTGTTTGACTGGTGACTACGAGATCCCTTTTTCCCCTGCTGTCAGAGTGGAAAATCAACTTGGTGTCTGCGTTGGTCAATTTTTCCAGGCTGGTGCCGCTTTTATTTCCACCCTCCCACAGCCTCTTGGCAACATACACTGGACCAAGGCACCAGCAGAGTTAAGCAGGAAGTCCCCTCCCGCCCTGCAATGGCTTCAGGGATTTAGATGTCCCATTCCCATCAAAACCAAGAGGAACCACACACTCTATGGGGCTTGATCATTTCAACCAAAAGCTCCTTCCCTCCTATATCCCTTGTCCTATCATATCCTCCAGTAGTGCAAATTTGCTGTCTCAAAGGAGGAGATGAACCAATGAAAAAGAAATGCAGGCTCAAATCTGAAAGCAGCATCAGTCATGAGTAGCAGAGGCAGGTACGGCAGAGTTTTAGTTTCCATTGTAGCCCTACCACCCTTTTTGATAACCCCCATGGGGGTCTCTTAAAAAACAAACCACTCCCTCCTTTTACCAAACCACAAAAGCACACAACAGCAGAATGACATCTCCATGATCAGAAATAAACTGATGCTACATAGGACTGCCTTTTATTTCTAAAAAAGGACAGTTAATGCTCTATATACAATGCCTATTCTAGTGCAGCCATTTATTAATGGATCCTGCGGTCTGTGGGACTCGGATGAATACAGAGGTAGGACTCAGGGTTTTATCCAGCAGTGTAACTTCCCTCTGTGTCTGTTATGGCATCTATTAGCCCACAGTGATCCTCAACCAGGGTGCCTTGGGATTCTCTCAAGGGTGTCACGTGATGTTAGTAGCGTTAGGTGTGCTTAGGTAAGGCACCTCTAACAGTGTTAGGCGTGCAAATGTAGCAGCGTTAGGTGTGCAAATGATTCACAAAGTAAGCCCAGGTATTCTAAATAGGAATCCACAATGTTAAAACATCCTGACCTGTTCTGGCCTTTTTGAGGGGTTGCTTCCCCGCCACGCAGAAGGATAGCTTTCTTCTTCTCTAGTCAAAAAAAATGAGTGACAATTAAAAGCTGGCATTTTCTGAGAAGTGCTTCGAGTCTAACGAAGGGTGTCTTGAATCTAATGAAGCGTGCCTTGAGTCTAAAAAGGTTGAGAACCACTCTATTAGCCGCTCCATCCTGGGCTGCTCTGTGGGCTCCCTGGGCTATGCTGCTATAGCTACCTGCAAACTGGCAACAGACAGAGCTTTTCTTAGAGGGCTCAAATCAGGGTCCCTGCTGCTGGAGACCCTCATGCACTAGTAAGATGAGTTTCCAAACTTCCTGCCTCTCCCATATGCTGACAAGGGGGCTGAGCAAGTGGCAAGCCTCCAAGGGCATGGTTTACTAAATCTTTCTTGAGCTGGTGCTTAAGAGGTCAAGTAACAGGTAGCGAATCCCTCTAAACAGCCATAGATCTCTGTTGCAACATGCCAGGGGGGTGACAAATCAATCCAAGCGCAGCTCATGATTTTCAAAGCTGACCAGGATCTGAATGGACCTGAGACAAAGGACAGTGGTTTCATCAGACCAAAAGTAAGAGCCTCCTGTTCAGTAAAGGGCAGGAAGGGTGCTTTCTGCAGGATACCAAGGGGAGAGCAGAGATAGAGATCATTTCCAAAGCCCCATCACACTGGCATTGCCCACAACGGTAGTTTCTGTAGCTGGAGACCACTGGTTGCGTTCCTTCATGTGTCACTCTTGGAGACTTGTTGGTCTCATGCTTTGAACCTGAGTCAGTGTCTGTCTGTGACTCTGCCACTGATGGACTCGAACCAGTCTTTTCACTACTGCATGCTCTGTGTGCGGATGATGCCATCCGACCTCAGGAGAGACCTGGAAGGAGATCCTCAAGCAAAAGGTGTTACGGGCATGCTCCAAGCTAGTAACATGCCCTCTCACCACTGTCCCCACGCACCAGATTGTATCATTGTTTTTTTTATTGTTATGTCCAAATGTGGATTTCTTTTTTCCTGGAAAGACTCCAAAACTCTACAAGTAAGGCCATAAAAAAGTTGGGTCATACGTATACCAGTCCTTTGGATTTTTAAAAGTATATTGGTATCACAGAGCAAACTTTCTTGTCCTGACGACCAATGGAAGAGGGAATAACCCATGACTGGGGCATTTATTTCAGGCTACCAACATCAACCTGAGCACAAGAGCAGAGAATGGAAAGTTAAGAGTGGCAACACTTCAGACCTGCAAAGAAGCTAGAGAAGACCACACATCATTTTTTTTAGAGCCTAATATCTTACTTTTCAGAAGTACCTTTCACCGTAAGAAACTTTAAAAACTATGCCATACCTCACCCGCACACCACCGACCCGCTTCCCTGCTATATTCACAGTATTGCATCTCATCCTGCCAAGAAGTGAAGAGAGAAATGTAGTGAACATTTGGAAATGCAAGAAAACGTATGTTTGTATTTCACATGTGAAGTATTAACCCCCTCCCTGGAAGATTTTGTATTTTGCATATGTATTATGGAAAAAATAATATAGCAATGCAGCTCTAACCAGCTATTAATTAGTAGGGTTGCAATGAACACAGGAAAGCTAAGATATGTAATGCTGAAAATCAGTGCGTTTGGAGTAAACAGCTGCCAGAAGTGCAGCACAGACAAGGCTCTGGGCTGCCTCTAAAGCCCACCAAAGACAGTGGAAAGAGGCCGAAAAGCAGCAAAAAGATCTGAAAAGTGGGTGTTGAGGTGTAGAGAGCACTTTTTCTCTGGTCTTTGGGTCTGTTGCTAGAATCCTCAAGAGCAGACATAAAAGCTTTATTGTTCAATCCTTATGCAATATACTCCCTGCCCGGTCGGAGAAGGAAAAGGGGATGGGGGAGTGCTGTATTTTAGGGTCTCTCTACTACTATCAGACAAAATAAAACACCCTTCTGCCATGACGTCACTTAGCTCTTGTGGACCCACAAGTGTTTCCCAGTGGGCTTTGCTGTGCACTATAGGAAGAGGGGGGAAAAAAAATACAATTAGACCTGGTAATGCTGCGCAGCTGGGTCCGCACATCTTCTGCCTTCCCATTCTTTGCCCTGCCAATTAATCTGAACCCGACTGTCACCTTGACAGCCATTTGTGACTCTTGCGTCCAGAAATAAACTAATCAAATATGCAATGAGTGGTCAAGCAGTGTCCCCCACAGGCAAAGAGAGAGAGATGAGACTCTGTTTATAGGTGATTCACAGCAGCCAGGATGCTCTTCTCATTCAGGTCTCTGAGCAGAAAAAGAGGCTTCTCTCCACCTTGGCAATGTAAAAATAGCTGAATTTAGTTTAAGAAAACGCACTGCATTAAAGTAAGAGGCCTAATGGTAACGCACTGGTCCATTTTTTAAATTAAATGATGTTCATTAAAGGAACATCACCTCCCAATAATTAATTTTGCTTTGAGAAAAAAAAAAAAAAAAAGGCTACAGACGATTAATGTACCATGCAAGCTCTAGTAGATGCTCCATATATTTTCTCCCCCCACACTCCCCTCCTCCACGAAGGCATCTCTGCTAATCTCCCTTTCACTCCTGAGCACAAAGACAGAACATTTGGCAGGATGAGCTGCACAACAACAAAATCCCCCCGTCAATTGCCCCCAGTGTTTTCCTGCTGACAGTGTTTCAATAGGGTTACATGTTAGCGTATTGATATCTGCAATCATATTCGCTCTCCGCTCCCCAATGCTACAAAGATCCAAGAAACCACATGCGTGTATTTTGAAGACACTTAGACAATGGAATCGATGGAACATTGATGCTTCTTTACAAAGTGGCATCGTTCCCATGCTGGGACAGATAAGAAAAAAAAAATCATCTTCTTTCTTCTCTGGAAGATTAAAAGCATGACAGGGAACGAACAGATATGTGCATACAAGGATGGCTGGAGCCAAGATGGAAGTCAGCTCCCAGGTAAACTGAGAACACTGCTCATCTGCCAACGAGTAGATGGATGGCACCTCCAGATACCCCCTGTGCCAAAGAAAACATATATGGAAGTCACAGCAGTAGACCTAACAGTCATAAAGTAATAAAATCAACAGTTCCTCAACAGGGAAAAAAAAAAAGAGACCTTCTTACTAAGTACAGCAGATGAAAAAGTGTGTGCCTTCCTCAACAATTAGCCCTGTTTACTTCCTTTGAGAGTCCTTGAGATGCCCTGGTCACCCCCAGCATGCACATCAGCACCTTCGTCTCTCCATGCCTCCATTTCTAAGATACAGATAGTCTTGCTTACATCAGAGGTGTGTTGCCAGACATTAAGATGCATACAGCAGACTGCAACTTTTGCATAAGGCCATAAGCACATCTTACTTACAAGCAAAAATTTCACCAACACAAAATTTAAGAGTGGCTTAGGAAGTACTTTGGTCAAACCACAGCCAACTCCCAACACACACTGACTGAATAGTGGCTATACCTTTTAAGCATGTGACATTTATGGGTTCAAACCATAGCAATATAGCCCCCGTTTAAATCTGTCAGAGACTGCCCACACAGAGTTTTAACTAAATCAGCTTTTGTTAAAGTGATGCAACTTTGTGCACGGACCAGGCCCAGTACCCTAGAGGTATAGTGTCCTCCTAGCAATAATGGCTGCAGTTCTCCCAGGCAAAGCATCATCATATGTTCACAAAACCCAAATGATCCAAATGGATCTCACAAAGGACCTACATTCTTTCCCACCATACACACAATCCCCACCTCCTCCTAAGCAGTCAAAAGTCTCACCTTCGTGCTATTCACATTTGGAGTTAGTCATGAGCTGACATCTTAATGTTTCTCTACATCAGGGTAGGGAACGTTTTTTGGCCAGAGTGCCAAAAAACCACAACATCTACCTTGGAAGTGCAGGAGTGCCAACATGCCGGAGCCCGGAGCAGCTGTTTGCAGCCTCCCGGCTGCAGCTGGCCCATGGAGCCCGGTCTGCTTGCAGCAGGGCTTGCAGCCTCCAACCGCCTGCTGGGAGCAGCCTGGGCTCCATGGCTGGCAGCAGCTGCCTAGAGCCCAGGCTGGCGGTGGTGTGCCGAGCAAAATGGCCTTGTGTGCCATGCTCGGCACGTGCCGGGGGTTGCTGACCCCTGATCTGCATCTAGCCATGCTACCAGTCAACAGCCTCCCTTGAAACCAGAGGGCTCCCAGGAGCTCCACCCTCCCTTCTCCATCCATACTCTACCCTCTCTTTTGCAAGCAGAGGGGAGGAAATATGGATCCAAACATTTCATGTCTGGCCTGAGAATGGAGGAAGTACTGTTGCTGTATCAGTTCTCCAAACAGAAATCCTCTGCCCACTAATTAAATTGTTAAAATTGCATTAAAATACTTGCTGCTGGCTTATTTCTTTCTCTCTATTTCCTGTTGCTAGTAAAGTTCATTTGGGCTTCGAGGTTTTGCCATATCATTAAGAACACTGTGTCACGTTTGCAATGCTATGAGTGCAACATCTCCTCAAACTGAAAATGAAATGGAGCAACTGATGCCTCCTTAGCCTCCTCTTGGTGCTGGAAGTATTCTGCAATTTGCAGGGGAAAAAAAAAAAGAAAAATCAGGTCACTCTAGTTTAGTTTTCCAGGCATGGGTTTCAGAGCTTCAGCAGTAAGCACCCAGCACTGAAGACTCCTGTTCATATCTGTCAGGACTCAGCACTTTAGGAAGGAAGCCAGAGGACAAGTTCCCTTGCAAAACAGAAAGTTCATCACGCAGGGCATGCTCACATTGCAACGTGCCATGTAGCACCGAGATGCCCAAGCTAGCCCACTTAGAAGGGAAGAAAAATCATCTTACCCAGAGTGCAATCCAACTAGCCTGCTTTTAGTTCTGGAGCAGGCTCGGACATCTCTTCGCTGTATTGTGGGGTGCAGTGCGCACGTGCTCTCCGTATGTTAAACCAAAGTCCTGGACCTCAAACCCCCTGAAGCTTGCAGGAATCTTCCCACCAGCCCCAGCCAGTTACCAAATGCTTAGCTCTTTCCCCACTGAACAGTCCCAGTCTGAAACATCTACAGCTGTTAATGCAGCCACACATACTAGAAAAAAGTTGCCAGAGTTACTGCTGTCCTCAACACACATAGCCTACACTTGGCCTATGGCTTAAACCAGACACTAGTGGAGCAGCTGACCGAGCTCAGGCAGTGGGAGAAGGATCAATGGGTTCTGAACCCACAAACCCATCATCAGAAAACTCAGAAGAAAGAGGGAGAGAGGGGAACAGGAATGGCATCTCAGGGTGCCCGTGACATTGCTGCAGGGTAGGACTTCCCGGTGGTCCCTATTTCAAGCCAATTGCTTTCCCTCATCACCTACAGGATGCAAGAACAGCTATCTTCAGCATTAAACCTGCTGGTGGAGTGTGGGAAGGAGTGGGACTACACGCTGCTCCCCTCTGCTGAGACCTGGACCACCGCGGCCAGCCCTTCAGGGGGTGAAAGGGAACTCAGCTTCCCCGTGGTCTCTGAAGCTGCCCCTGCTGAGATCCTCTCAGCATCAGGTCCTTGCTCCTCACATGCACCTTTTTAAAGTGCCAGGCCTCCCTTTGCATTGCCATGCCATTACAAGGGTCTTTCAAATAGCTACAAGTTTAAAAAAAAAAGTTTGTGTAATATATGAAGACTAAACTCAGATTCATGAATATTTGATTTAATATACATTTATTTCCCCTAAAGGAAGATACACTTTATTTAATACTGATTGCAGCTCTTATTACCTTCCTAAACCCAACATACCACTCAGCATTCCAATTATAGCGTCATGCCAGCAGTACTATAGTTATGGCTGAGGAAGCACTTTCATTATAAGCCTCTGTTTTTAAAACTCATCTCCCCCCCTTTTCCTCCTCCCTCAGAAAAAAAAAGCAGCAAACCTTTGAGCTGAAATATCTCGTGTTTGCTCTTAGCCCAGAGATGAAGGGTTTTTTTCAATCAGACTGGGTTTTGAATCAGACACTCCTAGTCACACTTATCTCAGGGTTTGATCAAGCGCAGCTTCCTTTTAAAAAAAAAATCCAATCAAAAACTTTAACTGCAAAAGTTAAAATATCGCTGCTAATTTTTCATTGTGATAAACACACCAAGATCAGTTATCGAAAATCCCTGGCGATTTTAACTCAGCTACACGGCACATAACACAGAAGGAGGCGTATCACTTAACCCCATATACAGTAATACAAAATCCATAAAGGGGCAGAGTTACGATTGCTTTGGGAGATGCTGGGAGTCCCAAACATGAACCTGTGGAGTCAAAGTTTATTAAAGACTTCCTTTCCCCCAAGTGTTTATTAGGTGTTGTAACCAAATAAGCATTAAGCAAAAAAAGTGTTTCAGAGTCGGGCTTAAAAACCCCCTTCCTCATACAACTGCCCATGTTTCAGTCTCTTGTGAGTTCTTAAATTAGCTCTTTCTCTACACATCCAAGCCAGACCTGTACTTCCAATATAAATACTAAGCAGTAAAACAAACCCTTTGTGCAAGGGGTTGGGGGAGGAGGGGCGGAGAGCGTATGTAGGGGGAGAACTTTTTCCAAGTCTTTATACATTGGGAAGTAGTAAAAAGCGGCACAAGCCCAGTTTTCCCCCCAGCTCATATTTAACAGGGATTTTTTTGGTTGTTGTCGGGGTGGGTGGAGGAGCAAATGTTGCATTTACTTACTCATAAAGCAGATACGGACAGTCTGGGGATGTATTTATTTTCCGTGGTTTTTCTTTCAGCTGCATCCAATAACGTTTTACGATTGCGTTTCTGTGTGTTTTCATGTGCCATTTGTTTCTCAGCAATAAAGTCACTTGGCATTTCATTAGTTTCCTAAGCAAAAGCCTGGCCACTGGTCATTTTCCAATCGGTGATGGGGCCAAGTTAGTATCTGGTATGCTCTTTCCACGCAAGGACTGCTGGCTTTACTTTTACAGTAGATAGCTCCAGGTATCCAAAGAGGGCTGCACCTCACCTCACTCATCATTGCAACATGCAGCCAAGGTGCAATGGGTACAACTGCAGGTGGCATTAAGCCCTGTATGCTACAATGCCCTACCCGGGACTAAATGTTTGATTACCGACACTGGGGAATGCTTAAGAGAAAATTATTCTTCCATACTATCTTCACGCACTTCTGTCACTTCCAATGTTCATCTTAGCAGCCGGAGTTTGGGACAGTTGTTTGCCAGACTCATTTTAGAGCTTAAATGGTGCTAAAGGTTAACAAGTAAAAAAAAATAACTCTAGTGCCTTTCATCCCAAGGGGTACAAATCATCTTATAATGTCCATGTTGGTTTATGATTGTATATGCAGAACCACTACCGAAACACAGTTGTGTCAAAGGTGCAAATTAGAGCAACTTTCCGCACATGATGCCTCCACAGGATGGTTTAAAAACAGAAAATTTAAAAAATTCATTCTTCTTCCCAGTGAAACTGTAGTAGAAATATATGCAGGAAGCATGCAATTAGCAACATTAAATACTCTTGAGGACAAGAGAGAGAAAACACCCCTACCACTCTAGCAAAGAGTGCCTTGAAATGGTTAGGTGCCTAGGAGCAGCTAGGATCCATTCTGCATGGCATTCCTGTTCCACGGGCTGAATGAGGGGCTGCTGAGATGAATAGGAATGCTGATTACTTTTACCAAAGCTCAGGAAATGCTCTCAGATCTCACTGAAGTCTCTGGAATAGTATAATTGGTTCAATTGTCTAATGCAATCCATATCTGCAGCCATCTATTGTCCTTCCCCAACCAGCTCTTGCTGCATGTATACCGTTGCATTCTCTCTCCGTATAAAGTGTCTATCCTGCATTATATTAGTGATGAGATAAGTGGTGTATTTCTTTGTACTGTAATGTGTTACTGTTTCACGCTGGGATGTATAAAAGGAAAATGCAAACAAACACTGACCAGAGTAGCTGCGAGTGAGGAGGGGGAGTAGCATTTTCCCTCGTGACACAGGAGTGATTTTCTTTCAGGCTTTGTTACTGCCGTCCAGATAAACTGTTGGAGGGAAAAAAAAAAGTGTTTATGGAAAAACATATTCTGCATTGAACAAGTTCTGAGATAAGATGCCTGTTACTAGCCTTTCTTTACTGTCATTCAAACAGGTAGCCTTAAATAGTAGTACTTAACCAGCTTGGCAATAGGTTGGAAACAACCCTTGCTTCCCAACTCCCAGGCCCATGCTGCACTTGCTGCACCTCTCCCTTCCCTTCCCAGGCGTTGTTTCCAGCGCTGCCTGAGCTAGAAGAGTGCTGCACATTTATACAATGCAAATCTGAAGCACCACATTGATCTTGATATGATCTTAACTACAGGCGTGAACAGAAGCTCATGATTAACCTCAACAATAACCCAGCCTCTCCATCCCTCTGTCTGTGTTTTGAGCACTTCCCTGAAGGACTGTAGTCTGCGATCCAGATTTTCCAAAAATAAAAGACGCAAACCCTTGGCACAGTGCCCTGTATCCTGGGATTTCAAAGAGAGTAAACAAATGGAGGTCAAACCTCACCTTTCCCCCACTCTCTCTGCCAGCAGACAGGTATCTCTATTTTACAGATGGCTGAAGGAACGGAAAGCGTTATCCCACAAGCTTCAGGCAGGTAAACCCCTGTGCTCGTGCAGAGTACACCGCAGGAATGAATGTAAGCAAAGAGGTAGCTCCACTTTCTAGGGTGGAAGAGGGATGGCTCCCCTCTTTTCCAGGCTGCTGTGAGCAATAGTCCCCTGTTCCCCCTTCTTCTTGGCAGGTGTTGCAAGACTCCCCCCACCCCTCCTCTTTCCACCTGCTTTAACTACTGCACTCAAGGGACTTGTTGCTTCACAGCAACCTATGTACTAAGGTGCCTCTGGGGACACCTCTAGCTTCGGGGGGAAAAGATCCCAAGTGACCTCCTGCTTCTTCTAGCACGTCTAAAAAAGCTTTGCAAGCCATGGCTCCGAAGGATTGAAAAAGGGAGGAAATTTCAGAGCCAGATAATCACTGAGGCTCTTCCTAGAGATGATTTGGGGAAAAAAAAAACAACATTCTGGGGTAACACAACTGTCATCCCAATTGGACAGTACAGAGATGCCTGCTTGGAGGTACATAGACTTAGGACATGGTTACCCCAACGCCTGGACTGGCAGAGTTAGACCCATGATGGATACCACGGCTCAGCTCCTCTTAGACCGGACACAGAGTATTAGCAACTTCTAAAAAGGGGTAACTTTAGCTCAGAAAGGGAAGGAATAGAATATGAGTTTGCAAGGACTGGTCAGGTGTCCTGCATCATATTTCATCACCTTGGGAATGCGACTAATAAAGTGTCCGTCTAGATTGGGCTTCTGAACCGTCATCCTCGCAGGTCACTCCCCATATTTTTCCTACATTTTCAAGAACTTGTAATTAAATTTTTACGACTGACTTGATAATGCCATAAAACAAGTTTAAAAAACGAGCGCCATTTCCACTAACATATTTTTTGGGCTTTGCCGTGGTGCAACAGAAGGAATAAAGTTATACACACATACATATTTTTTAAAATGAACTCAGTATTTTACTCCTCTTCTGTAATCGAGATCCAATGGCTGCAGACTCACACGGCATGGTTTAAACTGCAGGAGCTTTGGGCACGGACAATGGAGATTTGCCCACCTTACAGAGCTCACAAAAGCTTGTGATGTGTGTCTACCTTGGTTAGTCTGTAAGGTGCAAATCTGCTCTGCCTTATACTCGACTTCAGGCTAACATGGCAAACCGTGTCTCCCCGCACAGCAACCCACCATGCTAAGAGCTGTACTGACACACAGCAAAGAGGTGGCCTCTTCTGCCAAGAATTTACGCAAAACTACTTCCGTGGCAAGACCTGCTACATTAGGGAGGACTTCAGAAGGCAGAGTACTCAAAGCGTACACCTTATGCAACAAATGCTAATTAAAATTGCAAGACAAAAACCAAACAAGGCTTTCCTTCTACAGAGACTGGAATGCACGCTGCTGCCTGTAGCCCCATTTACTTCGATGGGGAGGCTCACCCCTATACCATTAAGCATGCAGGATCTGCCGTCAGTTGGAAGAGACTGCCCTGTGATACAAAGCCCTGTTCTTCAGCCTAGTTTTGGAGACCCAAAAGTCTTTCCTACTTGGGGAAAAGAAATGTGTTATGGAGGAAGCACAGCATGAGAGTAATCTCTGCTATAGGGCAGGGAGGTGAGGTGATAAGGTTGTTTTTTCATTTAAGCCTCAGTTCTGTATTTCAGAAGCAATAATCACACTGGCAGAAGGAATGATATTTGATATGCCAGCACATGCCAGATAGAACCAGATGTCTAAAGACCAAAAATCAGATGAGGAGACAGCTGCCCGGGGAGACGGATCCTTGTTTTGTGTGCAGCAAGGCCAAAATTCATTGGACAGCCCTGACCTAACACTGTGCATGGTGTAGAAGACTCCCGTTCTCTCGGGGATACCCTGTCGTAGGCATACCCAAGCACAATGTAAAGGAAATCTTGCCCATCGTCTCCCCTCGGCATTCCCAGGCAATGTGTTCCCCTCCCTTCTGAAACAGCACTGGCAAGTCATAGTTTCTTATACTGGTTAGGGGCTGGAAGGGCCCGTACAGATCACCCCAGCCCCCCTGCATGTGGGCAGGAAAGACTGCTGGGATCAAATGACCCCAAATTCCTCTGTGAAAACTTCTAACCAAACTAAGGTGTGCTTCCCTATTTATTTTTAAATGGCCCAGAGATCTGGATTCACGTTCAAGTGCTCTTCTGCCTGTCTGTGCTGGACAGCAATGCAGGGTTGATGTGGGCAATGCAGGTTTGACATCAGCAAGTCTGACGCAGGCATTTCCCTCAGCAGAGAACGGCGTGTGGAAGGAGACAGGTGCAGAGGTACCTGTTCTACTGGAAGAGTAAAATGTAAATATATTAGTCCACATGGGGAGGTATCCACCTGGCACCTCCTTCAAGCCAATATTCTTTACCCTTTACCTCGAGCAGCAGGAAGTCCATTTTTTAAAACCCACATGTCTTGGGGTTGGATGCCTGCAGACGAGCCCATCATGGATGCCTTTACATTAACGTGCAGATTTAAACAGCTTACTATTTTCCATTGGAGAGTTAGATTTTTTTTTAAGTCCTTAATTGTAAACTGCAATTTCAGAGAATGTAATTATTTGTCTCCATTGCTATCACACTTGCTGTAATGTTGAAATTCAAGAGCAGAATGGATAATAAAAAAAAGCCCTCTTCTGAGACTTTTGCATGATGTACTACAAGCTAAAGGGGGAGGATGTGGGGTTAAATTAGCTTGTTTCCCTCTCTAAGCACTCCTGTTCATTTCAAATCATGATCCTGGTCTTTAGCCCAGAACATGGATATTTCCTGTCTCTTGGCTCTGCCTATCAAATCATTATTAATCTTTCTGGCCTGTGTATATTCATTAGATAAACACTCAAACTGTGATGTTGTTTATTGTCTGCTCTGTACACATCATAACCATGGGAAGACAAGATGAATTTGACAGCTAATGTAAAAATTACAGCAGGCAATACATCTTAGATTTGGGTGGAACACCGAGATGAGAGTTAATCAATAAAATCCTAACCTAGGTATTGTATGAAATGGCACTTCATTCATTATTAGGGGTTGGTATAAAACATGATTTACTGGCTTGATATATTGGCCCTTCACCTCGGGGACCTATTTTCAAATCCAGTCCAATCCAAAGTGACTAAAGATCCCTCTAGTCTGAGAGCTTTGAAAGGATATTGTTGCCAGAAATTTATGTGATCTCAGTTCACAATACAGTTTGCAGGCAAGGGAATGGTACACAGGTGCCGAGGGGGTTAAACGGAGACCAAAAGACCTGTTAACTAACTGCTTGCTTTTTTTTTTTTTTTTTGGAAAGATAAGGATGGGTGTTTCTCTCTTCTCTCTGAATTTACCCATCTTCTTCACAGCAAATGTCCTATCACAACTCTTAGCCTGGCTTGCCTTTGAAGTTGGTTTCCTTCTTCTGGGTTAGGAATTGTAGGATTGAAAGCTGTGTTACTCTTTGTAGTACTCAGCATGGTCCCCACAACAGCTTCGCATGTTATAAGAGACTCAACAGGATAGAGCGCGTCAAGCATGGACCGAACTCTATGGACCTCGGATGAAGATCTTCTAGCAGTTGCATCTTTTCCCTAGTGAGGAGGGACCAGTGGCATCCTTTGGCCCAGCATGGTCAATCAGAGTTTAGATGATATATCCCCCTGCCAAATGAAACCCCATGTCTCAAAATACAGCAGCTCTGATACTCCAGCATCACACCCATTCTCCCAAGCAACACAGAGCTGTTGGAGGGGGGAAAACCCCACCAGTAAACTCCAGTTACCCTGCCCTGTCCAATACAGATTGCAGGAGGTCACAACAACAGCGCTTCAAGTTTGCAGTTAAGGCATCTCCCCCTTTTCTCTTGCACCTCATTATGTTTGCATTTAATAGCAATGAAGCAAAAATTAATGCTTTTTAGCATTTCTGGAGGCAACGGGCTTTCTTACAAGGAGAAAGCACAAAGCTGCCAAACGTGTTCGTCTTTTTTTCAGAACTTCGCTGTAGAATCATTAGTTGATTTTTTTTTTGTCCCATCATATGAATACACTGTCTAATTCCACGTTTACACACATGTAAAAGGAATAAACTTGGAAAAAAGGAGACAAATGCAAAGCAAGGCTGGGATTCTGCAAAGCAGTCAGAACATGCTTAAGGGTATGCCCTTTGAATATTGTGGACCAGCTCTGCTACAGACTTCCTGCAAGTCTGTCCCTCAGTGCCCCCTCAGTAAGATGAGGAAGATGGTGCTCCCCCAGCTTCTGGGTGCGACAGATACACTGGAGATGAGGGTGTGCTCAGATTGTCTGATAAGTGAGGTTGCAAGATAAAGTAAGTTATAAGCAGATGTTTAAGCTGCTGTGGAATCCGGTTAGGTATCATGCCTGGATATCGGACTGAAAGATGCTCTATTTAAAAACACCGACGTGGATTATCAACATCCATACACAGTTTTAATTTGAACCTGTGGAGACAGAAGTTTAGATGCTCACAGAGAAACACTCTGCAACTCAGCCCACTTCCTTGTTCAAAAAATTGGCAGATTTCTTTCCTTCAGGTCCCCCCCCAGTATGTTGCTCTGCTCCGCCTCGTATAAAGGTCTGGCTCAGGTGTCCTGTGAATCTACCAGCCATCACAGCTGAGTAAACCTCAATGAAGAGTGGAATGATTTAGATGCTAATGACTAATGGAGTGATATCTGTTGGAGCAATTGGCAGCCATGCTAGGAAAACACCAAGTATTACCAGGTCTTGTCTGTGCAGAGAGAGAGATCCCTTATCACATTTTATAAGTTTGCATTTAATAGGCCAAATAAAATAAAGCATTTTTAAAACCAGGAAGCATTTCAGAGAACTGATTTTTTTTCCCCCCATATAAAAATCACAGTTAGAATTCAACTTTAAATACTTTTCTGGTTGGAAAAAAAAAATCAATTGAACTGATTACCTTGTTGAGTACCAGTGAAGATTTTAGTTGTCTTTGTGATTGCACTTTTTCCTCGCTGGCTTTTAAACATAAAAGGAAAGTGACTTTACTGCTGCAGTAAAAGGATAGGCCCTAGTCAAAAATCAAAAGCAGAGCCATTAACCCTGTGCGTGCTGCAACAGCTCTGGGAACTCCTGAAACAGCCTTCAGAGAGAGGCTCACTGGCTCTTTCTAGCTGCTGTTTAAGAAGCAATATGCACATTTTAATTTGACGCTTGTTATTTGCAAAGCAGCTTCTACCTCTGTTCACTTCATCTTACACCGTTAGAAGGAATTCCTACAGATCCGAAGCCAAAGCCCACTGCTGTCAATGGAGAGACTACCTTCCTTGTCACTATGCTTTGGACCAGGCTCTTAGTGATGGAAGACAGGAGACCACGGCACTGAGCAGAGGCAACCCACTAGTCTGCTGTGCCTCAATTTCTGTCCAGTGCAGCTGTGCTATTCACCCATCTTTGCAAACCAGACCCTCAGGAGAAAGGTGGCATGTAGGTGGAAAGTGTTCATATTTTTAAAGACGAGTCTACCAAAAACACAAGTGCTTTCCCTCATTTATCAGATTGAACAGCACCCACCGTCGCAGCACCGAGCACTTTTCAGCATGTTCCCATGTACCGAACGACTCAACGCTCCAACGTAAGAGCTTAAGTCAGGCCCTTTGCTCCTCTTCCCCATCCCTAGTTTTCCTGCATATCTTGTTTTCGGCAATAGTGAGAGCAAGTGCAGCGGATGCCCTGCATTTGCATTTGTGGTAGAGCTTTGGAAGGGCATCAGACAACAACCCTCTCACATTTTGTTCCTTCTGAACAAGACAGGATAATATGCACAGCATATTTCGAGTGTCAAGGTCAAGATGACATTTGCCTTGGGCCATATCAGAAAGGAAAGGAGTCCCCAGTGCACATGAAGACGGCAATTTCTCTCTTATAGTAACCAGTTTCCCCGAGGGGACGGTAGTGGTAGTTGGTATTTCAGAACATCGTTCAACAATCCTCCAAGGGCAGCTGTTGACTAATTTGTCTCTAGGAAGGAAAGTTACTTCCTAACTCCCATCAGCTGCTGGCTGGGCCAGTGCCTGAAAATGAAGGTTCCCATCCCATCTTCACTGCTCTTAGGCCGTTTAATATGAAGGTCAATGCTCCTTTCTGGAACTGTACAAAGCAACTCCACCTTGTGGCAGTGAGTGCCTTGGGTTAAGCATACAAAAAACTAGAACGCTTGGTTCCAAAATGATACCTTTTCATTAGATGAACTGGAAAATCTCCAAAAAAAAATCATCCTTTTCTGCAAGCTTCCGGGATCAAAGTCCCTTCATCAGGCCCTGGGAAAAGCATAGATGGTACAAGATGGTAAAAAGTCCCCATAGGTAGGAAATAAACTTCATTTTTGCACAGAGGGAGCTGAAGACAGAAGGCCTCAGGTTAACCATGCATTCTGCGAGCAAAACAACTCCTCCCTTTCCCAAACATTAATATGGGTTGCCTTTTCGATTTCAATAGCAGGGATTTAGAGGCCACCCAGGTTGAAAGCATCTGCCCCAACACTGCCAGTTATGTTTTCCAAGCCCAGGTCTGAGGAGCAAGGCTGGCCAGGAACTGGAATAGGTGAGATGCTGCAGGAAGGGTCAGTGCCTCAATAGGAGCACCTTTCTACTGGAGTCATAACTACAATTCCCCCTTGATTTCAGTGGGGGCAGGGTTAGGCTAATGCTTTCTTGGACACTCGTGCACTCCCATCCCACTTTTTAATAAGCTAACAACCTCCAGCTGGGAAAGACAATTCCAGAAGCAAAATCCGCACCACGGTAAACTCCAGAGGCATCGGGCATTAGCGCCTCTGATAATTCTTCCCCTCGCCTGACAAAGTTATATAAGGCTTCAGGGCATGTTGAGCTGCTTTAGTTTCCTGGACACTTTCTTTTTGTTCCAGCAATGCACCTTCGACGCCAAAAGCATTTTCACACTGTCATCGGCTCGCGAATAAGATTCTGTGTGCGTCTCTCCCGAGATCTATATACTTTGCTCTCCGCTCATAATGGACATGCTTACAAGACAATCAGTTAAAGGGAACAAAAATAGATTTCCCAAACCAAATATAATAAATCCAATGCTTTGCCCCCTCTCCTGCAAAACAGGCACAAACTGTAAATATGAAGCTGACACTTTCTAGGTTTCTGCGAGTACTCGGGGCCCTCCGAATAGGGAACAGAGCCAGTGGGAGACAGAGTGCGCGCCCAGAGAGGCAGCTTCCCTCCAAATAATCATCCAGAAACTAAATAAGCTTTCTCCAGTTAGACCAATAGTCTAAAATAGCACAGATCTTGTTATTCAGTAATGTGCTCCTGGCCAGAATTCACTCTGCTTCTCCTGTCCTGGATTCTCCAGACAGCTATTTATACATTTCTCCTGCCACCTTAAATCACTACCTCCATTGCAACACTTTTATTGTATTCCTGTTAGAAGACATAGATTGTCATTTATGTGCAAAGACAAGTTGGAGATGCGACAACGGGAACAGCTCTTTGATGCATGTTGCAGAGGTATCCGGTCTTACTGCCCACTGCAGAATGGCTTTCCCATCAGGACATGCATATGATTTTCAGTCGCACCTCTCCCTTTGCATCTTGAGAGACACTATATGTGCCTGGGCTCCTCCTGGCTAGCTCTGCCCCATCCTTTAAATGGCCCAAGAGACAGTAGGTCAAATGCTTAAAGAAGGGGCTTTACAGCTTGCTCTTCCTGCACCCTACCTTTGGGTCCTGCCAGACAGGTTCCCCATGATCACTGTGAAATCCAGTCTTCAACAAGGCCAGAACCCTAAGGCAGACCAATCTCTGTCCAACCCAAATCTCCCACTTGCATTGACTGTCCAACCCAAGTTTCCCACTTGCATTAAACCAAATGAATGCAAATCTAATTAAAAACCTGGTGTACATAGCCCTATGTACACAGCCTGGGGTTCCCACAGACACCAATACTGGCTCACGATAATTATAATTTTCAGCGGAAAGAGCCTCATCTAGAAAACGTAAACTCTTCCATAATCGTGCAGCAATCATCACCAAAAAACTGCACAAGCAATAGGCGCTGGGAGGCAGCCAGCTTCGAAACCAAATAGAGACAGAGGCACACAACACTTGGAGGCCAACCATGTGGCTTTTGAAATATGGCTGGTAGAAAAATACGGCAGGCACCATATAAGGGACACCCAACAGATCTCCAACATGTGGATGGGGCTGTTGTGACGCACAGTTTATATTATGCTTGCAGACTGCCAGATCCGAGGCGTTTGTGACGTCTCAAGTTTTACATTCAACTCACCTTATCTGTCACTTAACTCAGTTCATTTTGATGCCTAGAGTATGTGATGCTTACTACGTGATGCACATATACTTTCCTATTTCCTTCCCACTTTGTGAGGCTAGTCCAAAGCCCATGGCAGTCAAGAGGAAGACTCCCATTCACTTCCGGGGCTTTGGGTGAGATCCCATATTTGCAATCATAACAGTTCCAAGCAGGAGATAAATTTGTGATGGTTTCAGATAGTTTGACAACTACAGGCCCCGAAACCTTGTAAACTCTGTCTCCAGACCTCCATGCACTGGCACAAGTGCTGTGTTTTTCAGGTCTGAACAGAGCAGAGCACGGGCTCATTTATAGCCCCAAAGTGCTCGAGCAGGGTATGTATAGGCAGGAGTGACTTCTGCTCTGTATCTGAAGTCACCTCATTGTTCACAGCTTATTGTTTGCTTTGAAATGTGAGAGGGGAACAATGTCATTTATAAAATCCAAACTTTAGGCTAGCAGCCAAACTGCCCGGTTGGCTTTGATATGAGAACCGAAAAAGGCCCTCACTCACTCATTCACAATCTGGCCCATTATCAATGCAGACTGCATGCAAAGGAGAGAATGAGCAAAACAGACACTGGCTACCCTTAACCAATCAGTTTACCACTACGTTGTCCCCTGTCCACTAATATTCGTCAATAAAAAAAGGTTACTTAAATAATATAAAGTAAAGTAATTAATTACTTAAATAATATAAAAAGCACTCTGAGATCTGCCCCTGGTTACCGAAGCTCTCTCTTGGCT
>NW_017729012.1:5796939-5805697 GCF_001723915.1 Gavialis gangeticus
GGGAGGGGGGGGAGGGGAGGGAGGAAGAAAGCATAACAAAGGAACTGTCTCTTTAAAAGCAGTCCCAAGAATATTAGCCTTGAAAAATGCTAATCTGTCTTCGAGTGTTAAGTGCCATGGACTTAAAGTGCTGTATTTCACACACACACACAATCCAGATATGACCCTTTTCAGGGGTAGGAGTGTTTAAAGTAAACCTGACATTCCGACTACTACTACTATCAAAACATCAGTTCTGCAGAAAAGTGAGACGCAAGGAAGTATAAGAGTAGATATGCACACACAAATAATCACACATATTAAACCTGCAGGTTTATATATGGAAGAACCAAAACAACGGATAGATTTTTTAATCTACTGGGTAAAAGAAAAGGAGCACTCCCCTGAAATGCTGAATTTAAATCTCTGCCTACAGCTGCCTGTACCAAAAAAAAGAAAAAAAAAAGAAAAAATCCCAATGAGAAGGTGGTGTTTAAATGTTACTTTTATTTTATTTTGCATCAGTAGTTCCCATTTCAGAGCCTTGCCTTGCAGGTCAGTTTGACACAAAAGCAGAAATGAACTAAAGAATGTTTTCACTGGATTATTTAGAAACATCATTATGTTTAATGCCATGCAAGAGATAGGAGAGGATCACACTCCATCTCCGGCGACGGAACATTGCCACACAAAATCCTTGTGTTCTCCATCGTTACGCTGTCTGTTTTTGCCCTCGTTTTGATTGAGGATTTAGCTCCTTGTTGTCTGAGGATGAATGTTTTTATTCCATTTGCTCCCAGGCCAGTATCAAAAGCTGCTAGTACATGGGTTAACCAGATGATCCTTTAATACACAAAGAACCCCCAAACAGCTTAACCTTAACCCATCCGTAAAGATTCCACCCAGACTGCTAATGCTGTCCTGAATCGTGTTCTCTATTATTACATCTGAAATCCGTTAAAATTTCACACAATTTCCTGCACAGCAGTGTATATAATAATGCTGGGAGCCAATATGTTTCTATAATTGGGCCTGTAGTGGGGCAGAGTCCAAAGCAATTAATCCAGCCTCCTTCCTTGTTTGCGCCCGTATAAAGCTGACAGGGTAGAGAGTAATTGGAAACGAGCGGCCTCTATCCCCTACTTTAAATTAATATTTTCCTGTTCTGATTTAATTTCACCCGGTAACAGTGACACAAAGACACGCCATGTCAAGCACTAAGTAATCTGCAGCAGCTGCCTTAGGAGGAAACTTTTATTCATCAGTAATATACTGACCTGTATATCACTTCACATACAGTACACAATATTCCTGTCAAATAGGCAGCTGCATTTAACTCTGCACAATCAGTGGAGAGGGGAGAAGAGCAAAAAATCCACATGTAAGATATCAACAGATACAGGAATTAAATTAATCATGAGAAATGCACCTTTACAAAGCAAAGTAATTAAAGAGCAAATATAAAAACATGCTAATCAGGATACCCAGGAATCCATGCAAATGAAAATCCAGAAGGGATGGCTAAAATACCCGGGCCATTAAATCAAATCGCTGCGAGAATAATGGCTAAACTCTCTCTTACTTGTAACACTCAATTTATGTAGTCAATATGGCTCTGAATGAATGAGTGAAAGTACTAAGAGCACAAATCTAAATTCAATATACATATCTTAGATAGATCCCCAATGCGGGCGCATACCAGCTGACAAGCTATATAAAGGGGGCACTGCTGCTGCCTGTGGTAGGAGAGCAGAAAGAAGAAAACTGGCAGCATTTAGGAGGATTCCCCTAGTTACAACAGACCAAGTCTACCTAAAAATGCATGGGCGATTTTAGCAAATCCGCACCTGCCAAGGAACTTGTGGAAGTCTGTAGCTGTTCAATACTTCACAGTATACTGGAAACACAACTCAGATGCTGTGGTTTGAAACAAGACATGCACACCCCATGTGCATGTGGTATTGCTGCTGCTATTATAACTAGGACTATCTCTAGATCACCTATAGCTCCTAGGGATACAAGGCCTATGGCACAGATCTGACAATACAGGACAGCGGTATGCACACACATATTGCAAAATCCATATGCAGCAGTGCAAAGATAGAGCAAAATAACATGTACACAACAATGGTGAAAATACTTGGACCCAGAATCTCTAATCCCAGCTGGTGTTATTTGCCAAAGGGAGTTATGCCCTCTTTCCTGAACCAGGTGGGTGTTTCCAGTTGCCTAGAAAACTCCTCCTCCTGCACGCATGCAGATTTCAGCTCGGAGGCTGACTGCTCCGTCATTTCAGTCAGACGTAGCTCTCACTCGATGCCATGATCATGCAAGTAGTCCCTCAAATAACTTGGACAAAGTCTGTCCATTTTGCCCGGCTTCTGCTCAGAGGCAGAAAAGGCAGCAGAGAGCCAAGATAATAGTCTCACAGTCCCGAGAGTAGCTTCTGTGATCCAGTGGTTGCCTGTCTCCGTATCAGCCCTGTTGAAACATATGGCCCATACTGCAGGTATCTGATTTGTGCAGGCGCAAGTGCCTGCAGATATTTCACAGGTGAGTTAAAGCGAGGACACATGAATCAGACTTTTATACTGAGCCAGGTTTGCATCCAAGTTTATCAAAGTAATCCAGGAGGAGCTGTCTGAGCTTTATACACAGAAAAGAGCAACCTTGGAAGAATATTGAGGGACAAGGCAGCTTAGAAGCAGATCAGCAACTTATTTGCAGATGCTTACATTTTTCTCTTCCTCTCTTGTTCTTGATTTTGGTGGATTTTCTGCTCTCCCTCTCTCTATTACATTTTCATTTATAGAAGTTATGCTTACCATATCTCCAGCAACAGCAATTAGAAATACACTTGACAGTGTCCTCTCTTTTGGAAGTTCCCTGTATTGCAGCATGGCTAAACTGCTGGTTGATCATATAGCAGCAATGATCTGAGCTGCAACCCCAGGACCTTGCTCCTATCATCCATAGAGCTGCCACTCTAAGGATATAACTACTATCATATCCTCCATGTGAACTTCCTTCATAAATTCACTCTGAAACAGGAACCGGAGCAACTGATGGACACGCAGTTGTTATGAAGCGTACGTTGTCCCCTAATGTGGTTCCAGTGTTGACACTGGCTCACCATTCATTTTCAGGTGGCATTCAAGTGCTCAGAATCCCCTGTTAAACCTGAATTAAACTTGCACCCTTCCTGTCCAAGGAAACAATTCCCCTCCATGTCAGACTGTTGCAAGATGAGCAAGACATGGGTATTAGCACAGAGTCTGAGTGCCCATGTTCCTGTGTAGGTGGTGGCATGCTGCTGGTTTTGCCAAAAATGGGAAGTTCAGCTTCTGCAAACGGGTCGCTCCTGCACGCAGGAAGGTCCCTCTGTTTTGCTACTGCAGTCTGTGCTGCATTCAAATACATTTTTAAAACGCTTTATACATTTTAAAGACAGACATTTGCTCTCTTTCCCCAAGGGATGATGGCTCTTCCAGAAGCGAGCACATTTAGAAGTCGTCATTTGCCGCAAGAGCGTGCTGGGAGAGGACCTGTCTGTTTTAAACCGACTCTCGCAGTTTTGAAGTTTGCTTCTGTTCCCCAGGGAATAAAAGTGGTCTTTCAAAACATTTTGAGAAACATGGAAAGGGCACGTGTTTGTCTTTGCTCTGTGCCTTGGTGGTTGAGGTGCTGGCCTTGGACGTGCAGAACAAACACAACAACCTTGAATGTTGCTGCAGAAACAGAGCCGACTTTTGAAATGGTGGCCACAGCAGGAATTGCTAAAACACGGGATGAACCGCAGTGTCGCCTTGTCCAGTACCATGTCCAGCAGCGCTCCGAGCCGAACGCTCCGCAGGAAGGCATAAAACCCTTTTTAAATGGATGTAATCAAGCCGTTCTTTTGCAAGAAAAGAACTTTTTTCCTGAGCCCGTGGTGAACCTGAAGCAGAAAGAACATTTCTATCTCACCGTAAACTTTGCCACATGGTGGTTCATCGTCCTCTTTCTCTCAAACTCTTTTCGGGCTCTCACTCAGCCATGTCTCAACAGCACCCCACACTGAAGTGCTCTTTCCCATTTTAAAACGTGTTGCCTCTTAGCTCGGTTGAATTAAAACGTGTTGTCTCTCCCCTCTCCCTCCTAAGGTAAGGAATGATAAAAAAGGAACAAAATGGGTCATGCCAACCCCCTTTATCGTTTCCATAAATTTTAAAACCAGAAGGACCACTACGATTATTTAGTCTGACAATCCTTTTCAGTTTTAAAATTTGATAGTTTAGCTATAACAGGGTGAATGAAGCACACCCTAGGCAAGTTCATCCTTCATTTTTTCGTCTCAAACTGAGGGGCAACATTATCAGCTGTTGTTCACCCCAGAGAAAGCTGCATTTCTGCAGCAGGTAAAATGATTCCCAGGTTTTGGTCTGCACAAATGTTTGTGAAGCGTTTAGAAATCCTTCCGGATGTCAGCTACTTCAAAACAGGAGAAAACTCCTCAGAGTGGAAGTGGTGGGGGAGGTAAGGGATGCAGACTTATCCACTTAGACTAAAATCCTTGTCAATATATTTTTCTCCTGGTGAACGTCTGCATACAAAGGGGAGGATAAAGGTCAATACAAACCACACGAAGGGTGGCGGGAGAAGAATAAGCAGGTGCAAAGAGTGCTTTAGCAATTCTGTGGTGGCACTAACCTTCCTGGGAAGACACAAAAAAAAAAAAAATATGCTGGAGCTAGCATTAAAAAAACAAAAAAAACAAAAAAGCTCAAAAGCTTTTGAGCATCAGCCTTGCAGCCAAGCACACCCAGCATACTTCGATTTTGATGTACAGTTTGAAACAAATCAATAGCAGTATAATAATACTCAGCACGCTGTGTAATTTTTATATCATTAGTTTTCATTTTCCGCTCCCCATGCATCAAAAAACTTACAACGGGCTCGTAAAGTTTATTTAGTATTCCATGAATTCCTAATCAGTTTCATTTCATAATGATTCAGAGCGGCCGTTGCCAGGGCCCCGGTGTCAAAAAATCGATAAAACCAACACACTTTTCCTGATGGCGGCTGCAAAAGGATCTATTGTAGGGGAATTATGATTTATGTCTGGGCTGCACCACGAGCAGCAGCAAGCGACAGCCTGGCTCAAGAGCTGAGATGTTCGCCAATAATGATTTATATGCATGCCTCTCCCCTCCTCCCCCACAACCATCTCTTCTTGCCCCCCTCCACTCTTATGCACCACTGTGAGGGCCCATATGCTGTGCATTAGCAGCAGCCGCTTTGGCTTGAGCGGGTGTTGCTGCACCTGGGCGTTCAAGATGCAGACGGGTGCACGAGGCCACCTCACATCCCCAGGCCCCTGGCTCAGGTCAGACCTTGCCGTCTCCATAAACTCCTACGCTGGAGAAGAGCACAAGAGAGAGGGCTGGTGCGATCTCCCATTACCCACCCTTCCCCCTCCCTGCAGGCTCTTGCGACGATCCATTCAGCCCTGGCTCCAGATGAGCAGAAGGACAGTTCGATTTTCAGCAATGTGTGCGAGGTGCCTATTTGTCTTGGGGCGCCCGTTCTGTCAAGCTTGCTCCAGGCAGGGGAGGGAGAGAGGGCAGACAACAGCAAGGGACAGACTGCACATGTGTTCGCGAGGGGTGGGATGGAAGCAAGGCTGAGTGGCAGGGAGCAGCTCCGCTCCATCTATTGTCACAGCCAAGGAAGAGACTTTGCAAAAAAAAAGTTGTAAAACAGCTTTAAAGAAAACAAAAAAAAAAACCCTTTTCTGAAACTCAGGCAACTGAGAAGGCACAAAGTCTAAGCCAGCCTGTTATTCCTAAACACATGGCCCAAAGGACTTAAGATACCCAATATTACTATTATCAGTTACTTGGAAGCTGCTTGTATACATCAAGGAAGCAGAAACAGAGATACTCAACATGCGATAGGACTCTGTATCCTGTGCCTCTGGGTAGGGTGAAAAAGGGGAGGGCCAGACACACATCATTAGCAGGAGTCCAGTTTGTGGAGGAAAGGAGCACAGCACCATTTGGCTGTCCAGATTAATTAGCCTAGATATCTATTTGCCACTTTCCCCATTCAAAATGCAAACACACACACACATACACACACACACACACGCACACGCACAAAATCGTGCTCCATCAGACAAAGGTCTGTGTTTTTTGCATAATTTACCTGTTTTGCATCATTTCCGTGGAAGAGGCAATCACCGCTTTTTTAAAGCACAGCTCTTCAGTTCGTCTTAAGATCGTCCTGTGCCTTTAACTTACTGGACTTATTTAGATGCTCAGTGGTATATTTGGCGATTAGGTTGCAAGGGCATTTCGATGCCATGTCCAAAAGGAGAGTATATATGGCAGAGGACTCCGTTTGTATGGCAGAGGACTTAGTTCGAATAACCAAGATACACTAATTAACACCAAATAAAATTGGTAGAGTGGGGTGCTCATTTGTGAAAATGACAAGCATCTGTTTCTACCCCCAGGAAACAGGAAGCCAATTTCTACTCGTTAGGCAAAGAAAAAAGAAAAATGGGGCAAAAAATATTTATTCATCAAATGTAGGTGCTGATAAGCAGGGATCCTGGTTTTCTCTAATAAAAAAAAATCCCCAATTTTCAGTTAAAAAACAGTAACCCCAGATTCACATTTTTCCATGATTTAAATGAAACACCACTAGCATACAGATATATATATATAGTGGTGTTTTGTTTTAATCGTGGAAAAAATGTGGATTTGGGGTTACTTTTTTAAACCAAAAATTGGAGATATTTTTTTAAATGAGAGAAAACCAGGATCCCTGCTGATAAGAGAGAGCCCAGGCCTGCTAACGGGACTTTGCTTAGGGGTGCATTCATCTTAGCAGCGAGTACAGTGCAGTTCCTCACGTGTATCCTCTCATAGTCTACTGATCATCCAGAAAACATTCTAAAAAGTTATTTCTGATTAACTAAATTTCTTAGAAACACAACATAACAAAACCGCTTATTCATCTGCCAGAAGTTTATCTGTCTGGACAGCATCAGAATAAAACTATGCCCACTGGCTCTGAGCTTGTAAAGAAAGGCACATCTTTTTTATCAATGGATCCTTTGCAATAAAACAGAAATAAGGCCAGAACAGCATGGCATGATCATTTCAGCAGCGCAAGTTTGTGCCAAAGTCTCAACAGCAGAAGTGTTGTATGCCAAGTATGGTTATATACATCCCATATCATTATAATGCAAGGGACCAAATTCATGCCTGGTATAACCCAACAGAAGTCAAGGTGTTCACTTGACACACTGGTGAAGACAGAAGGCATTTACATTTTACACTCCTAAATTTTCCAGGATTGCCAACCCCAAAACATTAAAAAATACTGCTCTTTTAAAAGGAACCAGAGGAGCTTTTAACTTGCTTCCTGGCTTCTAAACATTTTAGGTTTATAGGGATCATGTTTTAAAGCTTTTCTCTGCAACTTCTTAGGCTGGAATTTTTTATTTAAACTAAAAGGCTAAGATTCCTATGCATTTCCAGGAGCCAGGAGAGACTTACTTTTATTCAAGTAAAATGCCAAATAATGCGGGACTCATGATTTAAAAAAAAACAAGTCACAAAATGGGCATACTAGTTTTCAAGCAAGTATTTATATTACTGTTTTTGGCAAATCCTTGCTAACCAAACTGCGTCCATAGCTCAGATGACTGAAAGAGAAAATGTCCAGTACCAGTGTAGCAGGAACCAAAATCATTATCCAAGGATGCTGTTCAACAAATTTATCAAAGCGCACACAGATGCACATAGGCACTAAAACCAGCATCCTGGCTGGCAGCCTCAGCAGAAAATTGTAAGGCAGGATATGCCAAAGAGAATGAACTCCTCCTTTACCTCTCCTCCAGCTATAAAAATGGTTGCTTTCTGAATAAGTGCAAGGTATATAGGCAGGGCAACTAAGGAAAGCTTGAACTGATATCTCAGGCCTGAAGGGAGACAGGACAGGTTAGATCTATCCCAAGCACCACAAGAAGCATTACATTCAATTTAACTGGCTTTTTGTTATTTGTTTTAAGTTTTGCCAGGCCTCACATGAAGATGTTCTTTTGTTACCAAGACAGGATTTAGTCCAACAAATATTTAGCCAGGTTTTTAAGTGCATACTCTCTCCTTGAAGAGATAAATGGTTTTAAAGAGACTCGGGAAGCATTTGTACCTTGCGTGTATGAGAAGCCTAAGTGTCACAAAAGCTTTGCGCGTGGCCTCAGCTCAGGAGCACATTGCAACCATTGAGCCTTTCCCTTTTAAGTCCGACGATGGACTGGTTTCTAGCTGAATAATAGAGCTTCGAAACAAGAAATGGCAGATTAGGGGCCAAATTCAAAGGTGAAGAATGGGCTTATATCTATAAATCAACAAAAACTGAAGTGCAGCTTACACCCAGAAGAGAAGGCAACAGTGGACAGGTGGGAAAATGGAGCAATGGGGGAAAAGGCCAACTAATTTATCTCACTCCATCACGTTAACAGCTTTGCTACTGCAGATTCCTTCTGTTCCCCTCTGGGTTCAATTCTGCCACTCTTGCAGATGTTGAGTAGTTTCTTAATCTGCAAGAAGTCCAGCTAGAGCCCACACAACTGTTCATGGAGAAAGGTGCTACTCTGTGCAACTACAAGAGTGGGAAGCGTGCCTCAGAGTGCACACTTACGCGTGCAACGTCCATTGCTATGCTCGCACCACCATTATTAGCACTTTGGAAAATGGCCTGCAGAATGATTGGGGGGGGGGGGGGA
>NW_017729012.1:5805800-5814693 GCF_001723915.1 Gavialis gangeticus
GGAATCAGTAAGACCCAAGATCTTATTTGCAAGAAGGGCAACATGCAGATGCATCAATGAAGTCTCAGTGCATAAAAGTTAGGTATTTCAGTCCAGCCATAATAAAAAGAAAACAGTGTTTTCTTTCCCATGAAAAATAAAAGCTCAGTTCCAAACAGTTTCTATTATAAAAGGGAGGGGGCAGCTAAAATGTTGAGATTTAAGGGAAAAAAATAATCATGGGTTTATTTTCCACAGGCTCCTGTGAATATTTTCAGCATATTTCACCATATCATAGCATGGTGGGCTCCATTCGTACTGCCAGAATGGATGTTCCATCATTTCTATAGTGGGCCTGTGTGACATTCATTAAGTGCAGCTACAAAGGGAGAGGGTTAAACAGCGCGGCCTCTTTTCTCTGATTTGGTCATACATCAGCAAGCGCTCCAGGTTAAATGCCCAGAATACCGCAGCAGATGGATAGGTAGAAGGAGAGCGGCAGATACTTCACCCCACACTACTTAACCCAGGGAAATGAGTCTCAGAGTCGGTGTCATGGTAAAATATGGAAGCTCACTCAGATAATGTGCAGTTGAAATTTTTTTCTGAGCCTTTACAACTGACTGCACTTTAAGATACCACATACCCCTCTCTGAAAACTGCCAGCTCATTTCTGCCAATGGTAGCTATTTTTGTGTGTAATTTATCTTTATTGGCAATCATGGAACAATTTTAACCCTTGGTGCGGCTGGCAATAGAAGCATGAGAGCAAGTGCTTTTGTGCCTCTGATTCTAAGGGCAAGAAAACTTTCGTCCCTTTTCAGGCAGTCTAGAAAGTGGGGTATTTTCCCTTATTTTTCTTTACACAAACTACCCTGTGAAGCGGGCAGAAATGTCCACATCAGTCAGTTATTACTGGCGAGTCATACAAAGGCATTACACGCAGACAGACATAGAGCATTGCAGTCCAAACTGCAAGAAGCCAGACCACGCATTGCATATGGAAACCACTTGTGTGGCGGCAGCAGTCTGGAGTCTCAGTCAGGGATCAGGACCCCACGGTGATAGACGCTGTGCAGAGCAAGGGGACAGTCCTTGCCCCAAAGAACTGAGTGTATTCTTGCCACTGTCACCTCTGTACTTTACTGTATAATAATTTCATAGACCATTGTGTATACAAGCCCTGGTTTTTATTTTAAATGCTGTTTGCAATCTTTATTAGCTTCAATGAACAAAGCTAATGCATGTTTTGGGCTGTTAATCTACAACTTTGCCATATTACGCAAGGTTTCTCGCTGCTTATTTAAAAGTTTTTAGAATAGGAAATCTGTAGGCACAGATCTTTGGGCTTGAATACTGAAAACACCAGAGCCAGTGGCAGTGTTTTGGCTTTGTATTTCAATATTAAGGCAAAGAATCCAGGCATAAGATTTTACATCTTTGAAGGACAGAGGTTTGCATAAACTGCGCCAAAGCTTAGTGCTTACAATCCAAGACCCTGAATGTGCAGCTACTTACACATACGCTCAAGTTACTGATGGGCGAAGGCAAACAGGTGTGCAAGTGTTTACACAACTGAAGCAGTGCCATCCTACTCGCATGAATAATGCCAAGGGGATGTGCCACTGCTTGGAGGAGCAGAGTCTCATGTTCAGGTTCCTTTCTAGGAATGATCCTGCCAGGCTCTTAGTCCCCCAAATGCTTGAATTGAGGTTACTATGTCCCTGGCTGGATTGGGCCCTAGAAGCACCATTTATTCAATATTGCCAAGAAGTGTTTGATCTTCTGTAAATTTAAAAGGCTCTAGAAGTGGGTAAGCCGGCTATCCAAATCCAGAAAATAAGAGGGGAGGATCAATTTAGTAGTGCAATGGGTACATGGGGTGGGGAAAGTGCACTGCTAAAACTAGAACCAGCACCAAGTAGGGGTAAAGGGGCAAAGTGCAACATTTAAATCTTGTTCCATGTTATCCCACAAAGGAAAGCATCCAGCTAACAACATGCAAATGCAGAAAAAGTAACACATGTAAACAGCATGCGTGTGCACACATGATCATCCCTAAGGCTATGCAAGCCATTTATTTGCAGAGCTGGAGAAATAAATTATTGAATTGTCACTGTAGTATTCCTTTTCCCTTAATAACCACCATGGAAAATCCAGAGTCCTGCAACATCTATTGTGTTTTTTAATATCTCAGAAATAATTGCTAATCAAAGCTTCATGTGGTGGGGCCAGTAGGAAGTGGATACATGTCCTCGACACAAAATTTTCATGTGAGCCGAAGGAGTGGGAAGATGCAGGGACACCTAATTTCCACCTTGTGATCCAACTCCATCTGATGAAAAAGATTGCCCAGCAGTCAAAAATCAAAGTCACACTGTCCTGGTGAGAGCCGGAACGGTGACAGGTCCTAGCATGCCGGGAGAGCAGGCATGCAAGCAAGTGAAAATTTGGTCTCCACTAGGTGTGGAAAGTCAATGTTATTTGTTTTTAAAGTTATTTTAGCAAATGTGTAGTTTTTGTTCTCTTATCAAGCCTGATTCAGTACATAGGGGTTCTGTTAGCTTATTAACCTTACCAAGCCTTTTCCATTATATTAAAAAATACGATTATTATTCATTAGTGCCAACTCTGTCACATGAAATTCAGGCTGATTTTTCTTAACCTCTGTGGCGACTTTGCCATCCAGAGGAGTGCAGGGTTTCTATGCTTCCGGCAGATAAAGGACAGAAATTCACATGGAAAAAAAAAATGTTTTCTTGGGGAACATCTTATCACTACAATATTTAGTTTAAAAACAAAAACAAAAACAAAAAACTTGTTTAGCATTCAACAAAGGTGGTGCAATTAATTAGCAGCTTGCCATATTCATTGTTAATTAGGTAACAATATGCCAAGCTGCAGTCACTAAATATGAAAACAAAGCCTTCTCAGGCAGCTAAATACTTCTGTCAACACCTAGCAATATTTTCCCTCTGCCCATTTTTTTTTTCAAAAAAGGGGGAAGAAACTGCTCACAAAGTATTAAATGCACAATTGAGGGGGGGAAAAAAAAGGCTGATATGTCCCCCATAGTCCACATTCACTCAACACGGGATCTTGCAACCACTTGCTAACAGGCATGACTCCCAAATCAGGTCAGTACTTAATCACATGCTTGATTTTAAGCGGGAAATTAAATATAAGCAATTGTGTTTAAAGGCCTTCTTGAATTGGGTACCTAAACAGGACTATATTAGGCCTGTGCAAAGTGGCCAGCATTTGTTTTGTTTTGGATTCTGATTCGGCCAATTCGGGGACAGAGATTCAATTTGGTGATTCGAATCACTGTCCCGATTTGATCTGGCCAAATCTGATTTGGAGATTTGGCTGCTGCCCCTCACTGCCCCACGCTGTGTGCGAGGCTCTGCATGAGCCCACCCTTGCTCCCCCAACCCCCCCACGGGTGCCCCGCCCAGGCCAGCTCCAGCCCTTTAATAAGAAAAAAACCCCACAAAAAATAACCCTAGACTCTCCGCTTCCTGCCGGTGGGGGATGATCCCCACTGCCCCGCAGCACGTGGGAGGCCCTGCATGAGCCCCCAAAGCCCTGAGGTGAGTCCTGGAGCTTTTCTTGTTTGTTTGTTTTTTCTTAAAGAGCCAGAGCTGGGGCAGGTGGGGCAGCTGTGGTGGGGGCCAGGGGAGCAGGGGGCTCGTGGCAGAGCTCACCATGCAGTGTGGGGCAGCAGGGATCACCCCCCAGCCCAGCAGCACCTGGTGAGCACTGGGGCTTTTCTCTAAAGTACCGAGCTGGGGCAGGCAGCGGTCCCCCCATGGTCCCATCCCCTCCCCCCACCCCTGGGCCCTAGTATTTACCAGCTCAGAGTCAGCTGCAGATCTCCTTTGCCAAAGATTTGGAGATCTCTGAATCGATTTAGACCTTTAAATTGGTCCCGATTCCATTCGGATTTGGGGAATTCGGCCACCGAATCTGGCCAAATCTCCTCCGAATCAAATCACCACCCAAAGCTTCACACATCCCTACTATTCATAGCATATAGCAAGCAAAAATGACCAGATATTTAGATGCTTACCTGCACCTTTAGGCCCCTAAATACCTTTAAAGATCTCACCCGCAGATCTAAGAGGCTACTCATACTGGTAAAGTTAAGTGCACAAGTCCCAGCTTGGGGATTACAGAATCAATAAGATGGGAAACATTAAGTTTGCCGAAAACTAACTCCCATCCCCTCCCACACACAATCTTCTGTTTTAAGACACCAGTGTATGCCATGACTATCATCAGTTGTTTCCAAGTTAGAGTCCAAACCTGAAAGATTGCACAGGTGAATGTCCTCAATACACACCAATTTCAATTGCAGTGGCAGCGTGCGGCATCTGGTAGAAGTGGGCTCTATAGAAAGGCATTTGCTCTGAAGACATTGGGCCTGCACAGACAAGACTGACAAAGGCTGGCAGAGAACAGAAACACAGAAAAGAGATGGCTTTTCCAAAGGTCAGTCAGCTGGTGAGTGCCCGAGTCAGGACTACATCTCCCAGTCCCCACTTCATAGTCCTTGTTACCCGTTGGTGATGATTTCCATCCTCCTCGCACTCAGCCTGCTTATCACAGCAACTTTATACCAGTGGTTCCTGCCTTGTGGGTTTAACCAACTACCGTGATGCCACATTAACATGCAAAACTATAGCTGCTCTACAAAAGAAGCTATAACATAGGATAAAGACCTCATCAAAAAATTTGTCACAAGGTATTGCACAGTGAGAGTAGCTGGTTTCTGGGTATTGTATTGCAAAAAGTACATGGCAAGGATGATGCCAATCAGAGAAGCATTACAAGGTATAGCTATGTTGTTCAGTGAATTGTAGCGAATTCAGCTGAGATGTTTTTTTCAATGTCTTCCCTAAGCTAATGTTAACCAAATATTGTAGGAGGAATAATAGTCCGGAGAGAGATATTCAAAGGCAAAAGAGCAGGGATGTTCCCAGTTTCCATCAATAATTGGGTCCCTAAAGATCTTTGTACCAATAAAAAAAAAAAAAAATTCCAGGGCCAGAAAGTTTATGAGTCTATTCATCCTGGAGCCAGGCCCAGGGCTACAAAAATTAACCCTGAAAAAAGTGCACCAAGACAGAAACTTTGGAAAAATTCTTGTTTGTGGCCATTGCTTTTAACAATAAAATTAAAGGGAGGGAACTTGTCCACTGAAGCACATGCATCTTCTGCAGCCAATACCATGTTTGTGTCAAGGTAACTTATTTCCATGGAGTCTCTGATACAGAATCAATAAGATCAACCTTCAGTGGTGTTGAACTTTGCATTGGGTAATGACAATAACTCAAATTGAATTTTAATTCTTTTAATTATAATGGCACTCAGAGGCCACATCACAGGAGGATTTTGTTCATCAAAGAAAAAAAGAATCCACAACAGCGGCTGGCAAAAGATGTCAACATTAGATATTTGCACAAGTGTATTAAAATGTTCTGGGCTTTCTCCATTGACAGGACAACCCAAACCCAATGGTACGTCTGCCTTAGAAAGGCAGGTGTCTTTCCAAACAAGCCACAATGCATCTAATTTGTATAAAGACTGGGGACAAGTCCACAAACTCGCCATTTATGCTTTTTTTTTTTTTTTTTTTTTTTTTTTTTTTTACAGGAAAGAGATTAAACTTTTCAGAAGCTTTGCACAGCCTAGCTAAAGATCCAGAAGGACCAGTTCAACCTTTGCCCCCTTTGGGGAAACAAGCAGTTATTTGAGGATGCTTTTTTTGGAACACATGCTGTGGACATCTGTGTCAGCAGACCCTAATCAAGGCAGACCCACAGGGTTGGACCAATTTGTGTTGAAGGATTCAGACAAGAATATGAAATTCCTGTTGGGATAACTAGCTACCTGTAGGGGCCTGGATGAGTCGCCTGGATAGATTGTGAATATGAGTGACAGTTTAATCCAGTTTTTTACCTACAAGCCTTTTAAAGGGATAGGTTTTCAAAATAATTCTCAGAAGTTTGAGTAGCTCTAGGGAGAAAATAATCCTGTTTCGTTCCTAGTTTTGTTGTGTTGTCTGTTTCTTTTGAAGTAAAAAGGGAGATTTGAATGAGGTGACTATGGGGGGGGTTGCTTTCCAGAGAGGCATGCAAAGCGACCCCTGTGGTCTAGTTTGCAGGGGTGAGAAGCAAAGCAGCCTTGGATAATATTGCTTGGGGGCTCCCGACTTGCTAGCTTCTATTCATTTGCCATGCAATATTAATACAACACCCCCCACCATGATTAAGTGGCACACTGCAAAAGGCTACTCATATATACACACGTGCATATTCATTCCTTTTCTCCAAACAAATCTAAGGGCCCTCTTCCTACCTTTGCGCTTTTACTACTGTAGTCATTCACATCTTGACGAGAAGGCTGGGAAAGGGATAATTACAAGTACAATTTTTCTTCCACTGGATACTGAGAATATAGCTCAGCATCTAATGGTAGGGTAAAAGCCTCCTATAGGAGGGAGACACTGGAGAGAAGAAACAAGGCCATAACGGCAAATTTGTATTTTTTTAAAGCTTGCAGTCAAACAGGAGACCAAACAGAAAGAAGACCTCAACTTTTCACCACCTCATCTTGTGGATTTTCCTACCAACTCATAAATGTTCAAGCATTTGGGGCACCTACTGGGGAGCTGAAGCTTCTTGCAAGTATGTTGACCATTTGCTGCTCTCTCTCACCTTTCACCGACCTCAGCACCAACATGATCGTGAATTGCAAGAGGCCTTCACGCCGGACTTCACTTGCCTCTCCTGTCCACTGGCACAAAGCAACATGACTCCTCCAATACCAGTGGCTTCCCCCAGGTATGAAACCTTTCAGGGGAGCGGGATAGGGGTGGGGAAGGCAAGGATGCAGCCATAAGGCTTTGGGTGTAACTGGTCATGTCTTAGCGCAGACAGCCAGAGCTGCTCTTGTGATTTGTCTCAATTAAGCCCTCCTTGGTTTCAAGCCCTGATAAACTACACCAATAGCTTCCAGCAGTCTTGTCTGCCCACATCCAGGGCTTCTTCTGATGCAGCCAGGCCTGTGGCCGAGGTTCCTGGCTATATCCCAGCTAAAGGTCTACGTTTCCCTAGTCTAGTGAAAGTCAGCATTGGAAGTAGTTTAGCAGTAGGACAGTCGCCAAGGGTGGAGAGGCCTTTTTCTCAGCAGCTTCTTTTAATTCTCATGAGATCACATTCTCCCCATGCCGCCTTGCTCAGGGTTGTCTCTCTCTATTGTGCTCCTCGCCAGTGTTAAATTGTCTGGAGCGGATAGCGGTGTAGAATGCGCCAGGAAATCACCCCTGCGGGCAGGCGTCAATGATACCCAACCGCACGAATGCAAAGCCATTTCAGCAAGGGCCTGCCGCTTGGGACAATGCATTGTAATGGAGATGCCCAGCAGGCCCCTGAAGACTCTGGGGGACATGCAGGAACAGCTCTGCAGCTTTTAGTGATAGCCACGGCATGTGCCAGTCTGACCGAGCAGTATCCACACACTTGAACTGTGAAGCAAAAACAACTGAAAGAGTGGAAATGACTTGGTAGAAGCACGCAGCACTGCCCTCAGGAGGCTTCGGGGTCAGGAGCTTCTCACAATTACATGTTCTCCAAGGGTCCACAAAATTGTTTGACAGATGATTTGTCGAGGAGCACAGTCCTGTTAATGAAACATGCTGTACCTCTGCACAGAGAGTGGTTCGAACACGGGGCGAATCAGTGAGATCAGACCCCTGGAAATCCACAACTATAAAGTTTCCACAGTCGTCCGAGTCCTGTTCCTCATCTTTCAAGCGACCCTAGCCACGAAAAATTAAATGCTGAGGTCCAGCACTAATACCGTGCACCGCTTCAACGCTTCTTTTTCAATAGCACACGGGTCTAATATGGCCTTCGGTGTATGGACAAGTTTCTCCCTGAATTAACAGCGGCAATAGAAACAAGAGTCTCTGAGACGCACTGTCAATATTTGCTCCACTTAACACTGACAGAGCACAAATCCTACAGCCAGCGCTGCACTGTTTCAAACCCACTTTTCTAGAAATGCTTAAGTAGCCCTAAACCAGAGTGCTAATGAGATTTTCACCTGATACAGACTTCTAGGATAGGAAGTTCTGGGTGAAGAGTAATGGCAGGAGGGGTTAGAAAACCACAAGCATCCTGTTAAATGTCAGGGCTAAAAGTGATGCCCGGTAGTAGAAACATTTATTTTTGTTGAGGAAATAGAAGCTACATAAAGGCTGATGCTCTCTCTCTCTCGAGGAGACCTTTTAAATATTGGGCCAAGACGCCAGTGTGTTGCTTGTTATGCTGTTAGATAGACCTTCATATACTGATGTTAGCCCCTGGTCCTGTCCTTCTCAACACCAGTACAGACTTCTCAGTGCTCTTTGCACCAGCCTTATTAGATTAAAAGTATTTTTCATGCTCTGTATTTGTCAGATAGATATCACTGTCCTAGTGGTTGAAACCTTTTCCAATTATTCCCTTTTATGACTAGGGAGGGGGGTGGGAAGAAGACTGTGCTGTTTCCTTGACCTGCTGCTGCATTTCTCTTCCCATTTCTGTGCCCCCCTGCCCCCAGCTTCTTTATTAGGAGATAAGCCTGCTTAAAACTTTTCTAGTGGGGCATAATATCAGAAGTGTGAGCTGAGGTTTTCAAGTTCATGAACAGGTGGCAGCCTACCTCTCTGCTAGATAAATTACTTCTCTGATTTATTAAATTCACTCAGCAAATTGAATGAACTATGTTCACGCTTAAAATCCAATATGGGCCATCATTTCACTTACTCTTCACAATCATCGAGCTGTGTGTTTATCTTTTTTTTTTTTTTTTGGAGGGACGGGGGGAGCAGGGAGAAGGGATGGAAGCAAACCCAGCAGCCATG
>NW_017729012.1:5819693-5823101 GCF_001723915.1 Gavialis gangeticus
TTTTTTTTTTTTTTTTTTTTTGGAGGGACGGGGGGAGCAGGGAGAAGGGATGGAAGCAAACCCAGCAGCCATGCTCATGTTGAAAAGAAAAAAAGAAAGGAAACAAAGGCTGCATACCAAGTCAGTCTTAAATATCCTGTTTCTCCTTTCAGGGGGTGGTTTCTTTCCAGCAGCAATGGTTTAAGGCAGGGTGAAATGAGTGCTGAATATTTAGCATGGATGGGGGGAAGTGGGGGGAGGCTTCATGTGTATCTGCACATACACGCTGCTGCGCTCAGGTGCTTTTTAGCATCCTTGCTCCTCACTGGGAGATGAGCAAGTTCACATCAGTGGCATTTCATTGCTTGCAAGCCAGCATGCCTGGTCTGTAGCATACCCAGTCTCTTTTGTACCTATACATAGGACCCAAAGGCAGTATTTAAAAATGGCTTGCAACTAAACGTGATACACACAGAAGCATCTAGGGGCCCCAACTAGGATCGAGGTCCACTTGTGCTGGGCACCGAACATACAAGCAGAGTCCTCCAGCTGACAGGGTATGTCCACGCTGCAGGCAAAGTGTAACAGCAGCTTTTGTAGACATACCCGAACCAGCTCCGATCCATCTAGCTTGGGCTTTGAGAACAGTGCAGCAACAGCACAAAGCTCCAACAAAACACCCAAGATGCTAGGTAAAAATTTGCTTCATTTTACCAATTATGGCAGGAAGCAGAGATGAAGGACCCATCCCACAGTCACAGCAGCAGGCAGCAGAAGAGGAATGAAAGGAACCCAGATCACAGCCACGAAACCATCTGCCCTAAACAGCGTCCTTTATTTATTTAGGTACAGACAAACAGTCTCTGGATCTTACCCTGTATTACCAGAAACAACCACCCGCATTTCAGTTCAAAACACCACTCTGTGCTTCTTGTCTGCTTCCCAGAAGGGCACAAGTCACCAATATTCAATGAAATACAAAGATATGACTGAGCAGCTTGAGGTAAGAAGTTGAGGTATGAAAAAGTTTTTATAAAGGCATCTTTCAAAAACTTTTGGTGAACAGGTAGTCTTACAACACAGAGTGCCAGCTGGAGGGTTTCATAAAGGGTTAATAGTTGTATCTTTCAATAGGCTTCTCTCCCCCTACTTAGATTTTTTTTTTTTAATAAATACTTTTTTAGCATAGACACACTGTATAAGGGCCCTTCTGCTCCTTGGCTGCTGCTCCTATAGGGGTTTAGAGCAAGTTGGAAGATCAGCAATGGAGAAACTATACAGAAGAAATGGAAAGCTAATCACACCAAGGGTTTTTCATACACACACTCATTTGGGAAAAGAGGAAAAGTTAAATTTTAAAGTATATTATATACATACACACACATACATATACATATATACACACACATATACAAAAAATCTCATCTCGCTAGCCTTTCACTTTCCATTATCTCCATTGTTAGTCGGAACTACGTATAATTTCAGAGTCACTTTTCAAGTTGCTGCCTCTTAAATTAATCTATCCTGTATTTAAAGAAGCAACTAGTCAAGCTAACTTCTGCCTTATGGTACCTCTAGCCAGTACGAGAACCAAGACAAAATAATCCAATTTTTAGTAGGCAAGCAGCTTGGAGGGCAGGACAGCAACACAAAAACATCAATGACATCCCTTCCACTAGGGTCTGAGACGTGCAGTAGAGTATCACAGAGCTGCAACTAGAATATGTGCGGTACTAGTAGAAAACAAGACCCTGATACTGTAAGGAGTGGGGTTTGGGTAGATTTGCACAGGATTGGATTGACACGCTCTGTCACCAACTATTTGCTTGCACCAAGAAAGCAGAAATGTTTGCAACATGGAGGGGTATCTAGCCCCATGCATTTTTTTCCCCTTTCTCCAATGGTCTTTATAGCTTGCTTTCCTTTGCACCGATACCTGAAACTTAATAGCTGCCCCACTATTAAATTCAACATACTGTACTGTACTAAGCTCCCAGTGGAGCAGAAAGCTGGCTCAGTCAGATGAAGAACTTGCGTTGCAGAGAACAGGAGAGGCTATGTAGCGTTAGAGCATCCATCCATTGAATCACCATTTGAACCCCAAGTGTCAGATCACGTTAACATATTCAGGGCAACCCAGAGTGCCAACCACCACAAATTGCAAGTCGCCTGCTTCCCAAGTTACTTGCTTCCACAGTTGTTCTGTTTTACCCTGCCTCAAAAAAAAAAGGGCGGTCATTTCTTTCCACCAGAACTAATTCCCATACACTGGCAATGAGAGAAATGCAATGTTCAAAGCAATAAAAGCTGGAAAGAGGAATTATTTTCTGCACCATTCAGATGGAAATGAAGCCTACCCTCAATTCCCCACCATCCACCTGGAGCTGTGGTATGATCCTATAGATCTTCGGATCAATACTGCATCATAGCTACAAAACTGGAAAGGGGAAAAGATGAGGCACAAAATCAAGGAGTGTAAATTTTAACTAAATTAGTTCTGTAAGGGCTTGTTTTTTCTCCCCTTTGAAAAAGTGCAATGATCAATTGGGGATGGGGGTGGGGGGAGAAGAGGAGTGTGTCGCCTCCTTTAAAGAGGAACAGAGTTCGATTCCAAGGTCATTTACCCCCCCGATTATGCTGAGAAGAGGTGCCTGTATGTTTTCTGGTTTGATTATGTGTTGAGAGGAACAGAGAGTGATACACCCCATATTATTTCTTAACGATTCACTAAATTGCGACATCTCCACAGGAGGAGAGGTTTAAACTGCCTCCCAGTTCTGCTGTCTGCCCAGGCGTTTTGTTACATGCTACAAGATGAGTTTCTGCCCACACAGTAGGAAGATGAAGGGTGCTTTTTTTTTTTAATCTTTCTTCCCCCCCCCCATTTTTTGGTTTGCTTGTATTCTAAGGCTGGATTAGTTATCACATGAGCCGTTTCAACCACATGAGCCCATGAACTCTTGGCTGCCCGCTGCCCCACCTAGCATCTCCAGAGAGATGTTTTAATTGCTTCTGAGGGGCAGCTATAGTTCAAATACTAGTCAACAGGTTACAAAGCAGAGTGTCCCAAAGGAGTGCTGGGGTACAAAAGGTGGATGCATTAGCAGCCCATGTATTTATCTTGAATAGCCCCACGCTGTCCCCTTGGGAAATGCAGCACCAAGCTGTTGTCCAGGGCAAATCCAGGCCTCTGTCCCACAGAGAGCACCGCAGATGGGGCAGCTCTGCCTGACAGGGGCAAAAGATGCAAAGCCCAATTTATACCACATGCTTTGGGGAGGACAGGAGACATGGAAAAGCACGGGCAAAAGGGACCGGGCTGCAATGACAATACCCGAGCCTCGGGAGATGCCCGCCCTGCACGTCTCTGCTATGAGGAAAAAATGGCACCTTACCTTCCAGCGGCGGGGCCTAACAGTCAAAGCAATG
>NW_017729012.1:5828101-5838992 GCF_001723915.1 Gavialis gangeticus
GGGCCAAAGGGACCGGGCTGCAATGACAATACCCGAGCCTCGGGAGATGCCCGCCCTGCACGTCTCTGCTATGAGGAAAAAATGGCACCTTACCTTCCAGCGGCGGGGCCTAACAGTCAAAGCAATGCCACGCACAGGCGTTTTCCAGGAGCACGCTCAAAACCTCCGGCAGGTCCTGCCAGCTTGTCCACACAGCAACAGCAGCTAAACCCCAAAAGACAATTGTCCTGCTCATTTTTTTTCCCCCCCTTTTCCACAGCAGGGAAGCTGTGGTACCTCATGCCCAGCCAGCTCCCTCAGAGCGGGAGCTTGATTGCTTGACTCTCCACACCTGAGGGGGGGCAGCGCACCTGGCCAAGCAGTGGGTTTAACCCTCTCCCTGCCCCCGGGAGTGCTCCCTCGCCTCACAAACCTGTTGGATGTTGGATTCGGGCCTGACTGAAACCACAAACATCAGTGCTCGAAACACGACTGGGTTAGGCTCAGCAGCATCCCTATTCTTACTATGGATGCAGTTGGATGTTTAAGACCCCCTAGCTGGGCAGGATATTGGGCTATTTAATACCCCCAGCTTCACTCCCTATTTGCAAAACACTGATGGCTTAATCCAAATTCGGAGTGAAGAGCACCGCTTTGTACCTTGGTGGGTGCTATTTCTTGTGCTGCTCCTCAGAGATCTTGCTCGACAGCAGCCCGGCTGGATCCTGACTAACCTGCGCGATCCCTGAAAGAAGTTGGTGGCTGCAGATTTCACGTGCGATTCAGTTTGGAAATGGAGCAACATGCAGCCAAAAGGGCACAAAGCCAGTGTGTGATCGAAACGTAAAGATGCAGGTAAAGGGTTACCACGCTCCTAGCATGGGACTGCCTTGGGGTGGGATAATAAAAGGAAAGGGGACTTTGCCCTCTCTTGGCTTTGCTGACTGAGGCTTGAAAAACTTAGCGTGGTTGTTACCCGGTGCCCTGACTCGATCTGCTTAGGCTTGGACTTCTGTTTTTGGCAGTGGAGCAAGCCTCAAAAAAATAAAAACAAATTTAAAAAGGATGTGACTTATTGGAGTTCGTGGTCTATTCCTCCCCTAGAGGTGAGGCTTACATAACGGGAGAACAGGTCTGAGAACTGCTTTTCTGACCCTAACTAAAGGGGAACCTAGCAAACCAAATCAAAGTTTGAACCTCAGTCAGCCTTTATTTTGGTGCAATGAAAGTTACTCTGTGTGTGTGTGTGTGTGTGTGTGTGTGTGTGTACACACATATAATATACATATTTTATATACACACACACACACTCATATAGATAGATATATCTACATATATAGAGAGATAGATAGATATATAGATATATTCTACTGAAGGTATATATTAAATTGAAGGTAGCCTCTGCCACAGCACTATGTATCAGTTGATCATGCACCTGTCCAAATGATAGCAATTATAGTATAATATACACATAATATAAATAAAATGAATAATGACAAAACAATAATGATAAAATTATATGTATAATTTTTAATTATTCTTTTATTTAATTATTATTATTTACATTATATTTCTATTATAGAATAATTGCCATCATTTAAGCAGATGCATGATCAACTGATGCACAGTTCTGTGGCGGAGGCTGCCTTCAGTCTTGCTGGTTCTTGCGTTTCTGGTAGGAGCATTATAACTCTCAGATAGCCTTTTTTAAAGGTACGAGGCCTTGTGGTAGCAGAGCGAAGCTTGCAAATGTGGACTCCAAAGGCTCAGAAGAAGCTAAAAGGTTGCTTACCTTGTCACTTTTAAAGCCATGTCATGAATTTTGAAGGTTTTGTGTTAGCTGCTGTGCAACATTGAACCAAAACTTCAAAATGCTTATCCAGGGTGATTTTTCAGAAGCTACCCACAGTCAGGCAGTCATTAAGACCCCAATCCTGCCATGGGATCCACACAGGCAGATTGCTGACATAAATGGGACATGGATGTTAACTGTCATGGATTTTGTTTAATCAAGGGCAATTTATATAACCATACGCTTATTTCTTTGGTATCCCCAAGCTCTTTGACAATTAGACATGGACCTTTCAGTCCTAGCTTATCTTTTTTTTTCTTTTAGGCCAAAACTTTGTGCCTTTTCTTCCCCTCTTCAAGAGTGAATTGTCTGTTTTCCTATGGTGAGGGTCATGAACAGCTCAGTACTTGTAGAGTGGGACATTAGGGCAAGCGCACACATGCTCATAGGATTCCTGAAAGAAGAGACTAGGCTGTCTCCCCAGATTTAGAAAACATGGCTAAAAATGCAGAAGTGACAAGTCACAAAGTGAAGATACTTGAGGACTATTTTAAGCGGTCAAATATTAAAAGGTGCGTGTGTGTTTATATTTATGTATCTATTTCTGAAACAAAAAGTGCCCGTCCAACTCTTCTTCAATGGGCATCTGTTGGAATTAATTTAAGATTGAGTCCTGCCAGGGGATTAACGTGCTGTCCTCAACCCAGAAATGCATGTAAGCACTTGATTTCAACGGGATTAGTCAGGAGTTGGGGGTCTACTCAATTTGCCGTTTCACAGATTTTGGAGAAACCATGAATTCCGGGATTATTGTCTGCAAAATCAACTTTAAAAAAAACTTAATAAAAATAAAATGCTGGTTCCTTGATGCAAGTCAGTGGTCCTCGCTGCCGCGGCCTACATGGGAGGCTGAGGAGAGGTACTAACTGCCAGGGAAGCATGAAGGTCAGTAGACAAGATGGCAGCCACCCCCATATCCCTCCTCCTGCCACCAAAGCCTCTCTGCCAATCAGTGCTAATGGGCAGGGCTGCACACGGGGCCGCCAGTGGACAAGATGGCAGCTGCCCCCTCTCCACCAATCAGTGCCAAGGAGCAGGCCCGGTAGGACACATCAGCAAAATTTGCTCTTTATGCTGCGACCAACCTGCAAAAAAATGTTTAGTCTCACTGTGATTTAAGTCGGGCCCTAGTGGTGAGTTGAAAAGGAAGTAAACTCTGAATCATTTTATGGGACTAAGTCCACCGTGCTCAGCATCTTGCTGTGCTGAACTACTAAGGGGGAAAAAATAAGAACACATCTAATGTTTCCATGAAAAAGCTCCCTATGGCACCCTGAAACATTAACACTGACCACTGAACGTGATCCTCGCAAATGGAAATCTCTTTGCAGTGGCTGCCCAGAGTCAGGACTCCTGGGTTTTGGTCCCAGCTTTGCTACTGACTTTGGGCTTGATCCAATGAAACTTGAACTGAACTTTGGACTTAAGTGCTTTAAAGTGGGACTTAGGTGGCAAATCCAAAGCTGAGCTCCTGAAACCCCCCACTAAGCCTCGATCTAATCCTGAAGGCAACTCAACTCCACGGGTGCTGCAGTTTGTGACCTTGAAGTTCCCCGAGTACCTGGCTGTTCCACCTGGTGCATGAACAGAAAATATTAAACAGTCATCGGGTAAAATATGAGAACGGTCCTGAGAACCGGAACTAAGCACCATCCTTGCTGCCTTCCTTAACTTTTATATGTGCCTAAATCCTTTATTGGATCTGGCACTTGCTCACTTAAGCAAGTCACTTCACCTCTCTGAGTTTCAGCTATCCTCTCAGTAAAATATGTATAATATTACTTGCTTGTCTCATAGAGGTGCTGCAAAAATTAAATTAATGTTCTTTTGTGGAAAAACTCCATAATGGGAATGAAACTAATCAGGTTCATTAGAAATTAATTAAGGTTCTATAAAACTGATCCTAAAACATATAGAATTAAATAGAGAACTATATTCTTTCTTGTATACATTTAAAAAAAAAACCCATATAGACCTCTATAGGAGGAAGATAATTTTACAGGATCATTTAAAAATTCCATAAAAAGATTATTATTCCCTATTAAACCTACTGTATTTTTCAGAAAGGTTTGAAAAGTCTTTGTGGGACTTGGGCATTACAATTTAAAAGGGCAGAGTCTTAAATGTTATTGAAATGACCCCAGAAAGAAAGGTTAAGCATAGATTGGATCAAGCCTTGGATATAGCCAGGAAAATATAAAAGAAAAAATCTAGACATTTTACTTCCTGCTTTTAAAGGTCCCGTTCCGAGTCAGGACAATGTTTAAGAGTATGCTTAAGTCAACGGGACTTACACGCTTACTTAAAATTAGGCATGTCCTATAAAGATGCAGAGGTTGAACTAAGTCTCTGTATCTGGTTGTCTGGCATGATTATTTTGCGTTGCTAAGCTTTTATAACATTGTATAATTAATGAATGTGCTAGGATGCCTGGAGCCTTGGAGAGAGGTCATTTTATCCCTTTATATCTAAAGAAACATGCACTGCTTTCAAGAATCAGGGCCAAAACTCTTTCTTTTCGGCAGTCATTAATTCCCGAATACTTACTGCTTTGGGGACGGGGTTTTTAAGACGGGTTAGGCCAGGGGTGGGCAAAATGAGGCCCGGGGGCCAGATGCAGCCTGCCAGACCGTTCTATCTGGCCCGCGGGACCCCTAAAAAATTTAGAAAATTAATATTAATCTGCCCTGGGCTGTCTGTCATGCAGCCCTTGATGGCTTGCCGAAACTCAGTAAGCGGCCCTCTGCCCAAAATAATTGCCCGCCCCTGAGTTAGGCACACCAGCTTCCTGGGAATGCACTTGGAGCTGGGTGCTGCATTTGTAAATCCAGTTCTTATTGCCTGATCTTAATTTAAACTTCATCGACACGTGAATATAGTGCTAAATGCAGTGTACCGTTCCTTATAGATGATCTTGGTGTGACAGGAAAGCCTTGTTTGCATTGTAGGTCTGCCTTGCTTGTGCTGGAGTGCCAGGAGGAAGTCGAGAACAAGGGAAGAATATAGTGCAGTTGCCCCAGAACCTGAAGTCACAGCTCTGACAGTGCTAATGTACACACGGTTCCAGCTTTCTTGCCACCACGACCTCTAAAATTTGTCTAAACAGGGCTGAATAGGTGACCTATCTATACTAGTCACTTCCCCCATCAGCAGCAATGGGAAATTTCCTAGCGGAGTTGCATGTAGCCACAGCCTAGCACTCCGTTTTCAGTATTTGCATGGAACAAATCCCTGTGGCTTCACTGCTGCAAATTGCAACGCTTCCCTCCCTAAGAAGAGCTACCCTGTAATGAGAACCTCACGATCACTACCAAAAGCGGACGCGCACAAAAGGTGCCGAACATCTCCCAAACGTTTCTAATTAATTTTTCCAACATGCACGGTGGGTAAACAGGCCATTGTCGCTGCTGCCAGTCTTTCGATGCACGTCTCAGACCTCTTTTAGTTTCGCTCAGAAACACGCTGACCTCCGTCCGAAATTCATTGACGCGAAGGTCTCTCCAAGCAAATGTTTGCAGCAGCAACAAAAGGGTAGGCAATCATCCGCCTGCTATGCATACAAGAGGCATAATAACAGTTTAGATTTCTATGGTAATTCCTTCAGATACAGTGCCAAGCTTTGTGGACTTTTTAGCTGCTGAATGACTGTAATATTTCTTGTAAGGAATCTCGAAATCAAGCATCTAAGTTCCAGGCGTAAAAACTCCTAGACATATTTCTGTACCTAGCTGAAAGCTAAACCTTTATTTATTTATTTATGGCTACGGCACTCAAAGGAAAGGGTGGCCAGCAGTCTGTGAAATTATTGTTTGCTTCTCAGTGTAGTTACCACAGCTGAGGACTTAATACTTGGCTATTGTCTGCTATCCTTATTAACATAAATATTGTACCAGTCAGACAGGATAGAAGTCATACATGAGATAAGATCTTGTCTGTTCCTGGTGATGTGATCACAACGCCAGTCAATTAAAACTGCTGGAGTATTTCGTAATCATTGTCATATCAGATTACTGCACTGGTGCATACTTTAAGTGGTAAAAGTTATTACAGCCTTGCATGGGGGGAAGAGGGCTAAAAGCATACTGCATCCCTGGTAGTTTATGGAGGCATTAAAATGACTGTGGACAGTGTTATAGTTATTCTGAGGACCACTGTAATTGTACAATAATTCTGTTTACACTTGTCCATCCTATTTTTCTTAGATGAAGTTATATATGAAATGATTCTCAGGACTGTGCAAGGGACGACAATATAAACCCTAGCAGATTGTTTTTCCTCACTTTTACCGATGGCACTTTACAATGCGCTCTTCCTTGCAGAGGCTGACTTTGGGTAGTCAATATAACATATTCCTATAAGACTGTCAGTAGGATTGGTAGGGTAATTTGCAGAGGTTTTGTGGATCTGCAAATTGAGAACCAGCCCTTGGAGGATTACGGTTTCAAATTTAATTTTACACTAATTCTAGGCATTTTTTGAAAAACGACAGGCTTGGTTTTACTGCCTCGTATACCATGTTATTTACTTCTCCTCGGGCTCTTTTTATTGTTTTGGTAGGATACCAGGCTAATGCAACAGTGCCCTAACTACTTAGCAGCACAGACCGAGGGCATTGGCAAGCACTGTGTCTAGAAGGGGGCTGTGATGCTGTGGAGTTAATAGGCAGACAAGTCTGCACTCGGGATGAAAAAGGACAAGCCGAAGGCCTGATTCTGAACTTACTTAGGCTGGTATAAATCAGGATTAATCCCGCTGCTGCAACTACACCACAAAGAACTAGGGTAAGCATGAATCAAGTCAGACCCATCGTTCTTATAACAGTTACAAAAAGTAATGTGCAGGCATTTCTTTAAGTCAAGGTGACCACCGAGCTGGGGTGAACATGCTGGCAGAAGAAATGCAGTGCCTAGTGAGCAAATGAGTTGTTTTTACAAAAACATGTATAACATTGTTCAAGGTCAGAAATCCATGTGCATCTGGACTTCCGGCACACTCTCTTGCTGCTTCTCAGGGCCACTCCGTTTTGGATGGTGACACTATGGTCTCTCCTCCCCGGATCCAAGGCTCCTATCACTTTTGCAAAAAGAGACTCTCTGTTAGTTATTAGCAGGACAGGGTTTATGAAACACAGTAAATCAGTCCAATCCTATCCAGTAGAGGGCAGGAGTTACTTGCACACGGGTTCATCTCACTGCAGGTGTTCTGAATTCATGTGCTACTTTTTCATCCGAGGATCTCCAAGCACTTGATTCAGGAATCGATACTGGGAGTTATGCACAAATGGGAGAGAACAGGCATCTTTCTTACTTGCATTGATTTTCAAAGCACTAAGCTTGTCGGAGAATGATGCACAGAGACCCACCTCTGCCCACAACTCGCCTAGGCTCTGCCCTCTCTGCTCCCGTGTGGAATTGGCAATCATGGAGCACACGCAGATTATACGGTGTGGGGATTAACAGGGTTTCCACTGCATTTCGTTTGAGATCAATACAAGCATCCACATGCCACCCTAGATCATTAAAAGTCTATCCTTTCCTGTCCTCCTTTGAAGGGAGAATCCCCCTGAATAACACTGAGTTCCTGTAAAAGAAGACCTCGCCTTCCTTCCACCAGGAAAAATCACGGGTTATATTATTTCTTAAACTGCTCTTTTAATACGATTATTAGTTTCCATCTGATGGTGGTAGCTCCTGAAAGCCCCAAACCGAGATCAGGCCCCCATTGTAACCAGCACTGCTCAAATACAAAGCAAGACACAGTTCCCTTGTCCCAAAGTATTCACAAGCAAAATAATACCCTGAAGAGTTCACAAATCCAAACAATTTCAAGACGCCAGGACCAGGAGTAGTACATGTAACAGCCTGCTTTTTCTGAAACAAATCTCCAATTTTTTTTTTTTTTTTTGAAGAGACAAAAAAAAATTTTAAAAAATCAGAGAGCACTTGTAGAAATGAGTAAGGTTTCACTTAGTGATAAAGGTAGTTATGCTCCAGTAATGAGGAGAAAGGGAACTTGCTATCAGGAATTAATGAGATCACAAAGAACAAAGACAACTAACAGAAGAAGCAGGGGAAGTGAAGGTTTTTAAAATGTCCCTGCTGAACACCAGGAATAATAGAGTGAGAAAAAATGGAGTAGATCCCTGTGGTAAAAACTATTAGAGGCGGCGAATTATAAAACTATTAACCAGAATGTAACTCCCAATTAAAAGATGATTTAACACTGGAATCTGATGGATGAATTTTGATTAAATGGAGAACTATTAGGAGCCCTGGGAAATGGACTTCTCCTGCCAGTTCTAAAAGTTAAAAGGCAGTTTGATATAAAAATTTATAAATTAAGGTTAATTACTTTAAATAACATGGCTGGAAGCAATAAAAAGAAATTTATAATACTCTCTAGGGTTTTAGGAAAATAATATAGATATCCGCACCTCTCGATGGAAAATCGAATTAGTGTCCCCAAGTACAGGTCGACAAAGACAAAGGCAAAATCAGCTAGCTGACAAAGGGGGCTGCATGAGAAGTTGGCTCGTCTCAGAGCCCTTGCTCAGAGAGAAAACTCATTGTACATTTACACAGCAAAGCTCTTTTCAGGAGAGGGATTTTCTGCAACGAAGAACAGCGCCTTGCATTAGGTAGCTTTTGAAATCCATGAAACGTGCATGTGACACCTGCAAAACCAACATGCCTTGTGTCCTGAGGACATCCAGAGATGCTACCTGGCTCTCTGTCCCTGAAGGCTGGTTTGCAAAAATTGACATGGGAGGCTCCAAACCAGCCATCAGCAGTGGCCAGACGACAGAGTGACCAAAACCTCAGGAATACAATCCATCCCCTGAGGCTCTACATTGTGTCTCATATTTCAAGACTTGGCAAGGTGTATATTTCAGCCAAAGCAAGGACCAGGCTCATTAAGAAAGGCTTATCTGGTTACTAACCTAATATATCATTCTGGGAAAAGGCAGGGCATGTATTACACAGCACACAAGAGTGGATTTCCCTAAGCCAAAATGCAGGTCAAGGATATTGGGATGGAGACGGGACCAATTAGGTTAAGGCATTTCCTATTTCAAGGTCACTGGAGAGAAAGGAGGAGATGATTTGGAGGCATCTAGGGGCTAGTTTCTTTTATTGTTTCAAAGGGATCACATGGAGAAGGTTTGTGTAAAGGAGGGGGACAAAACACAGGGTTGGATCTTCTCATCCAAGAAAGACCAAGGGACATGTCTCCACTGGCGGAAATCTTTGTTAGAGCATCTCCCCAGTGTTTCTTGATAACTCTTCCATGCAGAGCCCACCGAATGAGCCAGAAACCTGAAGGATCTCCAAGAGTCCTCATGGATTTCAAGGAATCTCCAGAAAGCTACAGCCCTCAGGAGAGGATCTCCACCACTGAACCGGCTCCACTCAGAGCAGTGATGCTTTGCAATGATCCCCACTGCCTAGCTGCATGGCTCTGCTGAGGTCTGGTTGCCTCCCAGCTACCTAGCCCATAACTTTGCCAGGTCTGCACCATGAGGCTGGAAGGGGGAAAGGACACACACGCTTCACTCCACCTCCCCTATCACCCACCTATCTTCGCGTGCATCTACACACCACGCAGAGGCATCTATAAATTCTTCTGAAGATGGAAAGTGCTGCAAAACTGGCTGTCCCCTTTCATCCCTGCAGGATGCACAAAGGCAGTCCCTCTGCCTTCTGGTCCTAAAAGCACAAGCCAGGCCAGGGTTATGATGAGTGCTGCATTTCTGCAGACGACTGAATTTGTGGTCAAGACGGAGAAAGGAAAAGAAACCTGTTATCAGCTCCTGGATGCATGCAGTCTGGCAATGCAGGTGCCGTTCTAACATCCAGCCTGTCCCATCACGTGTAGGGCATCTCCAACGCCCCATGCCCCTCCCACCATTTCCTCTCCTGCCCTGCTCAGAGTGCCACCTTCTTCTGTTTTGGTGCATACAGACATCCACTATGAAGCCACCTCCTGTCAGTAGGCAGCACTCTTTACTATACTTGGGTTTGTTAGGCCTGATTCTGCTCTTATTCATCTGGAGCAGGGGTGGGCAAAAAGCAGCCCGCGGGCCAGATGCAGCCTGCCAGGCCATTCTATCTGGCCCACAGGCCCCTAAAAAAATTAGAAAATGAATAATTTATCTGCCCCTGGCTGCCTGTCATGCGGCCCTTGATGGCTTGTCAAAACTCAGTAAGCAGCCGTCTGCCTGAAATAATTGCCCGCCCCAATCTGGAGTAATTGCACTGAAGTCCCCTACATACGGGCAGAATCAGGGCCATAATTGTATTCCACGAATACGATCCTGCTCCACTCTATTCTGCTAAGCCACTGATTTTTTGTCGGCCTAAGTCTTCAAACCAGACCCTGTCATTCCCCACCGCTGCCCCCTCATTCAGTGCCATCGTGCCCAAGGGTCCCCATCCCCATGCCCCCTTCTGCCGTTGTGTTTTGCTCTCCTCTCCCTGTCCCCAGTCCTGTGCAAACGAAGTGCTGCTCCTTTAAGGCTCAGTGCTTGTAAGTGATTACTCTTGGCCATCACTTTTTCTATATCAGACGTGTCATGGTGAAGAATCTTCAACCTTGACTCTTACAGCTGCCCTAATTATAGGACATATTTTTGGTGCTGTGTCTTTATTCCTTTCTGTGCTGGCACTCTGACCCCAGTGCTTCCTCCGTCGCGCTTGTGTTAACAAGGTTGTCCATTCTTCAGTTTCCTCACTCTGATTTGTAACTTGGAATTACCATATCTGGCTTTCACTCACTGACAACCGTCACTTTAAATAGGCCTTTTAAAGTTAATACGATGTCCATTCGAAAGTGGAGTATTACTTTTCAGTGATGTTAAATGAGCAATTGAAGGAGCTATAGGCTTTTCTTATAAGGAAAATTAAATTTTATCTGCCACTTAATTTATGGACAAGTCTAACCCTAAACAAATCTGTCATAAGCTGTTGTCATAGCTGAAAAAGAAATACAAATAATAATAATACAAGAATAACTCCAGGTAACAGGCAGACAAGGTTCTTTGGGTGAATCTGATACCTTTTA
>NW_017729012.1:5839003-5841131 GCF_001723915.1 Gavialis gangeticus
AATCTGATACCTTTTATTAGACCAACTTAAATAGTTGGAGGGAAAAAAATTTTTAGCAAGCTTTCGGGTTTAAAAACTAGGTAACAGTGTCAAAATAGAGCAAAAACACAGGGAGCATTCATAAAAATGGGCCTCAACAGCATCTCCTGTCCGGTGCTGGCTCCAACGGGAGCATATTGTTTCCTAGCCCACTGCCACCCAGGGAACAGTGGAGTTAGTCTTACCCGTCTCTGAACTTTTAAATACCTTCTTCCTGGATCTTTCTCCTCTCACCTAGCCTGATCTCCAGAAGAAAGTTTGGTTTCCTTTGCTGGCAGTATCCATTCAACTAGGATTCAAGAGATAATTATACTGACGGAGGTAGGTTCTTAGCTGGAGGAATGAGTTGCTCCATGAGCTTCCATGCAGTCGCACCTCTTTACATGAGTGGGAGATGTGCCCTGTGATCTTGAAACAAGACATAGAGAAGACAGACCCTGATGTGTTGCAGCTTAGCTGCACATAGTTAGACAACAGCAAAATTTGGAGATCAGGAAGGGATTCCAGGGGTGATCAGCGAAGACTTCAGAAAATGGTTTTGTGGTGAAAATACAAGACCAGAAAGCTGGGAGACTTCGGCTGCGTTTCTGGTTCTGCCAATAACCTCGTGCGTAGCCAAGTCCCTGTGGGAAGGAATTTCAAAGTAGTGCATGGCACCCGATTCCCTTTGAAAAAATTGCAGCCTCTGTGCCTCAGTTTCCCCATGTGCAAAGTGAGCTAATAAAATTCCCTGCCCCTCCCAGGGTAGTTGGACGATAAATTCCCCCCACTTGATAAATGATTTGAGCACTGCAGCTGGAAGGGGCTGGAGAAGCATGAAGTGCCTGCTCCAGCAAGAAAGCAATGGATCAAGCCAAATGAAGCAATCCCATTGACTTTCATCTCCTCGTGGATCAACATGCTGGTCCTAATATTTTTTTTCCTGGCTTCGGAAAGGTCAGAACGACAGTATATTGAATCTCTAAACATCCTGATCACACAGTTGTGCTGGCTCACTAGAATCCATTAATATCCAAGACACTGGGAAGGAGGTAAAAAAAAAACCAAACAACACTTCCTTCATGAACTTAAATCAATTAGCTGGGACTAAAAATGTAGATTCTTGTAGGAGAATAAAAAATGGAAAACACTGCGCCTCATTATCCTGTCTCTGAAGTGCCAGAGGGTAAAATTATCTTTCATGATGATGTTCTGCATTGATTAGTCAAACATGCAGGAAATCATATTAAAGATTTGACACCTGATGTGGGATCAAAAGAGCTGTGCACTACAATAGCGCATGCAAACTGCATGAACTGGTGTGTGCATTGACCGGGGAAAAGAAATGCATGCAGAGGAAAAGGAGTGAACAAGTAAATGTGAGAGAGGAGCTTAAAGGATTCCCTTATGGAACCGTCTTCCAGGTTTTAGTAAGGGACGAAACAATAAGGCTTGAAAAAGTTATCAGAGTTATTCCAAGAAGCTACAGAATTTAGTAAGAAGGAAATTATTATTGTTTTTGCAGGGCTTTGTCCACCACTCCCTAAAAGATCAGAAGCATTCAGGTTCTTTTCCTACTGGCAAGTCACTGGCAGAAACCAGATGCTTTGGGAAGAACGCATCGTGGAAAATTAAGAGTTTTGTCCTACGCTTACAGTGTCTTCCAAAGAGAGATAACGCTGGCAGCTGTGAAAAGAAAAGATGCCCCCCCATATATGATGGAGCCAGACCTACAGATGGCATAAAAACTGATGTAGTCCCAAAGAGTTCAGGCTAGCTGTAATGACTTACATTAGCTGAGGACCTGGACTGTAATAGTTTCTATTAAAAATAAGCTCAACAGCCAAGCACCACTAAGGACCAGCAGGAAAACCTTGGATCCACTGATGTTGGAGTTAAAATGGTTTTCCAAATGGTGCAGGATTGGCAGCTCCAAGTACTCTGAGACAGCGCCGCTGGATCCTGATTCTTCCCAACAACCTAGCTGCAAAAGGGTGGCAACAGCAGCAACCACTTAACTCTGAAGAAGGGTGAAAACTTCTCTCTCTGAGCAAATTGGGACTGAAAAACTTAGAAATGTTCACAACTTCAATGAAAAAAAAAAAAAAAA
>NW_017729012.1:5841142-5847439 GCF_001723915.1 Gavialis gangeticus
ACATTTTGGAGTTTCCACAAAGTTTCTCAAAAATTGCCTCTCCTCCTATTTTTCAACTGGCTCTAAACTGCACACCCCACCTTTTGTCAAGAAGATGCGTAGTATTTTCACAATACTAAAAACCATGATAACACAATAACACTGTGTCCTACCACTTAAATGTGTTCCTAAGAAGGAATTATTCATGACAGAGTTAGGATGACGGTTCATGGAAACTGGAAGTATTCCCCATCAAACCATGGAAAAACATGAGAGCAGGCCAAAAATAGAATTTCTTCCCAAGGGAATTTTCACAGTAGGAGGAAAAAAATTCTCATTCAAAAATTTCCCACCAGGAATTAGCAGTTTTCTGGCAGGAAAAGTCCAGTTTTCCTTCTGACCCCCATTTTTTTTCTTTTCTTTTTTTTTTTTTCTTAATAAAAAAAACCACCCATACTTTTCACTGAATAATTTCCAAGCATCTTTACTAAATAGGGTTTGATGTGTTACAGCAGCATGATACCGCTTTCTTAATATACCACCCATCTAAGTAATGTATTATTGCCATGTAACCTTCAGAGCTTGACCACTGGGCATCTAAGTGCACCTCAAATGGCATCTCAAAGAAGTCCACAGGACTCTATAAACTGCGGATCAGAGCTCCTCCTTATTAGCACCAACCACTTCTGACTTACACAGGCATAAAAACGCAGAATCAGGCAGCCAGCAAGAGAGTCAAGCCTTATATTAACAGAAATCATTTCAGCTACCACTGAACTCGGGTACCTCTGGGTCCCAATTGAGGTAATGGTTCAGGTCTTGATTCAGTAAGATACTTAAGCAAATGCCTGAACTGAACCATGTAAATAGTGGAACAGGAGCACTCTCTTGCATAAATACCTTGCCTCCATCAGAACCAAAGGGCATGCAGAAGCCCTACCACACCACAGCACCTGCAAATAGTAAAAATATTATACCAACTTGAAATTGTACCATGTACAAGTGCAGCCACTTCCCTTTGTCTCCTGTCCATTAGTTCTCTCTCTCTCTCCCCTATATTTAAGCTTCATTCCCTCTTGTTCATCCCTTTCTGTTCTGAGATGGGTTTTAGAGACTTTGATCGTTTCTTTCATGTTGTCTGCATTATCTCTTGATATAATCAGCATGTCTCCTTATTCCTTGGACTTCCTTGTCACCTTTAAAGTGAGATTTTATCCTTTCCCCTTCCATGGCAGAACCTTCAAAAAACAAACTCACTAAAAGATGTATAAAATGCACATTATAGTCCTATGCACTCATCAAGCAACCACCAGCAGCAACTCTGGGCTCTTCAGGCCTCACTTCTGCATCAGTGTTAACTAAAGCCATGGCATGGATAACCTAAATTATTTGGCAGATTACACCACAGGAAGCAGCTCAAACATTACTTAGGGCAGTTGCAACACTGATGCATAAAATAATGCACACTGCTGATAAAATAGAACAGTAGCTAATAAACGTGCAAAAAAATCCCCATATTTAAGTGATATCAGTCCCCTCTTTGAAATACTTTTAACAGAGTGCAAATTGCAATGGGATGAGCACATGAACCATGTGGCCAGCATATATCTTTAGCCTAAGAAACCTAGTCATAAACACTGAGTCTGCTCACTTTGAAAATAATGCTCATTTCCTACCTTTCTAGGGATGTCATTCTCACTCAGTTCATTCACTGAGCATCCCTTAGTGAAGGACTGAGACTCTGTGGAGCTCCTTACCTCGTGATCCCTCTCATTGCTTACTCTCAGCCTCTTGCTCCATTGTGAACACCACTTTTTTATTTCTCAAGGAATCACCATTACAAAGAGGTTTCAATGTAGGGATGGCAAAGAGATCTTGCCCACCTGTGTCCACTTGCTCTTTGCATAATGCCCTTTGGAGAGAAACTTCCTATTTTTTCCTTTCTGTTCCGTCTCCCACTGGATGTTAGGACAGGACATAACTGTCACAGTCCCAGGCCAATATCCTGCGTGGGCATGGGGCCAGCAACATAGCACCTTTCAAGATGCTTTACAGCACCTCGTGGCTGCCTCCAGATGAGAACATTTGAACTCCAAACAGAGCAGCTGAACTCCAGTCAAAACCGCAATTGATGGTGCTGCAAAATAAAAGCCTTACCTTTATGATTCCCCCAACCCCAAGTACAATAGCAGAAAAACGGATATTCTGGACTGGTTTGAAAAAAGTAAATGCTATTAAATTGGAATGAAAGAACCTATCTTGTATCCACAAAATATATCTAGATAGACATGAGAACCCTCATAAATTACTCAAGACTTGCTTAACTAATTCATAGATTGTAAGGCTGGAAGGGACCTCGGATGATCATCGGGTCTAGCCCCCTGCACCAAGCAGGAAAGATAACTGGGGATTCATAAGGATCAAAAGCTTTTCAGTGATTTGGGAGCACAACTCCCACTGCAAGTTATTTGGATGTTTTTGGAAACTCCGCTGGCTAAATAAAGACCAAAAAAGGAAAGAAAATATCTGCCAACGCTTTTCAAAAGTGACCGATGAGTTCTGGGTGCCTCGGGCTTTGTCAGCCCTATGGAAGATTTTTAAGTTCTCTGATGCTCAGAAAGTAATGAGTAACCCATCCATGAAGATCTGGCCTCTCTGAGACTCAGCATGCAAAGAAAGAAGCACCAGAAATTTCCAGCCGCTTTTGAAAATGTAAACGATAGTGCTTTAGTTTGGGTTTTTCTTAATAGATCATTTTGACTTAAGTACTTCTTTTCTGATACTTGTCTATTAGGGACCAGTAGCCCTACCAACCAGAATACCTGTGCTGTCACTGATTTCTTTTTAATACATACGTTATGTCACGTGACGCTATTAATGACCAAGTTTAAACAGTGAAGCTAATTATATCTGTAGTGGCTGTTATACACTGCAGCACACGGGCGGGCTGCCTGCCGGCCCTACATTTTAAGCTATGACAACCAGTTGTGAGTCCTTCAAATGACATTAGCCCTCCATCAGCACAGTTCTTGGTCTTTCAATGCTTCATTTACTGCAATGAGAGAAAGGCACTGGGCAGTCATGGATATTGTTCCACAACAGGTACGACTGGTTTGTTTCCTCGCATGGACAGCATGCAACATTGGCCGGGACATACCACATACCCGTGGTGCTTGAGCGTAGATTAAGTCCCAGACTAAAGGTGTTAAGTCACTGACTAAGGGTGCCCTCGGAGGAAGAGACAGAGAGGCAAGCTAACCAGAGGTGCCCTTTGAGTCACAGCGTCCCTGAACCCTGCTGCTAGAAACACGTTGACTAGGCTGATTGCATTGCCATAAAGTCATAAAGAGCTCGCAGCAAAAAGGAATCACTCCTGGAGAACAGGAGAATTTGTCGCATCCTCCACAGAGAGGGCAGGCAAGTAATCCTAACAGTGCGATGCCCTTGGCAGCTCCACAAATAGCATGGGTAGCAGGAGGCAAGTCCAGTATCCATATATTCACAGGTACCTCTAATGTACACAAAAATATATAATAAGCATCAGTGGTCTTCATTAGAGTGCAGTCAAGAATTATGGAGATCCTAACCTGAATAAATTATTGCCTGAGGATTATTATGTATTCTAACAATATCTAATGTACCTCTTTGTCTCTCATAAATTACAGGGCATTCAGCGACTCCTAGGATACACTTTGTCTCATACAGAGCCACTATATATCTATATATTTAAATAAATACACACAATAGCAGCTCTAGCCAATGCTGCCTCAGATGAGGTTTTGAATAGCAAAGAAAACCTAAGTGTTGTACACTCCCTTTTACCTGGATGGATGTAATGACTTCATTCACCAAAGCACATGACCACAATTAAAATGCAAGTGAAAAGGAAAGCTGGTTTTTTTTTTAAAGGCGTGTGTAAAACTATAGTTTGTTAACAGCATGCAGTTACATTGGGATTCTGCTAGGGAACATAGCGTCCCCAAATAACGATCTGATGCTACATCAGGTCCTCATGGCAAGAGGCAAGGCTGGTGGGGTCTCCACAATCATTCATTTGCCTTCAGCAGACTAATGCCATTGGTGGTATTGGGTTATACGAAACAGACTCATGTCTTCTGACGGTAGCAAGACCATCAGACTTAGTTCACCTCCGCTACCACAAAAGGCATCAGATACCAACAGCTTCCACTGACCAAGTCGAATGGACCATTAGCAGATTTTTAAGTCCAGGTTCCTTGCAGGCGTAAACCATTGTACGACTACTTGTTTCAATGAAGCTGCCTTAACTTAGACCAAGTAGCTGGCCCACCGGTTCTTACCATCGAGAAAGTTTTCCTATTCGATGCCTTCGCTGGTTTTGGTTGCTTTATTCGAACAACTGCTTTTCTCAGGATCCCAGCTGCTCCGTAACTGTTGAAGGTTTCTTGGCAGAAAAGGACAATTTTCTTGCGATTTCCCACTTGGTCTAATAAAAGGTATCATTTTGGAAGCAAGAGTTCTGGCTTTTTGTATGTCTTGTATGCAAATAGTGAATGATAGGAACAGGAATCATTGCATACCTTCTGCAACATGCTTGTTAAGTACCTGGACATCTTTATGAGCAACCAAGTGGTGAAAAGCTCTATATCCCAGAGCCCATGAGCCACCCCTCACATCCCTCTTTCTGCTAGGGGCTATTTTGAAACATTTGACAATTAATTTAGTGCGTTTTGCAGGTGACATTGCAACACGTAAAAATTCATTTTGAACTCTCCCATTCCATTTGTGAGGCAGCAGTGACAAGCTGCATTTGGTTTTGCATTGACCTCTCAATTATTCTTTTCCAAGTTCTTTCCACGATTCGAGATGATCCCTTTCACATACATGCACCCTCTCACTTTAATACGAAGAGCACAAGAGGACTATTGTGCCTAACCTTTCACGGGCTGTATCCTTAATATAGATTAACAAGGCGACGGATACCCTGAGTTAGACCACTCTGGGAAAAAGCCAAGTAAGGAGGGGAATATTCTCAGGGTGCTATTGATTAAGCATTTTGCAGAAGCAAGGGAATCATTTTTTAACTGGCTTAAACTAAGATGGGCTCAAGTGGAAAATGCAAGCAGAGTTAGCAAGGAGCATAATTGACTGGAGCATGGGACTAAGTAACCTCTCCGCACGTTGGGAGTGCAAGGTAGGGGGGGTGTACAGACGGGGCCGCGCAGAATCCAGAACCCTTTCTTTTGAGAGTGAACTCCGCCGGCAGCCGAAGACGACAACGACAATGGGTAAAAGGAAAAACCGGGTCCAGCCACTCAGTTACATGATCTAAATTCTAATCAAACATCATTTAAAGCATGTTTTATTTCAGCCTCTGGAGAGATAGTCCCTCCTGACTCCTCACCATGGCAACCGGTGTCTCATTTCAGAAGTGTCATGCCACATTATCATCTTGCCGGCTCACACACTCCCGCCTGACAAGTTCTTTCTGCCCCTTGCGACAACCGTTCCAGGCTTATGCTGTTTATTTTTGGTGTCAGGCCGGCCCCGGCAGATTGAAAGGCAACCTCAGCCCCTTGAACAACAAGCATCACACCCCATTTGGTGATAAGAGATAATTTGAGAAGATATTTGCTTACATGTGTATAAGCAATTTGCTGTATTATGAAGCCCCGGTGAGAGTGTGTGTGTGCATGCACGCACGTGTGTGTGTGTGTGCAAATGAGAAGGAAGCACAGAGGCACAGCATTTCACGAGAAGGCAAACAATTCATTTTGGTTCCCAGGTATTAGATTTCAATCATCAGATCCTGTTATTCGCATGGAACAATATGAAATATATGCTGAAATGCCATCATAGTCACTTTCCCCTCTGAGACAAGTATGTAAAGTGAGGCATCATCTCAGCACAGAAACCTCACCGGGTCCCTGCAGGGCTGTGCGATGTAGCTGCAAAAACTCAGCTTAAAAACAGCAGTGAAACAAAAAATGCAATTTGCTAAAGAAATGTGCTGGGGAGACGCACATTGCCATTTTGGGCCGCACTCATCTCGTCTGCGATGTGTCAATTTGGAACAACACCACTATCGTCAATAGACTTACTACATCCTCAGCCCCGGATAACTCGGATTACAGTGCTGACCCTTCTCCGTGCTCCTGAGCCACCTGCAATAGAAATCCAAGCCTTGGATCAGGCCAATCAAGGCTGTGTCTTACTCTGCGTTTGTACAATACCTAGCACCATAGTCTATGGAAGTGGTTCCTAGCCTCTACTATAAGGGTGATAACAGATCACCACAAGGTCCTATTTAAAAAAAACAACAACTCGTTTGCTTGGCTG
>NW_017729012.1:5847450-5850498 GCF_001723915.1 Gavialis gangeticus
TGACAAGTTCTTTCTGCCCCTTGCGACAACCGTTCCAGGCTTATGCTGTTTATTTTTGGTGTCAGGCCGGCCCCGGCAGATTGAAAGGCAACCTCAGCCCCTTGAACAACAAGCATCACACCCCATTTGGTGATAAGAGATAATTTGAGAAGATATTTGCTTACATGTGTATAAGCAATTTGCTGTATTATGAAGCCCCGGTGAGAGTGTGTGTGTGCATGCACGCACGTGTGTGTGTGTGTGCAAATGAGAAGGAAGCACAGAGGCACAGCATTTCACGAGAAGGCAAACAATTCATTTTGGTTCCCAGGTATTAGATTTCAATCATCAGATCCTGTTATTCGCATGGAACAATATGAAATATATGCTGAAATGCCATCATAGTCACTTTCCCCTCTGAGACAAGTATGTAAAGTGAGGCATCATCTCAGCACAGAAACCTCACCGGGTCCCTGCAGGGCTGTGCGATGTAGCTGCAAAAACTCAGCTTAAAAACAGCAGTGAAACAAAAAATGCAATTTGCTAAAGAAATGTGCTGGGGAGACGCACATTGCCATTTTGGGCCGCACTCATCTCGTCTGCGATGTGTCAATTTGGAACAACACCACTATCGTCAATAGACTTACTACATCCTCAGCCCCGGATAACTCGGATTACAGTGCTGACCCTTCTCCGTGCTCCTGAGCCACCTGCAATAGAAATCCAAGCCTTGGATCAGGCCAATCAAGGCTGTGTCTTACTCTGCGTTTGTACAATACCTAGCACCATAGTCTATGGAAGTGGTTCCTAGCCTCTACTATAAGGGTGATAACAGATCACCACAAGGTCCTATTTAAAAAAAACAACAACTCGTTTGCTTGGCTGTTCTGCTTCCTGCCATTCAATATACCCACAGCTGGAAACAAGTTTATGACCGTCTCTTCCAAGTTGGCAGAGACCAGGGTGGATCGCCCTGACGTACCCAAAGATGAGCAGGAATCTGTCTTTTGGGATTCAGCACTATGGACTAGTCAGTGATCATCACACAGAGGAGCAGGGGATGAATGCCAGTGAGATGAGGTCCAGAGAGAAGAGGCCCATTACTGCTATCTCAGGTAGTTTCCATATCCACTGAGAGAATATGAGTGAGGACTTACTGAAGAACAAGGTGGTGGGAGATGGAGAGGACAAAGATCGTCTGAGCTGGACAGCCAGGGGCACCCAGAGAAGACAAATTAACATTGCACAGAGACAGAGAGCCTCACCTGGGTGGCCTGAAATCAAGCCTGGGTGGTGGGCACACACAACTTTGCTCCCAGCTCTGATACCCATTCTTTCTGTATCCTTGGTAAAACACTTTACTTGACTTGGCCCCAGTTTTCCCATCTATACAATGAAAGTGATAGTATTTGTCCACCTGGGATGTCCCAAGGATTAATTACTTAGAAAAAGTAAAGTGCTTTAAAGTGCTGTGATGGTACCATATACTGCATGTCACCAGCAGAGTGAAGAACGGCTCTCACCAAGGTTAGGGAACTTAATTCTCCTGAATAAATAAAACATAAATAATAGATAAATTAAACACACTTCAGTCAGATAGATACATGCAGACTATATCACTACAGGTCATATGGCCATGGATCTAATTTAATTTATACTAATGCCTTTATGTACTGCTCTTATGGTGTAAAGGGGTGGGTCTTAAAGTGATTTACTCTGGGAGCCTAAAGAAGCCTAAGTGTAAATGAACAACAAAGCCAGTATATGAGAAACTGGAATCTGGCACAAGGGATGGAGAGGAAACCAGCCAAACCCAATATACAAATCCAATGACCTCAAAAGTGACCTTGGGTCAAACTGGGATCTAGCCTGGAAAAGAGCTTTCATTTCTGTTTTAAATAACCAGTATGTTTTACTTAGGAATTCAATGAAACTCTCAAAGCACCTGTCCATTTAATATTTAATCCATTTTCTTATCATTGTATCACAAAAAGACAGAAGGCTTATGATTCTGCAGCCCCTGTAACAATCATACCTTCATCCTAAGATGCAGTGATGTGTCTGCTAAGGAGTCGGTATTTCAAAGATGCTGGAAGTAGAGAGCATCCATATTCTAAGAAACTATAAAATGTGAAGAATTCATAGAAACTATCAAGTTGCACAAAAAAGGTGATAATGGAAAGCCCCATAGAAGCCATAAGCATTGCAAACATTGCAAGAGGTCTTTAGACAGGCAGAGAACCTTTCTTGAACAATAAGAAGATGAGAGCAAGTTTTACAACAGGATAGACAGCATCCAAGGGAAAAAATTGGGATGGTGAAATGATTCTCACATTATTCTCACTAAATTCTACCTTCGGCTATGCTCACGCAGTCCCTATTAACCCTCAAGAGTTCTCCGTTTCGAGGGGAGTCACATGCATATCTGGAAGCAGAATTTAGCCCATTGATATCAAACAATAGGCAGATGATAAGAGATGCACACCAACTAGAGCAAACAAATGCAGGATTTCAAATACCCCATGCCAAGCCAGAAAGGTGCAATATATTTTGGAAAAAATAGTGCCTTAATTTCTAAAAAGTTCATATACAACTGCACACACACATCCTTACCAGGAACTCGACTCCAAAATAGATGCAGTTACATAGCTGCTGTGACCCCTACACTGAGCTTTTCCTCTCACAAATGGCCAGGCCTATATCTAAGGCACCTGTTTACCTTTACAGAAAAGACCTCGCTTGCCCAGCAATTGCAGCCATCACATACACAGATTAGCAATCAGACTGTCCCTTTAATTCGTTTCTTCCCATGATGTTTCCTTTGCACTTTCTACTCCAATAACATGAATCCCCAATTTTTTCAAAAGAAAAATTCATCACAGAAAGGAACCACGTAATTAAAGAATTCTTCGGGTTCAAGGGGCTAGTGGGGACTATTAACCTTTCTGAATTGTGACAAGAATATCACCAGGTTCTCAGTTTCGCTTGCTACTGAATATGTACTTCTGCATGTGCAGTAGCATGTCTATCTTTGAAACAAAAGCGAGATCGAGTCTTAAAACCCCCCCC
>NW_017729012.1:5850509-5854716 GCF_001723915.1 Gavialis gangeticus
ACCTTGTTTCTAATTGCCACTCCATGAGCCAGCTCTCCAAAGAAGACATTACTTGCCAAGACCACGCAAACGCACACTTCACCATTTTATAATCTCACATGTGGAATGAACATCATAGTTCCCTCTGGTGCTTTAAAACAGCAGGTACATAAAATTACTAAAATGCATAACAGCAAACCATCCTACTCCAAAATCCCTGAAATAAAACAGGAAACTCACAGAGCCTCTAGTCCCCTGGGGTGTCTTCTTCCCTCATGTACCCCGGCTGGGCCCTTTTATGCTCTTGCTAATCCCTGCCTTTGAGAACCAAAGGTTTGATGTGTCACATTTTATTTGCCAATTCTCTTTTTGTCAAGCAAGTCAAATGGCACCGTCTTTATTAAACAGTGAGGTGACTACCCAGGTCCTCAGCTGCTGCAAATAGACTCCACTCCACTGAGGGTCTGGCCTTTGAATTCAGTGGTGTTTCTATGGATTTCCACAACACAATTGCAGTCCTGAATGTTCTCTCCAAGTTAAGCGTATTGCTGCTGTGTGTTCCTAATTGTCATTTGGAGCTGGTAACTCTTATTTGTATAAGAGATCAAAGGGAGCTACTGAGTGCACATTGGCAAGACTTGACAACAGAGACGAGACTCTGCGAGTTTCATTTTGCAAATGGCTTGTGTGAACAATTCTTCATGTTTCAAGCTGCTTAGGTTCAAATTTCAAACACCCGCTCTCCGAGGCCCAAAGTGTATGGGACTAGACCCATCTCAAATTTTAACCCTTGCGCAGCAGGTTTGTCGCATGCAGGGCCGCTCTACTTTCCCTACAAAAATCCCCACTGATACTAGTAGAAATCTAAAGAGGAGGTGATAAATTCAGCAATACAGCAAGTGCGTTCTACTTGGATGTGCCGGTAATATGCAAGAGCAATCAAGTGGGTAACAGGTACAGATCATAAATCAGAGCACTAATAATGAAAACTCAGATGGGGATGCATTGCTTGGCCAAAATCCTCTTAGTGTGTGCATCTCCTGGGTTCCATCTAGGAGAATATGGAGAGACGCTCACCTGTCCCAACTCACAGGGCTACTCCATTGCAACCTCTAGTTTTGCACTCAACTCCCAGTTTTTCCCCTTGTGGCTTCATTTGGATCATCATGGGATGGTTTCATCTGGATGCCTTTCTAAAAAGAAGGGTGATTCTATGGGCAAAAAATAAAGAAATCTAGTGGGGTTTTTTTCTGCTGGCTGTGTAACACACCTGCTGCATGACCCTGGCCATCTCACTTAACATCTATCTGTTTCCCCTTTTATCCTCTTGCACAGCCATGCATTTCTCAGAGAGGCGGGTGAGGTTTTTCAAGCCTCAGATGGAAGCAACGGCAATGGGAATTGATACCCCAACATTAAGGTTAATAACCTTGAAAGTTTGGGATTGGGGCCTGCAGCTGGATCCAGAGCAGAGAAGTCCTACAATGACTATGACAGTAGAGTTCCTGTGTGCAAGTCTAACTCACAAAACGGCACCGTCTCAAAAAGAGGAGTCAAGATGGTTGGGCAGAGATGAGCTTCATCACCTGCCCTGCTGCAGATGACTGTGCAATCAGGGGCGCTCTGCCCCTGCCTCTCCCTCTTCCTCACCATGCCAGGCTGCATCACGCTATACCATGTGGTAGTGCTTTGGGTGCACTATTTCCTATAACAAAGCAGTGTGGCTACCTGAGTGCGGTGCTGCACGCTCTTTCTTTCTTATGAACGTAACTACAACACCGCTTCCAGTTCAGGAGGTAACACATATGGAGCATCCCGGTGTGATTCAGCATGGCGAGCAAAAGGCGTAATCATGCCCTTTGCGTCTTCAGTGCCTGTTTACAAGATGGGAAAACTAGCACTTCTCTAAGTCAGAGAAGCGCAGTGAGAATAAATACATTAAAGATTGTGAGGCAATCAGATACTATGGGAATCAGGGGCTTGATGAGCACCTTTGATGGGGTTTTTTGTTTTGTCTTTTTTAGAGGAAGCACATGCCTTATAATGGATGGTGACATGCAGCAGCTAAGCTTTATGCGGCAATAGGTAGGGTTTGCTGCCTTTTTCTTTTAAGTGCAGAACAAAAAGTGGGCAAGCATCACGGATGAAAAATGTAAAACAAAAATCTAAGCACAGCTGCTATGGGCACTCTTTGGGGTTAGCAATGCTTGATTTACAGCAAGGCTATAATTTTTGCAGGCTAAGATCGAGGTGGTGGCAAAGTGGGGGACATCAAGTCTGAGCTTGAGGAAGAGGGGGAAGGAGGCTGGTGAAAATGCTGGTATTTACTTACTGTAAATGTTGAGCCTATAAAACGTTCCCCCACACAGCAGCCTAAAGTGCCGGGCAGACAACAACAATAGCATGCTTGAATGAAGTTGTATATTGTTCTGTGAAAGCAGCAGAAAGCTCACAGCAGAGCTGAGATGAATAACAAACTAGGTCTTCTTGGTGTAACTTATAGGAACAAACCAACACTTTCTGATAGCGTCGAGCCTGGCAAAATGGATAGATACAGCAGCTATTTACCTGAGTGTGTCTTTTCACCAAAGGTGAGAGGGAACGAATTTCCAGGGTGCCAGCTGAACAACGCCTACTGCTCCAACAATGCAGAGACAAAGGAATCCAACTTGCTCATAAACCAGGCCAATCTTCACAGGAAACATATGAAAGGAAGTACCGGCCGGAAAAGACACAGGTAACATTTAAAAGAGCTTGTGTTAGCATTCGCTCGCAGCTCTGTTCCTGTCACCTCACTCGCAGACCATCTTCACCAGGGATTATAAAGGTGACCCATGTTTTAGTCCTACCTCTGGCATCTTTCGATTAAAATGAATTTGTTAAGGGGCATTAATTTCTGGGGGTTAATGAGGTGTGTACATCTTCTGGCACACTTAAAAGTATAAGGCTAAATGCTGCTCTCAGTCATGACAGTGTAACTTTGGATTAACACTGCTAGCGCTGATTTACACTTGGGAAACGGAGAATTACTTTTGGCCCATAAGGTGTAGCTTATGACTTCAGCTCTCAGCGACCTCCCTGCTCCAACAGCAGCTCAAGGGCAAGCTCTGGTTGGAGAGGGGAGCTTGCAGTGACATGACACCTAATGGGTCTAGGCTATTCAGTCAGTGGAGCTGGAAGTTTGCGTGGGACCGCTGCCCTCCAGTCCCAGTTCTAGCTGCACCTTGTGTCCACTTCTTTTATTAATTGTCATGTTTGTCTGTTTATTTAATGAGGTATGCAGCAGCCTCTAGTGGTGGACAGGAGGAAACCACACAGTTCAACTGCTGGAGCAGGAAATTTGGGGGATGCAAATTCTTCTATACAAGGAATTGGTTCAGCAGAGTAGCCATTTCTAACACAGCCTGGAAACCATTTGCTGCCGCACACCGAAAGGTGACTCTAGCCCTTCACCCCCATATTTATGTACAGTAGAAAGCAAGCGTGCAGTCTGGTACGCTTTTAATCTTGCTGTAGCACTCTTGCAGGCAAACTTGGCATGTTCAGCTGTCACCTACCAGACTTTAGCAGCACAACGTGGCCTCCTCTGCAGCCGTGGTCCAAATTCCTACTGGTGTCCTCACCCACCATCCCCCAAGCTTTACTACGAGGCAAGTAGGGTTCCTTCCCCCATGCTTTCCAGTATAGCAGGGAAGTACTGGTTCCACAATATCCAATCTGAGGCCTGGAGAAGCCACAAGAAGAGGGGGCAAAATGCGCCACCCTAAGATATCACATCTGCCCAAAGCAGCTTGCCTGCCAACCCTCTGTAATAAATCTGGCACCTTGGGTAAGTCATTTAACACGTCTATGCCTCAGTTTACCCATTGTTAAGATGGGTACTAGGTGGATTCTGAGGCTTCTTATTCAGTTTTTAATAGCTTTCCATTCAGATGCTTGTATCAGCAGGGTTTCTGCCTGAGAAAGGTGCGAGTGGAAGACCTGGATGTGTCCTGAAACTTTTACTCTGCTTTCTGTAAAAGGGCACCGAGCGCTTTGATTCAGAGCAGTAAAAGCAATATGAGATGAATCAAGGACATAGGGATACAACGGTTGTGACTTGTTTTCACTCTGCCACACCTGCAGATTGCTTGGAGGTCAGCTGCCATTTTGCGAGGCAGGGTGGAAATGGCACTTGGCAGAGAAGACCACACTCTGCCCTCCCTCTGCAGAGCTTTATTTCTTCTTG
>NW_017729012.1:5859716-5873255 GCF_001723915.1 Gavialis gangeticus
GGTGCGAGTGGAAGACCTGGATGTGTCCTGAAACTTTTACTCTGCTTTCTGTAAAAGGGCACCGAGCGCTTTGATTCAGAACAGTAAAAGCAATATGAGATGAATCAAGGACATAGGGATACAACGGTTGTGACTTGTTTTCACTCTGCCACACCTGCAGATTGCTTGGAGGTCAGCTGCCATTTTGCGAGGCAGGGTGGAAATGGCACTTGGCAGAGAAGACCACACTCTGCCCTCCCTCTGCAGAGCTTTATTTCTTCTTGGTTTCTCATTTCCTTTCAGCTAAGGTAGACATCCATCAGGCTGAAAGGGCTAAACATGGTGGGAGAAATACAGCCAGCTCTGCAGAGGAAGGAGGCCATAAAAGTGCAAATGATGATTATCTCAGGTTCCATTAAAGTCAACGGGAGCTTTGCATTGACTTCAGTGGAGCTGCATTATGCCCCTTAGATCTCAGAGTACTCATTCCTTTCCTGGATCCTGGTCAGAAATTCACCAAAGTCCACAAAAAGACTCCTGGGGATTGTAATGGTTTTGGTTCAGGCCCTTTTCTTTTCTTAGCCAGAAAGAGGATTGGAGATTGAGAAAGAAATATCGGGTGCTTAGCTAGATTTCTCCCACCGCTCTTCTCTACTGTGGGATCTCAGCACCCCCCTTCCAAACACAGACAAATCCCTGTAGATCACATGTGCTTACTAGGACCTAAAAATCTCACCTGGAAAGGTATCTTATACTGTCGGCATTCCCGTTATCCCCCATGCTTGGAGCAACCGGATCTTCCATCTGGCTCAGTTGTGTAATTTTCTGAAGTTTCTTAATGACAGGATGCAATTCTAAAGTGGATTCTTCTGCAAAAGCCTAATGAGTAATTTGGGGGGCTCATAAATGGGCCATATATATGATCTGAAAGCTTCACTGAAGTTCTGTGGAGACAGATAATATCCTAGCTGAGCCTGGTTTGCAAAGGCTTCTTTCATAGCCTGGACCTGGGTTCCTGTTTCATTCTTCTTGATAACAAAGGATAGCTTTCCTAAAACAGAGACACAAGACATTTTAGTATACAATACTGTCAAGCTCTTCTTTTGCTTTTAGTTACCTGTTGGCACCCAGACAATATTGCAATAAGTGATTTAAAAATAGGCTAGATACTACATTCGGGGGTGTGGGAAGGAGGCAAAGAGGGATGGATGGATAAACACATTTTTCCTCCAAGTACTCATCCAGCTATCTGAAGAGTAGTTTCCAGGAATTTCTTCTACAGTTACCATTGACCGTGTGTTAACAACACAAGTCTAATTCACCGGTAATGACTCCAGGGTACGTTAGAAGTCAGGATTCCTGGTTTTCGTGCCCAGATCTGCCACTGGGCTGAGTACAGCAATATTTAGCCATTTATCTATTTTGGGAATGCCAGGAGGTTTAATAGTTAACCAACTGTGAATTGCTGTGTGATCCATGCATGACAGGCATTCTGCAAGGAGAGGGCATTATCTAGTTACCACAAATTAAATTCCTAGCCCTTTTTTAAGGTCAACAGGAACCCCAATACCTGGTAGCAGTTTGTCCCAAACTATATCTATTTCAGTGAGATTCTCCTTATGACTCCCCCAGTTTTGCATCATGAAGACAGTTCAACAGCCCCTTTTTCCAGCTCATAGCTAACAGAAAATAAACCACAGCACCAGTCTCCTCTCAAACAGCTTTGGGCTTCCTGTGCCATTGGACTTCAGCCTCCACTCAAGCCCCAGCACATACCCTTTTCACTGCCTTCACCCTAAATTATGTTTCTCGCTAATATTATTTCAAACCCTGCCCTGACATCCAGGTAAGCTATATCCTTTGGCTTTCCTCAGGCCTATTTGTGCCACATCCTCAAAAGCCTCATTTCTGAAGAGGTTTCAAATGCCTTGTCTGCTTTCCGCCAACTTTGCTTAACATTTTTTGGAGGGCTCAAACGTGGAGCTGCAGTTTTCTGGAGCTTTTGATATCTTAATTCCTCCATCAATATTTCTTCTCTATCTATCAGAAAATTTATGTCACCTCCTGGCATCTGCTCCTCCACCTGCCTTTGTGAACATTGAGGTATAACAGTCTTTAATTTTTTTTTAAGCAATGTCTATCAATAAATAGCTCTTGTCAGCTCTTAGGGCCCTGCTGTCTTCCCTTTGCTGACCTCTTGCTCCTTTCACACGTGCAACATTTCTTATTATTTATTATAACCTCTTCTTTCATTTCCCAACCTTGCTTGTCTTATCACTCCATTATGCTCTCAACTTCACTCTCTCCCTGCAGGTCCTGGCCTGAATGTTGGTACTTCCTTTTTTCTCCCCACTGGCGGCCTTTTATACCCGGTTCATTTATTGTACTATAATCCCTGTGTGTTGCCACTCAGACATTGCTCTATACATGCTTGCCATTTTCCTTTGGTATACCTGGCTTTATTTGCTTTCAAAGCTCCACTTGATTCTTCCGAAATCACTGCTCCTAAAATTCAACGGCTCTCAATTTTTTTTCCCTGGGCTCCTGCTCATTTTTTGATGACAGGTACGCATAGACTGTGGTCAATCCAATACCTGTAGTCAACATGAAGTATCATCAGATATGAAATCCATAACCATTACAGCTTCTAAAGTCCATTAACAGCCTAAGAACCTTTCTTGGGCAAAATTTCCATCTGCTTCAGTGGAATCACACCAGGAAATATTCTGGATCAGTGAGTTTGCAACAGTATATCCTAGCAAAAAAAAATTGAATTTTTTTCTAGAGGAAATTCCTAATTACATTTTGTTCTTTATAAAAGCATTTTAAAGACTTCTGGTTCTTCATCATGTTCCTTCTTCGCGCTCAGTGGCCATGTGGCCGGTCACCTGCTTACTGCCTGCCCTGGCTGCAATGCTTATCCATAATGAATCCTTCACATCTCTCGGCTGTTGGATAGGGATGTCCACCTTATTCTCATGAAAGTAAATTTTGCAAAAATTTCTATGCTTATAGACCTAGTAGAAAATATCCGTTCTAACGGGGACCCCTTTTAACTGCCCCACATTTCTTCTACGTTTTTGTGTCACTGATATTAATAGATTTCCCTGGTTATCCCTCCCCATAGATATTCAGAGTTCATGTGGTTTAGTAGCACTGCCTTGGACACTTCATGGGACATGGGAACCAATAAAAAGACATTCATGAAAATGACCATTTCAAGGGAGATAAAATATAATTCTGTGAAATGGATTTGCTGGCACTCCTCACCAAATTTAGCACCTATTAAATTATAGAGACCATTATTTCTCTTACGCAGAAAATTCTGAAACTTTCCCTCAAAGATATATTTTATTGTTTTAAGTGGGGTTTAAATCCATTCTGCTCATCGTAATAAATTTCTGCATCTGAATCTTCTTAGCGATACAATAGGTTCGACTTCTACTCCCAAGTGGACTGATCAAATACAATACAACAATACTGTACTGCTCCCATTAAAACCATTAAGGGGCCATTTTGCAGCACAGCAATGCTTTTCATAGGTAAAGTGGTTTGAGTTTTGGATTTTCTCTTAATACATATTGCTGGCTAGTACACTGAGTTTCCCCACCGTGTGTTTTTTTTAACAAGCCAAGATTTGGTCAATGCTTAACTAACCTCACTAAAGACACAACCAAGTGACAGCAAAGTAAATTCCCTTAGAGAGAGAATCCTGGAAAGTCTCGAGTCCTCTCCAGATCACGCCCCCCTGCTTTCCTTCAGGATATCTCACGTCCTAAATTGTGTCAGCTAAATCGCTGGCCTGTGTGATTAACAAAATTAATGTCTGAGCACACAGAGCGATCAGGAAGCGTTCTTTGTTCTCCAGTTGAGTAATGGCACCAGGAGCAGGCAAGGAGGGCATCGCGTCGGCACCTGGAGAGCCTGCAGCCAGGCTTGCTTTCTTACAGCCGGACTTCCTTTGCCTGGCTGCCCAGACTAAGACGGACTAGGGCTAATTAGTCTGAACATTAATGTGCAAAGGGAGTCAAGTCACAGGAAAAAAAAAAAAAGCAGCATGGGAAGAGCGGGGTGGGACGGTGATGCAAAATGACCCAGGAAGTAAGAATGACCTTGCAATATTGGGCCGTGGAACAGCCCTTCTATGGATGCCTGAAGGAAACCACATGTCAGAAGTACTTCCCAGTGGATGTTGTTATAGACGTGTGCACCGGGGAACCATAAGCGTGGAGGGGAAATGAGAGGAAGACCTGTCCCATTTGATCATGGAGCGGGGAGAAGAGGGAAGTATGGGGCCGCACCTTTGCAACCAATTTTTTTTTTTTTTTTCCTTTTTAACATCAAGAAACTTTGAAACACCTGCAGTGGGAAACAAAAGGTTAATTAAAAAGAACCCCAGTCTTTGCACTAAGCTGATTGCTGGGACTCCTGCCAGCCTGGGAAGGTTAAAAAGCTCAAGCATGCGTGGGCTGCGGGGGGAATGGCTAAAATTTACAGCCAGCTCCCTGGAAAGTCACAGTTCAGCTGTTCTCCCGGAGCAGGTGCTCATGGGAGCGGGCCTGTCCCTTTCAAAGCGTGAAGATTGATGAAGCCTTCGCTCTCACCAACTGTAAATATACAACCAGCCTTGTCAGAGCAGGTTTGTAACATCACTTGCTGACAGCAAGAAATTTTTTTTAACCTCCTAAACATATATATACACACACACACACAGAACATGCACAAAAAAAAAAGTACCAAATAAGGTTTTTTTTCTCAGTAAATGGAAAAAAAAAAAGCCAGTAAATAAAACAGTGGGAAATACAGTCATGTTTTGCATGCCTGGAGAGATAATGCACCACGGCACAGAGGCGAGATGTTCGATTCTGCCCTTCGGAAAACAAGATCTTCTTTTGCAATCACAATCAATGGCCAACCCCTGAAAGACAGGCTCAGACTTGGTGGCGGCAGTACTGGAGCCTGGCTACGTTGGGCAAGTTGGACAGGTAGTTACTGGGCATCTGCATGTGGAGTTGAGGCAGTCGGTGGCTTATGAGAGAGGTCACTAGAAAGACAAAAATATCACTATGACACATGGCCCTTCTGTGGCACCTGTAGTGCATTGTGGTCAAAGCACCCTGCCCAAATATGAGTGACTTAAGCCACGCAACTGCTTCCTCGGTGATGGGGTCATATTATTTTCAATCTAAAAAATCCAAGAAATGAAGGCAAAAAGCTAGTTGGGACTTTCAGAGAGACCTAACGGAGTCCATTGGTCCACCCAGCCCGGGGTCACAGTGTGGGCAGCCAGGTCTCTTCATCCCCAAGGACAAGTCAACAAATGTGGGGAGAAGGATGGCTACACATCACCTGATCGTGCTTCAGGAAGTGGCCAGCTGGCTCCCCAGGCTGTTAGCTCCTGAATTTCTGATGGTTTGCTTTTATTTCAGATGTATAATATACATCCATCCAATTCATCTCCTGAGCCAGAATAAATAGGTTCATTTCTCACAGGCCTCAGGACTGAGCTATGTCCTCAGAAGATGACTGGATTAGTAGGAAGTAGTGGCCTTCATGCTCACCTTAGGAAGGGTGTTTTAGCATCTGGTTAATCAAGCAAATGGCTCGGTAACAGGGGTCAGGTCGGGCGATTTCCAAACACAGCTATTAGAGCTCCTTAGGATTCAAAAGGAATCATACAAGAGCAAGATGTAGCATGTGATAAAGCAATCCGGCACCAAGGAAGAAGATGCCTGGGAGAGGGAAAGAGACGCTGCGCTCATGGATTCCTGCCTGCTCCCACCCTGCGCTAGAGGAATGAAACCTTCCTATTCTCCAGCAGGGATTTATTTCCCCTACTGAGGGAACCATCTCCACCACTCAGTAACAAAGAGGCACAGGAAAAGCCAGCAGAGAAAGGCACACTGACAAAACCGGATCCATTGGAATCAATAAGACTCTTTCCACTGACTTTTGGTGCGCGCCGGATCTGGCTTTTGAAGGCCAAACTACTTTGATGGCTGGAAGCATAATTTCTATTCCTGTATGAGTTTCTGTACTGTCCTGTACCAAAATTCATTGATGGCTTTACTGCACCTGTGACCAGATAAAACAAAATAATTCTGCAGTGTTCTTTACTTCTGCTGCAAACTGTCTCTTTTATCATTTCTCCAAGGCAAAATTTCTGGGCAGCTGGATTTTTCTTATCTAATGTCTTAAAATTTCCCAAATTGGGAAAAACATCAGTATTTCCTTTTGCTCCACTGCTTCTGTTTTATAGCTTCCTGCTACTCATTTTTAATAGTTTCCCTGACTCTACTTCATCATGGTTTAACGAAACATTTTTTGTGCACCCCAAATTCCTTTGCAGGTTACACCCTGGATCATTTATTTGAACTCATTAAAAGCCCTTTAGTTATATCTTTTAGCAGTCTCTGCATTTCTGATGTAATCACACTGGGTCTTTCCAGACCTTACTTGACTTTAGATACAGCAAGGATTACTTTCAGTGTTTCAGTGGCACTTGCTGGCAAATGTTTAAAAAAAAGTCATGAGGCTAACATTATATTTGCAAACCATCATGTTATTCAGTCTGCTTGTATGTTATATCCCTTCCCTCAAATCCTTTGACTGACTTGTCTATTTAGATTGTAAGAATTTTAGGACAAGGGCTGTCATTGTCTCTTATTGCCTGTTTGCACAGTACCTCATACAATGGAGTTCGGATCTCAGTTGAGTGTCCCTGGCACAACCATCATAGCAATAACTAGACTTCTTTCTTCTCTAGTGATTTCCCGTGAAAAGTTCTTGGAATGGGAGTGTGTCCACAAAGTGTAAAAATGATAGACAGAGAGAGAGAGAGAGAGACACAGAGAGACAGAGATTTAATTGGCAGTAGTAAAAGGAAATTCATACCAGTCCAAGTTCAGGTACCCATCAGCTTTACCAATACAAATGGAGCAATCCTGCTCAGGGAAAAAGCAGGGAGTCTGCTCCCATCACAGTGAATGACAAAAGTCAAAACTCACACCGGTTTCACTCATAGATTCATAGAGATATTAATAGATGCATAGATTGTAAGAGACTGGAAGGGACCTTGCAAAATCATCGGGTCCAGCCCCGCTGCACTAGGCAAGAAAGACAACTGGGGTTAGGCGACCCCAGCAAGGTGACCGTCCAGTCTCCTCTTGATGTCCAGGGTAGGTGATTGCAAAGTCTGGACACTCACTGTGAAGTTTTTCCCAGCGTTAAGCCTGAAACTGTCTTCCAGGAGTTTGTGGCCATTACTCCTGGTTTTCCCCAAGGGTGCTCTGTTGAACAGCTATTCGCCGAGCCCTTGATGTACTCCCCTGACATAGCAGTAAGCTGCTACCAAGGCCCCACTCAGCCTTCTCTTTTTTAGGCTGAAGAGCCCCAGGTCCCTCAGCCTTTCCTCATATGGCTTGTCTTGCAAGTCTCTGATCATACCGGGGGCTCTTCTCTGGACTCTCTCAAGCTTCTCCATGTCCTTGTTAAAGTGCAGTGCCCAGACCTGGATGCAGTCCTCCAGCTGCAGTCTCACCAATGCTGAGTAAAGCAGAAGAGTCACCTCCTTGGTTTTGCTTGAGATGCATCAATTGATGCACGCCAGAGTACTGTTTGCCCTGCTGGCTACAGCACCGCACTGATGGCTCATGTTCATACTAGAGCAGGATTTGACGCAGAGGGTGCATTATATGCAAAAGCACAATGAAAAGCATGCTCCTCCTGCAATCCAATATTTACAGCCCAGAATTTCACTTGTGCCTTTTGCATGAGCTAAAATGGTTAGAACAATTTTCCTGTCCCATTCAATATTATCCCTCAACAACAGCATTGTCATCCACCTCACCCTTTCCCCGCCTAATTTTATGCAGCCTCCTCCTGATGTTTAAAATTCCCTGTTATTTGCCGGGTTCTGCCATAACTCTGTTATTCCACTGGTACTTCACATGCAAACATGCCACCCCAGTGCAGCAATCAGAGGCCAGGAAGCCTGTGGGAGTGGTGGAAACTGTGAGCTTGGGGGTCTGAACTCCTAGTTGTCTTTCATGGGGAAAGAGATGTAAAAGGCCTTGCTCTCTGGAAATCCACTTAAGTCTCCTGCACCCAACATGGGCTTTTCCCACACAGGAGACAACGTGGAATGCAATTACATACTTACCGGCCTAATCCAAAACCCAGCAATATCAAGGTTCCCATTGATTTCAGGGAGACTTAGACCATCCAAGCTTCCAGTATGCCTAATGGAGAGATTCTCCAAACAAGATCAAAGGCCATTTCTCAAGTTGGTTTCATTCTGAAAACCCCAAAATTGGCTTCAGCAGAAGCTGCTTGAATGCTCAGACATCCCCCCCCCCCAACCACCAGAAAGGCAATTATTGCAAGAGGAAATTAACACAGTTGCCAAAAAGTTTTGAACCTGATGATGCCGCCCTTGGGACCAATGGCAAAACACACATGACTTTTAATGGGAGCAGCAACAGGAGCTTCGTACTCGATTCCATCCTTTTACAAAACCTGTGTCAGGTGGGAGTACAACTCAACGGGTAGCGTGAAGTGCTCAGGTTGCAAATGACACCGCAAAGCATAAGGGAGGATTTTTTTTTCAGTTCAGTTTTCTGTTCCACTGTAAACTTCCCAGTTAGCTCCATATCCCTCTCCCGCCCTTCTTTGTTTTCAACGGTACCATTTCTTCTGCCCATCTTTCAGTCTCCATTTTACATGTTGAAAATACTGTCCTCCTGCTTTTGTGCTTTTTCTGCTGGGTAGACATAGCTCCATTCCTCCCTCTCAGGTCTCTCTCTCACTTAGATAGTTTCCCAGCAGTTCTCAGACTTCCCCATAGCAGAAGCCCCTTCCCCATAATAGGATGCACAATGCCTTGTTGTCACCTAGCCAGGTTCTGGCAGGGATCCTCCCCCCTTTAGCAACATAGGAGGGACATGGTTGCAGCCTCAAACTCAACACCTCTGTTCTAATACCGCTATTGCCATAATATCTAAGGCCGTGACCACACAGTAAACTTATGCTCAGCACTGGTGCCCTTAGGCACCCTGCCAGGCACCAGGTAAGCAGCCTCATGAATCAGAAGCAGTACAGGCACTCAGTGCTACAGGCAGGCTAACCGGCATGCAGGCTAATGAGTCTGCCCCCAGTGCCCTTCCCAACTTTCTTCTCCTGAGCCAGCAATGAAAGCTAGCCACGTAGACCTCTGCACCCATGTTGAACTCCATTGATTTTAATGGGGTCTACCCACAGGCCCATCTGAGAGTAAGACAACAAGTTAAGGCCCTGACTAACTAAGGCCCTTCACATACAATAATAAAGCTTTCTTCTTTTTACATTTCTTTCGATGCTTAAATCTGATCAAGTTGAGCCAGAACTGAACATGAACAGCTACACACTGCTCTGAAGCATGCGGCTTTGCTCTTTTGGCAACGTGTTTATCCTGGAGAAATTGGACTCGTTCTATTTCATTCCTTTCAAACCACACTTCCAATCATTTAAGAAGGGGTTTAATTGAAGATTCAGCTCATAAAAGGTATTGCCGTGTTAAAACGGCATTTTTACAAGCAGTAATTGTGTTAATGGAGTACAATCTACATCGGACAGGCTTAGGAGGGCAAATGAGGCTTGTCCTTGTCTCAGTCTTGAATCCATCCAGCGCTCCCCAAGCCTTCCTCATATCTTAACGATCACTTAGATGTATGGTCTGTAAACGGAGCTGAATTACAAAGCATCATTGTGTTACCAGGGGGACTTGGACAAAGGGCCTCTCGCTTCTAGTGTGGTTTCAAATCCAGGACCAAAAGTTGTTCATATTTTATGGCCTGGGTTGGGCTGTCTTGGGTCATTTCCATCCCTGATGGAATGGCCACCTCTGATGGTGCAACATGGGGGTAGAGAAGACAGACTGAAAGCCGGAGGTATTGTCCATTTCCGCTACAGCTCAAGAGAAGGGTCTATTTCAACAACAATCTCAGCAAAGAGGAGATGGACTGTGGTGCTCGATCCCTTTCTATTTTGGTGGTACTACCCTCAAACTTTGGGGATAAGGGAGGAGAAATGCAAACTTTCCTTCACTCTGCAAAGGCACAGCCTTCCTTTTCCATTCCTCTCCCCTTGATTCCTCCTTTGCAGCAGTAGGACCTGGCCAGTCCTGGTATGGTGCCATGTTGGGCTGCGGGGAGGACGCAGAGAAACACCGTGCATTTTAGATCCCGTTCCACTTGAGCTACATCATACATTTCAAGTCGGACCAACCCGAGCAGATGCCAAGTCCCTCACAGAAGATGCTGAGTGACCTCAACTCCAGTGGAAGATGGAAATTAATCCTATGCCTTTGGCCTTTCACTTTTCACTTAACATAATAAAACTATCCTGGGGGCACTGGCATTAAAAAGATCCATATTGTGTAGATTATCCACATTAATGTAGGTTCCTGGGTTCAGGTTGGCATTGCACGGCTTGTGCTGCATGGCACCCAGAGACAGGCATGTAATTTACCTTTAACAGGAAAATTATTGTACGTTAAATAAATACTAATTGATTATTTAATATATATGCATTGAGGGTTAACAGCTATGTAATGAGCTCCTCTCCACTAGCAGAGCTGTTAAACATCAATTAATATGGGTTTCATAATCAATTGATATTTAAAATGCCTTAAACTTTCCTACTTAGATTGTGAAGTAGCCGATACCACTAGCTTCTTTTTGTGGGGGAAAAAAAGGGGGGAGGGGAAGAGGCGGAAATATTTGTTGGAGGATTTACAACCAAGTAAAAAGTCACACCCCTGTTATATCTCAGCTGCCTCGTATCAGCTGGTATTCACCAGACCCAGAAAGGCGATCTCATCACATCATTAAGTGCTATGGTCTGTCTGACAACTGCACTCGTGCACATGCTAAAAAGATACACAATGGGTGGGGTTCAGCCGCCCTGCTAAATATCTATGGTGGTTAGTCTATAAAGGTGCAAATCTACTCTGCCAGCATCTTAGTGACCACGATACAGACCCAACCTGCAAATGGAGTATTAGGCAAAGGAACGAGCCCCAAGACCGAGTAGGGTCCAATGTTATGGTAGGTACTCACTCACACCAATGCGTCCCCATCCCCTCCCACTCAACAGAATGGGACTATTATGGTTCTGGAGCAGAGTTTTGCCATTCCAGTTTCTCCTGTAACTCATGATCTGAAGTTTTCCCATGCAGTGCCATGGGAGCCACGTCAGGACCCTACACCCTGGCTCTGATCTGGCACTTAGCCATGTTAGTCTGAAGTCAGGCAGAGCACAGGGCAGATTCGTATCTCTGCATTAACCTAATTGCTTCCTAATCTCTTTGACAGTGCTACAAATCAGGATTAACTTGGTGCAAATCAGCAGGGCCCAATTCCCCAGTGACTATCTTGGGAGGCAAGTATGTGCAACAAGATATTAAACCAGAACAATGACATTTTACTCCAAGATTGCACAGTGTAAAAATGACTACACAAGGTCGAGGGCAGCCGAGAATTAGCCCCAAATTAATCTACCAGTGTGAAACTGGTTATGTCAAACCCAAGCCTCTGAAATGGGAACAGTCCTACCTACACAGGAGAGAAAGAGAAGAGCATTTCCACCCATCCTTAGTGAATACAAGATGCAAATATTTAAAATCTTATAGCATCCTCCTTCTTCCTCAAGATGAAGCTTTCCTGAAGAAGTCTGTGCTGTGAGGTCCTTTGCCCTGACTCAAACATGAACATAGGTAGTTTGGGGCCCACATGCAATCCCATATAACCTGCATTTATTGTTCCAGCTACACTTAGATACACACTACACAACATGAGATAAGCAGTAAGGAAACCATTTGTAACTAACTACAGGATAAATATTAGGCACAAGATTTTCAAAGCTGACCAGGGGATTTAGACACGTAACTCCCCTTCTTTTTAATAAGTGCATTGCATCCAAATCTCCCAACTGCCTTTTTAAAATACCCATCTAAGACTTTATTCCCTCTGCCCCACGTGCTCACACAAATGAATCATGTGCAAGCTGTTTGCGGATACACAAGGGAGAGCACAAGGAAGTTTTTAATGAAAGGGACAATCATAACACATTTACTGCCATTATCTAACAGTATTTCTTGTATAATTTCCTGACTGGCGGCTTTCAGACAGTTTCCACGATGTGACACAATTCTGCACGCCTTGCCAAAAACTCGCACTGAAAGAAAAATGAAAGAATCCCTTCCTTTCCCACTCTTGTCTTCTTTCACACCCTGCTCCAACCAGATTCTCCTCCCCCACATCCCTCTACTAATATTTAAGCAATCCCGCTAATTATGAACGTACTTCAAATCAAAATTACAGCCAGACTGGCTCAAAGGGGATGGGATACTCATCTCGGTGCTCTTACCGCAGCATACAAAAGCCTCTATTAATGCTTCAACTCAACTAGTGTAGCACGTGTTTAAGGCAACATACCTTGTACACACTAGACTTTTAAAGGATGGCACTTAAGACACTAGCTAATATATGCCAGTGTCATACCCTAAATTAGGGGTAGGTGATTATTTGGGCCTGTTGGCCACACAGGGAGTTTCGGGGAGCTGTCATGACCCCCCTACTCCCAACAGCTCACTAAACTTCCCTAGGTGGGACAGGGCCACAGGTGGGCAGGGAGCTGGCATGGGTATGTGCGGCAGCTTCAGCAGGGACAGCTCAGCCAGGGCCTCTGCTGCCCCAGCACTGCTTCTGTGCACCCCTTTCCATCCCCAGCTGATGCCGGCACACACCCAGCACTGCTTCCCACGCTGGTGTGAGCTGCAGCCAGGGCCAGGACATGCCTGTCCACCCAGCACAATGCAGCAGCCAAAGCTGCCAGTTCCCCATGGGCTGGATCCATGACTTTGAGGCTGCTCCCCCGTGGGCCAGATGCAATCAGCTGGGCCCACAGGCCATATTTTGCCACCTTAAATCCTGGGGTAGACAAAACCCTATGTCTTCCGCACTTGCTCAAGAATGTTGCGTTTTGCAAAAATGGTGGGTATTTATTTTTAAGAAACACCTACCTTTTAAAAAGAAACAATGAGACAGAGTTTTACTACATATTTGTACAGTACCTGACACAATAGGGCCTCCAACCTGATCGGGTCTTTTAGCTGTAATTGCAGTAACAAATAGGAGGAGGAAGAATGAGAAGAAACATTTGCGTGGATTCTGCTAATGGTTATAAGGGAGCGGAGCTGAAGTCAATAGATGGCTTTATATCAGCTGAGGATCTGGCCCAAAAAAATCACGTCAGGTCTCATTTTAATGCCAGTATCCTTCTCAGTTTCTCTTTAATGGCAAACCAGCAATCTGGGATCTTCTCTCATCCTTTCATCCCATCACCGTAAGCATTGTCTCAGTCTCCATGCTGCAATTCCCAAGCAGAAACTGACACTATCATTCTACCATCACTTAGCCTGACAGCCTGGATATTTCACTCCTACTGATTTTCCTTGTTGTGCACCATTCGCGCCCATTAGTTCAACAGTGTAATTACTTCTTTAAAAAAAAAAAAAAAAAA
>NW_017729012.1:5873343-5879385 GCF_001723915.1 Gavialis gangeticus
TGTAATTACTTCTTTAAAAAAAAAAAAAAAAAAGATTTTTTTTTTTTTTTGGAGTCTGGGGGGAAAAAAAACCCCCAGTACTTAAACCAGAAAGGGCTATTGTGTTATGAAAAATCTTAAGGCAGGAAAATGAGCTAATTACTGGTGACATGTAGTTATGACTCGCAGTACCAGGTGCCTCTAGGGTCTATAGCAAATGGACTAAATTCTCCTTATAAGCATTTTAAATAGATGATGATACTAATGAACTTAATAGCATCACCATCCAAGGACAGCATCAACTCATTGCCACCTCATATTTTGTAGCAATAGCTTCTCTTTAAACAGTGCGCTCCGGCTTTGAGCGGTAATGGTTTTTAAAAGTGTCTTAGCACACAAAGGCAAAATCTTTTTTGAAACAGGGTGGAATTGGTTGGTGATTATCACTGAAAAGCTGGCAGCCACCAGCTAACCTTCTAACAATGAAATATGGGAATTTACCTTCATGCTTCAATGCTTGCTATTCAGCTGTCTACCAGGGTCTAAATCAATGGTTCTACACCCTCCACTCAAGGTTTCTCTTTCAAATGCAGCAGATATGACCTTAAGTTCATCATCTAAACAATGCGGTTCACGTTTAATTTCATTAATCTAAGATCTTCCATAAAATTGCAATATGGCACCATACCTTTCAAGTACCTTCATTAAAATCCATGTTATTTCTAAATCCTATGCATATCTATGAGGTCATATGGTGTTTTATTAAAATGGGTTTTTGAAAGGCTCAGCTCTTTTATCACCAATTGTCAAAAGGTAGTTTACAATAAAAAAAAAAGCCCCTCTTGTATCACTTAGACTCTGAATGGCTGACCCGTCTCACTAAATTACTCCTTCCAAATTCTTACATTTTTCCAGGATTTGATATTTGGACAGAAGGGGGAAAAAGGCTCATTAAAAGCTTCTCGTTTGTGAATTTGCTGTTATTTACTATAGTCAGTATGTTCGCCATATGAATCTGGAGGCAAGGAAAGACAATGTTATTGCCAGGATTTCCCATAAAATCTCTTTCTTGTGTCACGTAATCTCAAACTCAAGTCAGAGGTTATTTTAATAATGCTTCAACATAAGCATATACATGTCTGCTGCATCTCTTCCCTGTTTTTATTATTTGTGTCATTACAGCACCCAAGACCCCTAACCGTAGACCAAAGCCATGTTTTGTGCTAGGTGCTGTACAGCTAGAAGAACAACTGGCCCCTTATTCTGATTGAGGCCTATAAGCACTAGTATAATGCAGCTAAATTAACTCATCTGTCTGACATGCATGTAGAAAATGCAGCCGGAGGATGCCAGACTGAGGATACAGATGGAGGATGCCAGCAGACTTGCACAGAGCTGTGCTTGACAGGGCTAGGCCAAGCAATGAATACTCGGTCACCTGCACTGCCTAAACTAGAGCACAGCAGTTTCCTGTCAAATGCAGTTGTGAGCAGGCAGCACCAGTGGCAGAAGCTGGAGGTGTGCGTGTTCACACATGCAGACACACTCAGAGGTAGGGCACCCCTGCCTCTGCATTAGTGGCTTTTTCATTCTTATGTTACATATATAGAAAAGGGACTCATACTCTCTTTCTTACACTTTGCAGAATTTTAAAGGTGTATAGGTAGCAAAGAATGCAAAGGGCTACCTCGTGAGGTTTTCAAAGCCCCAAGGCACCTAAATTAAAGTTAATCTATCTGCAGTTTTCAGAGCTTCAATACCTTTATAAACGTATAAGAAGCTGCAAGAACCTAAACCTACAAGAAGCTACAGGATAATTCAACTGTATTTAAAACTGGTACCATTTTCTCAGAAGTGCCTAAGTCCCTTAGGAACCTAATGACCCTTAGGAACCTAACGGCCAGGTTTATTTACAGATCTGTGCAATCTTGGAGTTGCAATCTGTGCGATCACACTGTGCAATCTTGGAGTAAAATGTCATTGTTCTGATTTAATATCTTCCTGCACATACTTGGCTCCCAAGGCAGTCACTGGCGAACTGGGACCTGCTGATTTGCACCAAGTTAATCCTGATTTGTAGCACTGTCAAAGAGATTAGAAAGCAATTAGATTAATGCAGAAATACAAATCGGCGAATCTGTAAATACATCTGGCCATTAGGTTCCTAAGGGACTTAGACACTTTTGAGAAAATGGTACCAGTTTTAAATATAGATGAATTATCCAATAGTTTCTTACTCCTGTACCCCAGCTAGCCACACCGCAGGCCATTTCAGAAAACGGGCAGAAGTCCCCCCGACAGCTGCATGTTCACTGCATATGTCTGGCAAGTATGGCAGGGCAGTGAATGGAGACGTGGCTATCCATCCACAGCACAGGCCAACACAGCCATATGCTATAATGGTGGAAGAGCAGTTGTACAATGCAAGGCTTGCAATCATCTCTGACTGTGCTGATGACAGAGGAATGAGGCCCATAACAGCCGAGAGCAGAGAGAGTCTCTGAAAGGAAGCAACAAATCTCACCTGCTCACCAAATTAGGGTTGTTACATTTTCAAATCTCCACCGTCAGGTTTTGCTTTTAAAAATAAGGAGGGTGGGGAAAAGCAGTAACAGTTGCTTGGGGAAAAAAATGCAAGCATTTCCAAGTGAACTTTCCCTCCACAGGTTTCCAAAAGGAATGATTTGGGGGGCGGTGTTGCAATTTCTAGCCCCAAATGTTCAGTTTTTCAAAAATTTCTAAGCGAGTGTTTCCCCACCTCCCACCCCCCTTGGGCCCACTGGCCACCCACCACCTGCCCTGAGCCTAGGGAGCATGACCTGGAGCCCCCTCTGACTTCCATGAGCCTGAGACCCATATGGTTTTAGGTCTTTGCTGCGCTTCCTTAGGCTCACAGCGGGTGAAGGTTGGAGGCCATCAGAGACCCAGTGCCAAGGGGGACAAGGAGCTGAAAAAGGTGATGCTATTCCTCCCAGACTCTCTGTGGCACTTGAGAAGCACCAGGAAGCAATGAGAGAAGTGAGGAAAGATCCTGGGGTCTGCATGCAGGATGGGTCAGCAGCCATGCATGAAGCAGCCAGAGGGAGTGGAGCAAGGGTGTGTGAAATGCCAGAGGCCCTTGGACGCAGGCTGCTGCCGGCCATTATTCCTGTTAATGACACAGATCTCATCTGCTCCATGTGGGCACACAGGTCTGCCCACAGGCAAAGGCAGGACACCCCCCCAACCGAGCTGAAGTCCATCTCTAATTCTCTGGACCAGGTTCACTTGCACAGTCAGGCAAAACAACCTGCGTTCACAGTTGCCTTATATCAACGGCATCAACACATGAGAATGTGCACTAGTGAATCCTTCTGTGAACGTCTTCAAGGTCCAGAGACCTCAACACGTAACTGCAGCCCAATTTTCCAAGCTCTCATTTAAGTATCGGCAATGATCTTTAACGTGCGTAGCACCAACAACCGGGTTTTCAAGGGAGTTCAGCGCCCAGCATCCCGACTGCTCTGGAGAACACCAGTTGCATGGTGTGGTACCTATGTTAAGAGCAGGGCTTTTTTGAGAACCTGTCCTTGTGTGCTTAAATATGAAAAAAAAAAGAATAAGAAAAGCTTCTTTTGTTCTAAAAAGACATCTGTACTGGAAGGCAATTCCAAGTGAGGCCTGGAAAAAATGTGTGGTGACATGAGCTAGAGACACACTTGCTGCCTGGGTCTCCTCTAGTCCTATTCTGACTTGTGCTGCTGTGTGGCAGGAGACACCGAGACATTGCTATTGAGATGTCACTTGTGACAAACCTTCCACAGTTAATATTAGTTGATGACTTCAGCCTCGCCTTCCCTCATCCTCCCATAAAAAAGTACTCAGGCTGCAGTACCGCGGCTAGAGCGTAACATTACTCTGAAGAAGCAATTACAGCAAGCAGAGTGAGGAACTAAAGACAGGTCACCTAAATGAACTGCGGGAAAAAGTACATGAGAAAACAAGAAAATGTCTTCATCACTTTTCAGGCTTCAAATTGGAAAAACAGAGATCAATACGGCAGAACTTCATTTAATGGTGTGAAAAACAATCCACCACAAGACAGGCAGGAATCACTTATTACAAAACAAACAAGCCAATTACGACCAAGCAAGAAATACAGGTATGTGGAACAAAATATTCATTCCCTTGGCCCAGGGTTTAGAGGAGGGGAAGAAAAAAAAGCCTTCAATGAGGATGCTCTGCTGTTCCTATACAGGGTAAGGGCGTGTGAAATAAGAAACAAAAAGGGGTTTAATGGGCAGCAATTTGCTCCTTTGTTTTCTGTTATTTTTCTTCCTGTGGTACATCCCATTACTTTTAACGTTCAGGAAAATGAGGGCAGGTAGCACGATGTAATGCGAATGCTAAGCCAAGCACGGATAGGCAAGCTTTTGCTCTCGCTAAACTTCTGCCCAAGGATCTCAGTTCTAAAGAAAGGGAAGAAGTAAAATAAAGTGAGGCCTTTAGACTCCTCCAGGCTCAGTTATGAAAGGAAAACAGCACCTCTCTTCTTTGAGATCAAAGATATAGACTCGAGAGTGGCTCCACTTCGCTGAGAAATGGCAGGACACCAGAAGTGCCAACTTCTAGACATCAAGCCCGTAACCCAGCTCATCCCAACGAGGTCTGGCCAACCAATGGCATATACATTTATCAACCTGATTTTTAAAAAGGCCCCTTTTCGTTGAAAGAACCTGGCTGACCAGAGCCGAACCTCACATTGCACAACAGCTTCAAACACTTCTGAGCCAGATCATCAGCTTGGTGTAGACTGGCATAATCCTGCTGGTTTCAGTGGTGCTGTACCCATCTCACCCACGGGAGGGTCTGACCCGCAGACTCTCCTGAGGTGCTTGGCACAGCATCCTTCCTTCGCCTACGAAACATATTAGGTCTATTCACTTTTCAACCACATGCATCAGAGATCATAGCATCGATGTGCAAGGGGCTGGGGACAGCAGGCAGAAGGGAAAATCCCTGGAGCCATGACTCCTAAGGCAGATGGGGAGTGGGCAGCAGAGCAGAGAGTGGGGACATCCATGCAGGTAATTGGAGAGAGGAAAAGCAATGTGCCCACCAAGACGAACACTAGCATCCACGACAATGGAAAGAACGGCTAAGGAGGGAGCTAGGAGAGCACAGTACCAATATCTGAAGAAGTATCAATGCAACCATCACCGTCGTGACAAGCAGGGCTGGCCAAGCAGTGATGGGTAGAACAACCTCCTTCACTGCCCTTTGGAAAACTGCATCTGAGTTGTCTTTCACCCACACCAAGGATGTCAGTGGTGCTTCACCAGCATGGGTGGAGAATCTGCTGCTCCGATCCCGACAACGCTAACAAAATCACTGCATTTGAAGCCCTGACATGGCCTCTTTAGAGCGCAGACCGCATTTGATGCCCATTTGAACTGACCGGCATCTGAAAGAAAAGCCAGCACACCTCATCCTCCATCCACTGCTAAGAAGTCTTCATTAAAGGATGCAGGTGGTGGGAGCTGGGGAGAAATAAGAAGCTACTGTACTCTAGCATATATACTGTCAGTGCCATGCACCTGGATACAAACAGCTCTGCCATGCTGGGATTTTATTACCTTTGCAGCTATTCCCACCACTGTGTTCTGTAGCATATTAAACAGATTAATAGAAGTAACCTAGAGGGAGTATAAAAAGTGCCAATCTTCACTATGGCCAAGTGCCACTGAAATGGAAAGAGAGAGTCTGGAGCTGACATTTGCAGAAGTAACGTCCTGTTATTAAAACAAATTTGGCGCGAGGGAAAAATATGTTTGCTTTGCGATTAATAACGGCTAGGGGAGCATATGCAAAATCAAATATTTGTCTGATAGCACATTAGCATTCTCCCCTCCCTACAAACAAAAACAGTCCTTACATTACATTATATACTCCTCAACCATCTGAGTGGCTAGGACAGATATTTTAGTAAAAAAAGGCTATGAAGATGTAGGGATGACTTCTGGCCTAAATCTCAAATTGAACTTTGATTTTTTTATTTGTCTTTAAAAAAAAAAAAAAAAAAAA
>NW_017729012.1:5879526-5894464 GCF_001723915.1 Gavialis gangeticus
AAAAAAAAAAAAAAAAAAAATCTGTAGCCACAATCTCTGGATGCATTTGCAGAAAACTGCCATGCATTGCAATTTTTCTCCCTTTTTTTCCCCCTCTCTCCTGAAACATTGGTTGTATTTTCTCCCTTTATTTATTGGAGTGCTAAATGGATTATTTCAGTAATAAATCAGGCCCTTTCATTACATTTTTTAAGGTATTGTCACTGTTATGAAGTACAGTGTGCCATCAAAATTAAGCTCGGATTGCATTACCACCTATTTTATAGATACAGAATTACTTGATGGATTTTTTTTCCAGCAGTCTAAGCACTTTGTGTCTTTCTTTCAAAGAACGACTGGCTTCCTTGTTTCAGAGAATTTCCCCTCTAGAAACTGTGAGACTTTCACATGGATTTTCTCATCACTGTCTTCACATTATGTTTTAAAACTAAAGGAGGACTTTTTTTTCCTCAGCCAACGGCTAATCCAAATGACAAGAGCTTTCAATATGAATAAGAAATGCTCCAGCAGAAATACTTCATGGGTTAGTGTCTTCTCTCACTTGCATGTGTATAAATCAGTAGTAATACCACTCAAATCACTGTAGTTACCCTCCCAGTATAAAACCAGCCTAACAGGGACCAGAATCAGGCAGCGCAGTGGTTTTACTGCTCCTCCATCAATGTCCGCAAGGCCGGACCAGAATCTGAGCTGAGCCGCAATTCCCGAGTAACTTGGCTGGAGTCGTTTTTAGTTGCCCGCTGGAATCAACAGAATTCCTTCAGGTGCAAACACTGCAACTATCCTCTAAGCTAATATTTGTAAGCCAATTCGACTGGACTCTATTCTGCTGCGCTGCTTGATTGTGCAGGGTAAACTGAAAGTGTTTAGACTCCGTCCAAACCACCCCATACGATAGTTCTCCATTTCATTTTTTTTCATTCTCTAATTTTGAGTGGAAGTTTCCATAATGCTTTGCGTGTCCTTGTTTCTTGTGAAAGCTGGTACATTCACAGCCTTGGCGAGTCAAGTCCTCTAGTACCAGAAGGGGTACAGGAAAGACAAGATAATCTTGTAGTAGAGCCACTGGAATGAGACTCGAGAGACTTTAGATTTTAATCTTGGGTGAGTTGCTTCATCTTTCCATGCTCCGGCTGCAAAATGGGAATAATACATCCTACCTTCCAGGACTTAGTGAAAGCACATTCATTAATACTTGTGCAGGCCTTTCAATATTATAATGACAAGCATAATCCTATATTAATAGGTTGCTAAATAAAAATGATTGGGATGTAGCAGGGAAACTTTCCCACCTGTCCCTGTTAATGCAGCTCAGATTTGTAGGGTAGAAGTTTACTTTCCAGTTTACTTTCCAAAGCACCACCCAACCTCCCTTGTTAAGCCTCCAAACAGTGAAAGAGATTAAAATAACCTTTTAGGTCACCTATTTCATCTCCAGAAGGATGACACGGCAGATATTAGTGCCTCAATTCAGAAAAGCATCCTTATCCAACAAAGCTCCAAAGTGCACAGCCTATTAAAGATATTTGGACTTGAGCATATGCTTGGAGATAAGCATGCATTTCCATTCTTTCCTGAAACTGCACCTCAACAGACATTTTACTTACCTGAAGACACAAAGGAAGTGAGCATTAGTCTCAGGCATATTCACTGTGTTGTGGTGTGGACATATATCCACTCAGAAATGGACTGTGATCTGCAACTCATTTCAACGTGGCCAATGCATAGCTGTCGGGTGAATATGCCTTTCAGTTGCTACTAACCCGGTCTGTATTCAGACCACTAACATAGATGCTAGTACCTGCTTAAGCAGCAGCCGCTGTTTGACAACTGGTTCTTTCCAATTTTTAAGAAAGGCTCATTTCTGAAAAATCCAAATCCAGTCTCTTGCTTAAGTTAACAAAAAAGCAATATTGAAAAAAAACCAACTAAAATTGTGTCAGAAGCAACTGAGGTGGAATGTATCCCTTAAAAGTTCCTCTATTTCATATACAGTACTCTTTTATATAATTATTGGGCCTAAAACCCAATGTAAAACAGGAGTAAATCCACAGAACTCAGTGAAGTTACGTTTGTATAAAGGCTGTGAGAACGGAGCAAAGGCCACAAGTGGCCTGATGTTTCAAGACCTGGGGCGAGTTGTTTAAATGCTTGGCACACCCAATTGGAGACAGATTTATTTTCACAAGAGCCCAGGTCCCATGTATTACTATTACTATTTATTATTTGTATTTCCATATCACCTAGGGGTTCTAGCCCTGGACAGGATCCCATTGTTCTGGCTGCTGTACAAACCCCTGGATAATTGCCCATCTGGATTGTGCCATATCTGCACACAGCAGCTCTGACTGGTTCCCACTGTGACACTTGCAAGAGTTTAGCACCCACTATGCTAAAGCTGTAAAAACCCACTTACTTGTTTTGGTGTGAGCATGGAAGTTGTGCTCATATCTCACTTGCAGGTGTTGAATCCTTTTAGGACAATTCTGGCCTCTGCATATATGTTTCCCCAGTGGTAATTTTAGAAGAGTACTCAATGCACTATGCGTATGGGATAATGGAGCTTTTGGAGGCACTACTGGATCACGTCACGGGAGTGCAGCATGTTTTGTTCATTCATCCAGCTCACAGAACCGGCAAGCTGAGACACTGGAGTCTTATGTACCAGGCTAAGCTCCCTTCTTTGCCCCCCCTGAAACAAGTGTCCAAAAGACTAGTTAACTTTGCATCACCAAATTGCAATGCATTAAGTCTACAACCTATGGCCCTGCATGGCCATCTCCATCCCAATGCAAAAAGGAGAGCGATGAAAGTAAAAGCATGTCGGAGGTGGTCTAACTTGCTGTGATAAATCGAAACCTACCGCGATAAAAAAAGTCAACGTGTATCTGCACACGCGACTAGCGAAACAGCGATCTTTCGTGCCGTTTCGTAACGTATATGCAAACAATGTGCACTGTGTACAAGCGCCCCTGGAGCCAAGTGCCCTTGAAATGAGACCAAATTCAGGAAAAGAGCTAAGTCTCACAACTCACCCAAGGCTCAGAAAACATAAAGCCTTGATCTTCACCCACCTGAGCTTCCAGGCCATCAGCAGGGAAATGCATCAACTTACTTTTGAAACTTTAGGCTGAGCTGTTTCCAAGCACAAAGTGGATAAACTATAAAGTCAGAGGCCTTTGCTGAAAGACGACAGCTACCACGGAGCCTTCTACAAAGAAAACAACTATTTGCAACTTGAAACTTTTATCAATCATTAAAGACACAGTGCAGGACCAAGCTGCTCAAGGAGTTAAATGTATTAAGCAATTTACAATTAATATAGAACTCATTCCAGAGATATCTACTAGAGAGTACAACAGGGCAATTAACCCACTAATACACTAGGCTATTACATCGCTATGTCTCTTATTTTAGCCTGAGGTGATTTGAAACGCATTGGATTAAAGGATATTATAGGAGATAGCATGAAAAATAGCTTAATGTAATGAGCCATCCCGTGATGTCTGCTATTAAAGATGATTTGCAGTTGAAAACTACAACATACAGTAGTTCAGCCATTTAGAAACATGAGTATATTTAACCCTTTTTTAGCCTGTATCCCTTGGACAGATCGGCGTGGCAGTTTCTCCCTCCTCTCACCCCACTCCAATTCCTTTATCTGAGGATTATCAAATGCACCTTATTAAAGTACAATGGTATCATTGGGAGATTGGTGCCTGAGGTGGATGGAAAACCAGTAATCTGCTAATAACTTTTAAAAATAGATCCCCGAGAGAGTAAATGGGCTCAGACCGAGGGAGGCTATTTGACTGGCGACGCATTTGCAGAATGGGAACTTGCAGTGAATTTCTAGACTAGCCTTAGGCCTGTCATATCAGTTCCAAATGGCAACTCAAACTGAACTGAGAAATAAAAGGCCCCTATCTCTTCATCTATCACTATACATCTGATTATGGAAACAGCAGCACCCAAGATCGAGGAGGGCTTTGCAGTTTGAAAAAAGTTCTACCTTTTGGAGTAGACTTGCTGCAAAAACATCAATACCCTTGCTGGAGTGTCTGCACCAAGGGTGAGTCACAGGTCTGCAAATCTTCTTCCCTATTTTTGTCTTCTTTTTTTGGTCAAGGAACCAGCTCCAATAGCTGTGTCATAAAAGGGGCCAAAGTCTGAACTTACTTATGCTACTGTCAGGCCAGAGCAGTCCTAGTGCGTTAACCAGTGTAACTTGAGTCCCTCAACTGGTCAGCCCTGGACAGAAGTCCTGCTCTGGCCATTTCACATGCATTGGTGCCTTCCACTTAGCTCAGAGAGAGAGGATCTTCCTCCTGCAGTTTCTGCTTCTGCCCATCCTTTCATTTGCTTTATTCTTTAAGGTGCACTTAGAAGGGAGCGCAGCCCCAGTTAACGAAACCATTCCAGCATGCATTCAACTCAAAGCCCATGAATACACACTTCAGGTTCTAAGTAGCAATTATTATATGTACCAATAAAGGCAGTATGCACAGTGCACGTGCTGCAGAAGGACACTGAAATCCATACCGCAGCAGAGGTGACTTCACATAAGTAGCCTTGGCAGCAGCAAGGAGCACACACACTTGCTGATAGCCAAATTATGCAGCTCTAAATAGCTTCTGCGACAGTGATCTCTATCTCAGAAAGGAGAGGGGGGGAAGGTGGGAACACCTTCACGCACGCCTGCATCAAGTGATCAAAACAAAGGATGGAACTTGTGATTTTTTTTAAAACAAATTAAATAGATGCTTAAATTTCAATGCCAGCAAAAGGCAAGGCATTATAGGTCCAGGATGCCTCAAAATTGCAGTCAGATCCTTGCACTTGGTGACCACAACAGAATTTAAGGAAATTTGTCCCAGTGCCTCGGTTTGCTGTGCGGGTAACAGAAGTTTACTTGTTCTCTCGGATGCTGCAGGGCTGTGTACTTGATACCTATTTCATTTCTTAAGACTTAAGCAACAGTAAAAAAAGAGACCCCTGTTAGAAAGAGCTCTTTGATGCTGATGACAGCATGACAACCCCAGCAACATTTAGGGGGAAAGAAAGCATTCCAAGTCATTCAATGAAACAGCGAATCACTCCACGTCATCAGCGTGAACCCAACCTCACCCACCTCTAAAAACCTAGTCAAACAAATGGCTGTTGCACTGGGCCAAGAATCTCACTAGACTCCGGTTATTTCATGGGAGCAAGTCATGCCAGGCCCAAAAGATCCATTTTCAAACCAACCGACGAAGGTAAGTTTGACCTCTGTTCGATTGACAGTGGCAGCATTTGGTGCATGCTTCTTAACAGAATGGTTTAAGTAAAACTTGCTCACATTTTTTGAGGTGGGAGTGGTAAACAAACAAATTAGGCTGGTGAGTCTGCAAAAATGTTCTCCATCCCAGGTCTGCACCTTAATCATTAGCCTATCTTTCCTGTCCATCTCTGCAATCTGCTGCGTCTGGTGTACTACAGTCCATCTCCCTCCAAGTGTGCACCGCACTACAGGCTTCAATAAGTAAATCCTGTCGGCTCACCTGGGCAGTGATAATGGTCTGAATGTATTTCAGGTGCTGGCTCCTGCCCCTGGCCTTCACCAGGGCAGCCTTCTGCACTGGAAATACAAAAGGGGTACTGCACTGGAAATACAAAATGCCATGAAATATTATAACAAAAATTTAACAGTATATCGGAGAACAATTTGCAAAGCCCATGAATCCAGAATCATACCGGCATGGTGGGAAGCTGAATTGGGCCTCTTTGTTTTTACACAGAGAGACAAAGATAAGATTCTGCCCTGGCTTGCCCTCCTCCGTACCCCCTTCGTAATTTGTGCATGTATTTGTTTATCTGGATTTTTAATATCTTGGGATGAAAGCTCTCCCACCAATGCTCTATTTGTCAGTCTTTTAAAAGCACATACACAAATAAAACAGCCCAAACAATGACCCCCAAATCAAACCAAACAGCTCAGCAGCAACATCAATACAATAAAACACTAATTAACCTCCTTACAAAATCCTCACCACGGTCCCGCGCTACCTTTACTCCTTACCCATGCATGTTCTCACAGAGACGGGAGCACAGACTGGGCTTTGCAAGTTGTACTGGGGTGCAGGTGTCAATAAAAGGTGACCCATTATCTTACTAACATGAGTAAAAACCTCCGTGGAGACGAGGCTTTCTGTGTTCGCATGCGCACGTGCTTGTGTGTTCCCTTAAGATCGCCTGTAAGATGAAGACAGCTCACCTGCCAGGCGGTAAAGGCTACTGCGCATCAGGAGAGCAGCCTTCTTGGTTTTGGGTGCTGACACATCTAGAAAATGAGCCCGATTCTGATTTCACATGCTCTGGTGTAAAGCAGGAGCGATGCCATGGACATCAGTGGTGTCAGACCAATGCCAGAATCTGACCCAGTGGCTTCTCAAATAAGATCTTTCCAGCCAAGTTCCCCCATCACTAGCATATGTGACCCTTGCCCCTGGCATATGGTGCACACACAGAGGGAAAGCACTGCTGGGGATTTGCCCTGTCACCGGTTATCCTTGCTTGCTGTCACATCTACAGCTCAGACCCACATCCACGCGAGTGCAGCAAGCAGCTGGCTACAGCTTCCCCGCAGAAACCCCCAGACCGCAGGGCTGAGGCCTCAGACTGAGAGCCCTTTGGAGCAGGGACCGTGCCTTTTTAGACCTCCCACAAAGTGTTCAGCACAGTCATCTAACAAATAACAACCACCACGAGCACGGTAATTAGAGTAACGAGAAAAAGTGCTCTCCAAAATGATGGCAAATAACAAATCAGTAAAAAGAAAAAAAGAAAAAAAGAAAGTCTGCTCTGGAATTTAAAAGGTGTATGTGTGTATCCACTGAAGTCATTATAAGGAGGATCATTATTATTATCATTGCAGTCTCTCCTCTGAATAATTTAGAAAGAGTAAGATTGAGATTGAGAAGGGGAGCAGGGGGGGAAGAAAAGTAAACTCAGCCTAAGAGTCTCCCGGGCAAATGGATCCTGAATCGAGGCGATTCTGCATCCTCCTGGAGAAGGGAAACAAAACAAAACAGCCGCTTCCTTGAGTTAAACACTCGCTCGACAATATTCACTGGGAGTTTTAGGCAAAGGGTGATATTTTCCACAAGCCCTCATCCACAGGGCGGGAGGGAGCGTGTGGCGGGGGGAGCGCTCTTTCTAATCAAAGAACTTGTCACTGTCACTTTGGTGGTAACAGATGCCATGAACAATAACTGGGATCCTGTGCCTCTGAAATGCATTATTAACAGGTTACATTCATTGCTATCTACCCCCCCACAAGCTCTCCTTTTTATTTCACTCTGGGCTGTCTGTATCCCAAGTGGCAGGGGAATCTGTCATTTCCTATTTTCTTCCAAAGGAACAAGTGATTTTGGAGGAGGGGAGAGGATGACCAGCCCTTTCTGACCTTTTCTCCTTCAATTTCACTCCTCTCTTCTCCTCGAAAAAAATGGCAATCACACTAGGTGGAACTGACAAACTCATCTCTGTGTCACACTGTTACATATACAATAGCCATGTCACTTGGCATCAGGGAAGAGGAGGTACTGACAGGATTATGGCCCCATGATGGGTCTAATCTGTTAGTAGATTTAAGCCTTCCCTCTACGTTTCATGCTTTTTCCGTGTCCGATACTTGGGGCAGGGTGGAGTTTTTAATTGTCAAGGGCTCTCTCCTAAAATACCACTGGGAAGCTGTGATCACCCTTTTTTTAAGGTGGCTTTTTTTGTTCACGTGTGCCAGCAGATTCCTCCAGTTCAGGTAGCGATCGCTCGCTGTTTTCATCAGGGATCTCAAAGCGCTTTACCCCCCCCCCCCCTGCAAATGAAATCTGATGACATCCTGGTGAGATAAGTCTTCCTATTGCCTGAGGGGAGGGAAACTGAGGCACAGATAAGTGAAGTGGCAAGCCCAAGGCCCAGGGGCAGTGATAAAAGGAATGAAACACTACAGTCCTCATGTCTGATCCCTTGCTCTCATCACAAGACCTTCCACCAAAAATGGAGGCTTGAAATGAGACCTCCTGGGCACGTTTACATGTCCACATTTACTGCACAGTAATTTAGGTTACTGTGCAATAACTGAAAATGATTGTGCAATACAGGCACATGTCTACACGTGCATGCCCGTACCGCACAGTAACTATGGCAACTTATGCCAACTTGGGCCTAAATTTGATACCTGCATTATGCAGGTATCAAATTTATGCCCAGTTAGTTACTGTGCAGTAACGCACATGTAGATGCCTTATTGCGCAGTAACACTGTGTGTGTGGACTGACTTAGAACTAACTTTAGTCCCAAGTCGGTCCACATACTGTGTTACTGCACTTTAACAGTTGCATGTATAGATGCCGGCGTAAAAACTGCTTATTGCGCAGTAACTAACTGCACAGAAATGCACATGTAGATGTGCCCTAGAGAACACCGTGCAGACCCATAGGTTGTAGACTTAATGCATTGCAATTTGGTGAGGCAAAGTTAACTTCTCTTTTGGGCACTTGTTCAAGCCATTTTACCCTCCTCTCTGCCCTGGCTAGGACAGGCAAAAGTGAAGTCAGCGGAGAAAACAGTTCATCATCTCTGAGAGCCTGAGGAAATCAAAATAAGTTCTTTGAAGCTGCACAATTTTGACAGTGAGCTGTTTCTCATCCATCCCTCTTCTCCGAAGCAAGAGGGCAGGGATCCCCTGAGAAAGGCTGTCCTTGGGTAGGGAAATGGCACAAGACAAGGAAAGGAGGGACAGATCCTCTATTTTTACTCTGGCAGCTCATCCGTACCAGGGGGAGAGGCCCGGGCCCAAAAAACTAAGAACATAAGAGTCTTTTTTTAAGCACAGTGGTCAGGAGACAAGATGAGAGGTCCCTGGGGACAAAAAGCAGCGATTCCAGAAACATGCAACAAATGCACCAAATGATGGAGCAATTAAACACCTTCCTGAACGAGGGCCAGGGAGAAGAAAAGGCCTGATCCTGCACCACTGAAGATGGCATGGGAAGTTTTGCCATTGAATTCAGCATTGATCCAAGAGAGAGAGAAGGTGGAGACCCCTCCCTGAACGCCCTGCTTTTTCATCCCATCCATACCTCAAGAGCAGCCTCATGGATTTCCCTTGGCACACTCATCCAGAGCAGACCCCTGCTCCTGCTGCCCGATTTCCCACCCTCACCCTTGTACACGAAGGAAGCTGTGGGGCCTGTCTACCACCCCTCTGTTTGTACAGGGCCTAGCACAATGGGCGCCCTTCTTGTTCAGTTCTTAGAATAAGCACTTCCAGAACAAGGATGATGAATGACAGTAAAAACAACAGTAAAGGCCAGACAAGAAGTTGTTATTTGGGTGCAGATAAGTTTTCACAGGAGCTTTCCAAAGCCCCAGCCCCACCTTGTCCTCTTTCTTCTAGAGGTGCTCCGTGACATCCAACTCAGTAAAATTTATTTGCTTGTTTTAATATCAAGTGTAATTATTTGCAACATAAGCCCACTGAGTTTTGCCTACCAGAGGGTAATACCTCTGCCTCCCTCTGTCTAAATGCACTGAACTGTTACATATTACTAACCACTGTGCTCGAAAGATCCAGTCCTTACCAGCAGTTTCTAGCCTGGGGCAGGATACCGTTCCAGCAAACTCTGGGGCTAGTTGACTCAAAGACGTCCAGCAGAAGAAATCTGTGGACTGAAAAGCCACCGGTGTGAAATCCAAAGGTTGAAGCAAACATTAAATTGTGCATTTTGGACAGTGATTAACTATTAGAATTTGACCTTGTAACAACTCCATGCTTGTAAACGCCCACCTTTTCTTTTTTTTTTTTTGCACTGTAAACCAGAGATGTGACGAAATTCAGTTTGATGAAGCCACTCTTAGAGTCTCTTCACCAAATGCCAAACCCTTCAGAAAAAAGAACAATGGACATTTTTTTCACCTCGGGCCGGGCGCTATTTTAGGGAAGTCCACATTAGGTGGAATATGCCTTTGCAGGACTGCACATTTCCGGTAGGTGTGAAGATGTGCACGGGGGTGATTTTTCCTAACGCCTGAATGGAAAAACACGGAAAGGAAGGGAGGCTTCATTCAGAGAGACCTTTCTGCAACAAAACTCCCTTTTTTGGAGGGTGGGAGGGATATTAGATGGTAACAGCCAGAGCATAGATTTTTGCACTCCTATAAATCATTATTACTGGAATGTCCCTGCGGGGACCAGAAGGAGGAATCAGTTTTACGCACACTCACACATGCACACATGCACACGCCAAATGCCAAACTTTTGGATGGAAAGAAGAAAGAAAACAAGGAAAGAGAGAGGATAAGAAAGCAAAAAAAAAGAGAGGGGGAGTGAACTTTAGGAATCCATTTATAATTCCCTTCACCTACGCCATGAATTGAACATGCAGAAGAGAAGAAAAAAAAAAAAAAAGAGGAGGAAGGAAGAGAAAATATTCCACCCAGCATGTAGATTATCATTTGAAAAGATTCTGTTGCTATGTTTTTGTCCCTGGGTGATGAAAATGAAATTGTCTGATGTGTGCGCCGTGTTAGATTTACCTTTCCAGGGTTCACCCACAATCAGTAGAGAGGGGTCATGCCACAATATGTCATCGCACAGCTCCATCACACCAACTCCAATTTATACGAGGAGGTATTATGCATTTCAAAGGAACCCCCTGCGCGTGGCTCTTGTTACTGATCTATATCACAGCTCAGCCGAGGGAAGATTAGTTCTGCTGCAAGGGCAACTAGACTTATTTGTTTATGATTATATTCTCCTTAAAGACGCACTATTCCTTTTCTCTCTCTCTTTTTTTTTTTTTATGTCTAATTTAAAGTGTGCATTAAAGGGTCTGGGAAGGGAGGGGAGTAAAAGGTGCGAGAATTCTCTCCTCTCCCATAAGGAAACCTAATAGTCTTAGTCTCCCATGCGTCCTGCTCATTAAAAAAAAAAATCTCCATTTAAATGCAAATTTGAGTTTTAGCTGGGGACTCCCCCAAAAGCTTCTCTGGAAGCACCAGGGAAATAGGATTCAGAAAGCGAAAATGGCTGACAGCAGTTCAACGCCCGTGGAAAATGCTTCCCTTCAAGATGCCCCTTTTTTTCCTCCCTCGCCCGCAACCCCGCCACCCCTGGGTTCCTGCCTTCCTGGGGTCACTCGTACAGCCGGGCTGGAGCGCGCTCCGCATTAGTTATCATTGTTCTTCACCGCTAGATTGCTTTACCTCAGGCAAAACACCGCCCCGGCGAGCTAAAACTGATAATCTTAGCCTTTCAACTCATGCTCGCTGTTTGTTTAATCAACGTTTTCCCCGAAAGTAGACGTTTTTTGTCCCTGATAAAAGCTCCGAAGGATTTAATGAGGACGCAGAGCATTACCGAACCTGGGAAGCCACAACGCTTTATGTAAATCCATATACGTTTCTGAACTCGGCTTTCAATTGCGGGAGGACACCGGATTGGTATGCACACAACAAATCTCCACCAGCACCTGATAATCTGATGCAGGCTTTTATCTTAACTGTCAGATTTCACGTAACCTCCAGCTTCGAAAATCCAACAGGTCCTGGGAAGTTTTCATAGCCGAAAATCATATTAAGTTGATGAGGAAGCGATACGGAGCAAGACAGGACTTATTCTAAACAGCTTGCCTCAAAATCCTGCCTGAAATCTTGGTGATTTTAAAGGGAAAGCTGCTGAGCGGGGAATAATCTCACTTCTCTGCCTACAGGTATAACTAGTAATTTGAAAAATGTATATACCGCACAGCCTGACCTGTTGTTATATTCCCTCCACCTGCCTGCAGTACGATAGATAGATAGATAGATAGATAGCATGGCTACAGCAGGACAGTAGGGTATATACACACACACACACTCTAATGTCCCACCGTAGCCGTGCCATTGCACATAATCTGTTCACTAACAATTAGTGAGACAGATATCTCCCCATGTGCATCTCCCAGGCTGTATGCATTTAATACTGCCTTTACCATAGGAACGCCTGGTGCATCACAGGTTAAAAAAAGAAATAAGGTTTGCTTCTTAAACTTAGAGATAAAAGACCCTACATAAAGTTTTGATGGTTTGACTAAGGAATGGAAGATCAGGCACTGAGCAGATTGGAGGAAAAAGTGCTCCAAGAAAATTAAGGGTTGTCCACCAGGACCTCCAGCACTATTATTTAACTTTAATTAGGCCAAATCTTGAGGCCTGTTGACTGTTTGCAAGGCATCCATCCAGGAAAGGGAGACATTATGGGGAGGTGAGCAGTGGATGTGTTCCTGAGAGTCGTGCTCGAGTGGTCCTTGGGAACATTTTAGGGTAGCAGGCCTGGTCTGCAATTCCTATCTCAAGGAAAACTTCTCCCAGTGGATCCTTTTACCTTTCCAAATGGATGTTCATGCACTCCCAAAGCATCATCCCCCCTCCCACAGCCCCATGGACTCCCCCAGTTAGCACTGACAGCTGTGATGGGAAGTACCAACAGCCACGTTTCACAAACTCAGCTTATGAATCTATTGCCTGTATAAATACTGACCATCATTACACACATTGCAAAGCAGAGCAGCAGGTCCCATAGAAAGCCACTAGTGTCACAGGATGATCTCGCAGCCCGGCAGGGTAGAACGTGCTTTGTCCATCATCCTGGCTGGAAGGAGACCATGAGTGGGGGCATCGCAAAGCAATAGCAGGGTCTATTCTACAGCTAGCCACACGTGCAAATAGCTCTCCGCACTAGGTATATTTTATTTATTAATCTATTTATTTAAATGTGGGGAGATGCTGCAGTAGTTACTCACAATAACACAAGAGCTACTCACTGGCTAATTCCAGTAGGCTTCGTCCTGCCAACATGCTTTTCACTCTGACCTGGAAAAGGCCAGGGGAGGGATGAGAAGTAGCCATCCCCACAGTCAATGTCCTCTCTGACGACAAAATACAGGCATACCTCGGAGATATTGCGGGTTCGGTTCCAGACCACCGCCATAAAGTGAATATCGCAATAAAGCGAGTCACACGAATTTTTTGGTTTCCCAGTGCATATAAAAGTTATGTTTACACTATACTGTAGTCTATTAAGTGTGCAATAGCATTATGTCTAAAAAAAATGTACATACCTTAATTAAAAAATACTTTATTGCTAAAAAATGCTAACCATCATCTCAGCCTTCAGCGAGTCGTAATCTTTTTGCTGGTGGAGGGTCTTGCCTCAATTTGTAAAAAACGCAATATCTGCGAAGCGCAATAAAATGAGGTATGCCTGTAATCAAGTGGTGCCCCGTGAGTGCTGGCGCTTTTTGTGTCAGACACAAATGCACCTAGATCTTGAAAGAGGCCCACAAGGAAGGAGAATGAGTTGTGTTTTGCTGTTCGCCTCATTATACCATTTTGCTTTAACACACAGGCATGAACACATGAACCAAAGGCTTGTCACTCAAGACTCCCAACATAACGGTCATGCAATTTATTCAATAGAGAGCGCAGTGTATACGCACTATGGGCAACAGGTGAAACTGGTGCAACTCTGTTGAACTGCTACGGCAACTTCGGATGTCTACTGTGCCAACTGAGGACTAAGGACATCAAAAGAGGACCTGGGCCAATAGGTCTGTCTCGATGAGGTCAGAATTAACCAAACGAAGTCAGTAGGTTCCATGATTTCACAGATTTCATAGACATTAGGGCTGCAAGGGACCTCGGAAAATCAAACAGGGATTGGGTCCAGCCCCCTACCCAAGGGGCAAGAAGTCAGCTAGAGGGTCAAAGGATCCCAGTGAGATAAGCGTCCAAACGTTTCTTAAAAGAGACCAGAGTAGACGCTTGCACCACCTCTGGAGGGAGTCTGTTCCAGGCCTTGGTGGCTCGGACAGTAAAGAAGATTTTCCTTACGTCCAGCCTAAAACGGTCTTGGAGGAGTTTGTGACCATTGGACCTAGTCATGGCAAAATATAGCTTCCTAGGTACTATGTGCAAAACCAGAGGTTCCCAACACTACTGCGGTGAAACAAAATCAGAATTTTTAATGGGACAATTCAAGGCTTGTCACTGGGAGTTTGGGGACTATAGTGAACACTCTCACCAGGATCCCCCACAAATAAATCCTTATTATTCATGATCATCCTGTTCTGACCCTTTAAAAGATGTGTATATATATATTTTGTTTTTAAATAAAGAATAATTGTATTCCTCTTATTTCTCAGCAAAGCCTAATGCAAACAATTTATAATTGCTCAGGATTTATTAAGGTGGAAATGTTTCACAGTCATGCTTAATTTCATTTCCCCTAAAACGGTCTTTGTACTAGGAGTTTGATACAGGGATGTGTGGGGCCCTGAAATGTGTGGGCATGTTGAAGTGTGCAGTGACTCTCATTAACTGCTCAACTAAGCACATGCTTTAGTACAATGCAAGAGACAAGGACATATCTGTCCTTTAAAATCTGAAGGGTGAAAAAACAATTCTTTTTGGTAGCAGCAGTGGGAATGGTGTCATTCTTCACAAACGAAAACACTGCAGAAATCAGGCCAGGGTTTCAGCTGCTACCTATTTCTCACGCACAAGATTTATTTCCAAGCATTGCAACATAAGGCTCCTGTGGCAGGACACAGGAACACAACCTGGTCCCTGACCTTGCAACTCCCCTTACGCAAGTATTCAGGGGAAGCTTATAAAAATGTGATCATTGGAGAGGCGGTGTCGGGTGAATGCCAATGCTCCACCTCTATGGGTCACAGAACTGGGCTGAAACTCAGGCAGGGGCATTTTCCTATTACTCTCTTATTTATGTCCTTATTGTAGATGGTCCAGTTTCTGATTCCTTCACCTAAAAGTATATACTCACTAAGCTGTCTCGCTGAAATGAGTGGATCTTTGCAGAGGATGGTACAATTCCTCATGAATAAGGGGGAAGAAT
>NW_017729012.1:5899464-5899684 GCF_001723915.1 Gavialis gangeticus
GTCTCACTGAAATGAGTGGATCTTTGCAGAGGATGGTACAATTCCTCATGAATAAGGGGGAAGAATTTGGTCCTGTGTTAATAATCTGCCTGGATTACTGGCTTCTCAGAGGTACTGAGCGCCTCTCCATTCCTGTGCACGTCAATGGTAAAGCAAAGGATCCCACATTTCGCAATCTGACAAGTTGCTTCTATGGAAGGATTATGTTCCCCACACCACA
>NW_017729012.1:5904684-5905239 GCF_001723915.1 Gavialis gangeticus
AAAATCAGGCCAACCATCACCTAAAAAAAAAAGCCCTTTCTGGCTGTATCTGTGCTTTGTGCCTTAAGAGATGCTCTTAGTTCAACTTACGTTTCTCCGTGGCTGTACAAGCCACCTTGCACACTGCTGAAAAAGCAACATGCTGAAGTTTGAAATATTACTGGTCAACAAGCAACTTTGCACCTCAGCACATTAACCAAGCGCTAATTAGCATTTGCAATCAACAGCTGTGCGTATTGGGTTGTTTGCAGTGTACATTTTCCTTTTCAGCCGTTACCCAGGGTCGAGCAAACCCCCCACCCCATGCATTGACGCAGTGAAACTGCCCAAGCAGGCATCAATTTTTTAGGGATCTACACACCAAACGCTAACCCCCTGCCTTCCTTCGTGAAGCTTTCACAGAGCTGCATTATATGCTCTGAGCCCAAGACTGGGTAAAATTCCCATTGACCGCACAGAGAATTTAACTCAAGTATGGACTGTAGAATTTGTGCTGTGACCAATTTTTTTTAAGCCCTGTACCCTGGTCAAGATTAACCAAGTCAGCTGAGACGC
>NW_017729012.1:5910239-5912101 GCF_001723915.1 Gavialis gangeticus
AACTCGAGTATGGACTGTAGAATTTGTGCTGTGACCAATTTTTTTTAAGCCCTGTACCCTGGTCAAGATTAACCAAGTCAGCTGAGACGCAACGATTTCTGGGCCGCCCTAGCTTCAAATAACCACAGACTGGTTCAATTAGGTGTGCAAGATCGAAGGCAATGCACATCACCTCTCTGCTGTGCCTTCAATGCACTAGAACAAAAGATGAACAGATCAACTTATAAGGAAAGAAAATGAGAATATTAATTAACAGCAGAACAGGCTCATCTTTCACTTTAAATGCAGGGTGCCTTTATGCAGAATTTCACCTAACTCGGAGTTTAAATGTTGGGCTCTTTCAGCACAGAGTTACAGCAAATACAAGGGGTGAGTGAGGACTGCAGTGCTGATGCCACACACGAATGCATAGCACTAGATCCCAGGCTGGTGCAAAACAATGCAGCCCCACTGACTGCAATGGGAAATGGGCCAATTTACACCCCCATTGCTTTCCTGGGTTTGCTGAGCCATCGTGCATGCACGCTACCCTAGATGCACATTAGCGGCATTACAACAGGTACACTTTTGCTCCTAGGGGCCTGATCCTGCTTTCATTTCCACCGGTGTAAATGGAGCGAGATTCTGAGCACAATGTCTAACCAACACGAGCTAATGCAAACAGCCATTCTGGAGGAAACATTGCTCCCAACAGCTCAAACGGGGATTGTTAAGTATTTTTTGCTTAAGTGCAAAATCTTTGCCGTATGGTTCATTAAGTCCCTTCCAGGAAAGATAATTGGTGGAAAGAAAACTCAGAAACCCAGGGCTGGATTCTGATCCCGTCTTTCCACCAGGGAACATTCATTTGGTTGACTCCTGATCTCTCCTGCGCCACGGCAATCAAGAGTGATGACACTGAACTCGTGAGGTGGCATCCTCCTAAAGGTGGCACAGGATGCCAGAATCAGGCCCAACGATTTCAGGGGGGGTCATCCATAAGTCTGAGATGAGAAACTCCCCCAAGAACTACAGCTGTCTTCATAGTGCACACGAGTGTCAGTCTACACTTATTTAAATTATTGGGGTTTGGGGGAAGAGGAGGAGTTAATCCCCTCCTTTCCCTACAGCTGTTGCCACTGAGTTGCCATGAGATCCTGCTAGGAAAGAAAACTGCATTCGCTTTACCTCCCATTTTCTCTCTTGTTCTCAGTAAAACTGCACTCATTTCACTACTTTGAAAGCTCATAATATGATGGGTGAAAACAATTAAATGAAATAGACTGGTAATACCCATGGGAAAACATTTTTAGATATGATATTACAATCTTGTTTCAAAATTGGATTTTGCCAAGAGGAAATACAGTTTATTATAAAACACATTTTCTTTTAATTTAATTATATAATCTTTGGCTTCAGAAAAGGGATGCCTAAATCAGACCCATTTAATTTTCAAGTGTATTCACCCATCACCTAGGGCAAATTGGTTTAAATTAGTAGGTGACTATATAAGTTCTAGATGTGTGTCAGACAAAAATGTATCTGTGAACTCAGTATAAAAGACCATCTACATCAGCAGCACAGGAGCAGAAATTACAGGGGCTAAAGGGACAAGCTTCTGAAGAGCTGCATTTGCTCTGATTTCAATGATGCCCGTTACAAAACCAGATTTAGGATTTTTTTGATTTTTTTTTTTTATCTTTGTTAATGTTTTGCCAGATCAGTTCATCACACGGCATGTCTGCACTATGCCAATAAAAACTGATGACCTGCAGTTAGTTTCTACCAGGTGCATTAAATTCCCATAACATGAACAGATCTTGCTAAGTCTACCATAGCCTCTTCTTTTGCAGAGATTACATTTCCAACCTAATGACAAGAGC
>NW_017729012.1:5917101-5920121 GCF_001723915.1 Gavialis gangeticus
TTTATCTTTGTTAATGTTTTGCCAGATCAGTTCATCACACGGCATGTCTGCACTATGCCAATAAAAACTGATGACCTGCAGTTAGTTTCTACCAGGTGCATTAAATTCCCATAACATGAACAGATCTTGCTAAGTCTACCATAGCCTCTTCTTTTGCAGAGATTACATTTCCAACCTAATGACAAGAGCGGTTTGTTCAGACATTGTAAGCTCCAGCAGAACAGTCATTGAACTCTTCCTACAATCTGTCACAGTGACCCAGGGTACCAGAGGCACATTGCTTACCGTAGGCTTGCAAAATAGTCGGAGAAGGCCAATATTTTGTGAGCTGCATTTCGTGAGTCCCCTCTATCCTGCAAATATTTTTAAATTTCCATTAAAAAATGATGGACATCTCTGAGTGTGGAGTAGAAGGATGGATGGAGAAGGGAGGGGGGGAAGTGCCAATTTCACCGTGAAAACTAATTGGCCCAAAGTATAATTGAGGTCATTTAGGTTGCATTTTCCTGCCACCTGTCTTACTGTTGTCCTTTCAACAATCATCATAGCACTGGCAGACAGTGTTCATGGATCTACCTCGTTTGCTTTGCCAGTCACCAATCTGACCCCATATCCCTCCTACATACCTCAGGAAGGAAGGGTAAAACTGCCAAATGGTAATAATTCTGGGTCCTAACACAGCACCTTTCATTTGGGGCTTTCCAAGCCCTTCTGAATAGTAGTATCTTCCATCAACAACTGGGGAAACCAATGCACAAAGAGGATAAGGGCACAAGATAACCTATGCACTTGCTCAGTATCATGCAGTGAGCCAGAGCCAGGTCTCCTCGTTTCCCTAACTCCACTCTAACCACAAACTTCAGCGAAAAACAGGCACTGGGATTAATAGAAAGTTGGTGGCTTGGTACCCAAGCCAACGATTATTTCCCCCTTCTTTAGTGCAATCAAGAAGAGCCACAGATGTCTCAGTATCAGTTGCCGAGATTATCAATTCTTTTTAAAAGTGTCCTTGCTTTCCTGGGAAGAAATCTTGTGAACTAGTAGGCACTGAAGACTAGGAAATTAAAACCCTCATTGAGGGACATTTCAAAGTGCCTACACAAAGCACCGCCAAGCCTGCAAAAAGGCACTTGCAGCTATTTTACTTTAAAATCAATAATTTACTGCTGTTTATTGTATAATAGCCTGCAAAGGAATCACAGGAAATTCCAGACTGGAGTGAAAATACTTCAGTGCAGTCCAGGGTGACTTTCTTGAAAATGGACAGGTAATAAATAATACTTATTACTTATGTCATATCTTTCATCGGAGATCTCAGAGCTCTTTCCAAAGCTGGGCCTCTATAATGATCTCCACTGTAAAAATGGGGAAATTGAGGTGCAATGTGCCCACTATCTCTAGATCACTCATAGAGACAAGAGTGGGACGTGGGCATGCTGGTCCTCAGCCCGTAACTAAGTCAATGCCAGGTCAAAGCAGGTATCTATAAACTACTGCACTTGCAAACAGTATGATGGGGTTTCCAGAGACCTCCTTGAAAATCTGGCCTAAAGGATCTCATGTTCAGGCCTTTTATGCTGCTGAATGAATGAGCTCTGCTAACCTCCCGTGGATGACAGGCAGCCCTCAAGTGAAGTTTGCTCAGCTGTACGTGTCACATCCAACCAGCAACAGGCACATGCAACAGTCCCGACATGTCAAAAACCCTGGATCATTTTTTTTTCTGAGTAACAGCTAGACCAAAACCCAGTCTTTGCTTTACAGATAGAAAGCGCTGCTGAATAATAATTAAAATGCCATTTTATTTTTATAACTTTATTGCATTCCTGATGCAAGTCAAGAAAAAAAATATCAATGGGAAAAAGCCACTTGGTTCCTATCAGATGACAGCCAAATATGGAGTCAGCTTCTAGTGTTTTCAAAAAGTCAGCAATGACTGGAGGTTGGGGTCAGTATAAGAGCTGGATCCCAAATGTCACCATGGCAAGTGAGATTTCTATATCACTACAGCATCAGAAGAGGGATTCTCTTACCTGGGGGCTGGGCTAGATGGCCCAGGAGGCTTATTTCAATTCATGGGAAATGCAGTTTAGGGACAAATGTGAAATAAACCCCATGAACACGCAGCAGAAAGCCATGGGTAAGAGTTACTTGCTTTGAAAATTATAGAACATCAACGTAAAATCCCTAAAGCCCACCACCATGACTTGTCAGGGGGAGAAAAGAGTTTTGCCTCCATTAAGGACTTCAGAGCATGGCTCTTGAGTTGTGTTTTGCAATCTGTCTTTTGCACCGGATGTGTGCCACTTTTATAACGGTGCTGTATTCTTGGCCTCCCCAAAAGATACCTCCCAAAGAAGTGTCCTATGGAATAGTTTCAAGGGAGACTTTTCACAGGTGCAAAGGGCAGTGAGATCCCCAACTCCACCTCTTCTCGAATAGCCTAGTGGTTAGATCTATTTGCTTCGACAGCAAAGGCGTGTCTGTATGCAAACACACATAAGCATATATGATGACATCAACAGGTGTCAGACACCTGGCTGCCCTCTGGACCTTTGAAATGTTCATTCTGAGACACCAAGGGGCTGAACCAGATCCCTCGGCTCCCAGCAATGTCAGCACCTCGCGAGAGCGGACCCGCAAATGGACAAATGTTGATGGTAGCTAAAATGCAGATGTATTCCAAGTGTTATGAGAACACATGATCTCAGCCTGGCTGGCAAATAAACATTACAAGGGGCTGTTTCAAATCTTTGTAGCAGCAAATCTCAGCACTTAACTAGTAATGCAATAAGTCCTATCAAGAGCATGCTGAAAGGTGGAATAAATTTCATGGAGAACAATGCTAGTGATGTATGCATATGACCAACACACAATAAAACTGTAGAATGGTAGGAAAAAAATGCATACAGTCAATACAATAAAATCAGCACAAATACAGGCTGTGTAAGCAAATAAATCTAACAATCCAAATATTTTACAATGCACGCATGCAGAACAATTTTTTTCCACCCCCCCCC
>NW_017729012.1:5920290-5928566 GCF_001723915.1 Gavialis gangeticus
CCCCCAAGAAATCTTAGGGTAAAAAAAAAAATTATACTGTTTTGCATCTTGGTGTATTGTAAAGGCATCAGCGGCTGTCTGCACAAATTACCATTCATCTAGGCGTTGTTGTGGAAATTTTCAAGGGATTTGCAGTAATTATATGACAAAATGCTTGCAAATCTCACTCATTGCTGAATAGAAACACACGGGTCAAAGATTGAACACTCTCAGCTTGGTAATTTGTAAATGTCAATCAGACTGGGGGCCACTGGAGGCATATAGGCATAAGCAGTGAAAAGCAAAGCGATTCCGTAGCAACCAGAAAAAGGCTTTTCAATACAGATTATAAAAGGCACGGGATAGTTTTACTTTCCAGCTCTTTTTTTTTTTTTTAAACAAACTGATCACCTTGCACCAAGAGAAGAGGGAAAAGGGGGGGGAGGGGAAGAGAGAAGGAGGGAAGTAAAGAAAGGAAGGAAAAACAGTTTAAATAAAACTGGTGAGATTAAATTAACTGATACATACATTCGCAGAGGTAGATCGTTTGCTCTGTAATAAATATGGACTCCTATCTTCCCTTCTCCAAGACAGCAGGGAAAGCAAAATAAAATTAAAAGATATAACAATAAAAATTATAAATGCATTGCAGTCCCACAGACCAACAGCCTGTAATCAACACTGCTGCAGAGTTTGTTAGTATGTTATCTGTTCAGATCATAAATAGGTAGAAGGAGTCAAGGTGAGGGGGTTTAAAGTACAAAACCCACTCCAGGAAAAGGAACAAAACACCCCGCACCAGGAGACGGATTCCAGTTTAGGAGTTCGGTTTGAAACCAAATAAAAAGTCAATTCAACGTATTTCCATTTTCCCTGAAAGTGGGGTTTGGAACTCAATTGTTTTAAACTATACAAAAGAAATCATCCAAGCATCTCCCTCTCCATGGGGACTACATTAAAGTGACCTGATTTGCCTCTAAAGAGAAGCATCTTTTACACAAGACAGATATTTCAGACACAATTACATACGATATTCTGAACGGGCATTGAGAATTCATGGCAGTTGCCCTCAGGGGTTCCTGGGCTTTTTTTTTTTTTTTTTTATAGCCAGCCCTGTATTTCAGTGCTAAGAGAATGACATTTTGGTTAAAAATTGCACTGTTTCATTAAAAAAAAAAAAAGATAAAAATGACAAGAGTCAGAGGCTTTGCCCTAATGACTAAAACTTTGGACTGTAGATACCATGTTTTCATTCTATTATCATCCCAGTGGGAGAACTGCTCCGACACCCTGAAGCCATTACAACTAGAGGGATTCCCAATTGATGCAGCCCCAAATCCACCCAGAAGCGATGCAATCCCAGGAGACTGAACAGCAGCATGCCTCCTGCAGGAAGCCACTGAAGAACATCAGGCCATATGTTCAGCCCCTCCTGACTGCCCACCCCGGGGAGAAGCCCATTCTCGCTTTGTGGGCTTTGACCCAAGTGCCGGCTTAGGGTTTGTTTGTTGACCTAGCCGCATGAAAGCATAAATCAGCTCCCGGTTGCTGGTTGTAGCCATGCTGGTCTAAGGACATAGGCAGTCACGGTTCTTTGGGTAAATGGGGTATCTTTTATTAGACCAACCAAATAGTTGGGAAAATTAGTTGGTCTAATAAAAGATATCCCATTTACCCAAAGAACCCTGTCCACCTAAATCAGCTCAGGGCTCTTTCCATTGATTTAAATGGGCACCAGGCTCCTTCCATTCAGCATCTCTTTAGACAAACGGATGAGTTTCAAGCTCATCTGGAACTTTACAAAGTTGCTTGTGTGTTTTCTTCCTACAAGTGTTTCATGCAACTGCAGTGAAACAGTCATATACCTAGAACTGATTCAACTTTGGCCAGTGCCGTTAGCTTCTCTCCCTCTCTCTCAAATACATGCACTCACTCAAAACAAATCATACGATATGGTAAGCAGAATCCACCCACAGAGGTATTTACATGATTAACGGCACTGTAGCATCTGTGGATGCCAACGATCCATGGATTTATCCTCACAACACCCCTATGAAATAGCCAAGAACCATCCCTATGCCCTCCATCCTTTTCTTCTTAACACTGCTGAGGCGTAATGCAGGCCGAATAATAATCCTCTAGCCTACAAGGTGCCAACTTGATTTGAAATTAGGCAGAAAGAGGTAAGGCAGCCTTATCGTATGTTATTTCATACACTGCAATAAATAAGAGAGTCAAATTCTGCTTTCAGGACTGCTTTTATAAATCCGGAGGAAGTTTATTACACTCGTGTCGCCAAGAGAAAAAAACCAGGGTAGAGTCGGCAATGAAAACCAAACATCCGTTCACCTGGCAGGTGGTACCCAGTAGAGATGGTTTTTTTCTGGTTTTCCATCACAGGGTGCCAGATGCCTTCCAGAAGAGCATTAGGCTGTTGATTCACCAACCTACTTAGCACTTGCATAGCTTTACACTTGTAAGCAGCTCCGCTGGCTTGAGATAACATGATCCCTGTGCCTAAATGCGGGCATGCGCTTTCACCCCTGCCTGAAGCAGGGCCCAAGCAAAGCGACTAGCATTGCTGTCTGGGTGGCGACAGACTGCATCAGCCTTTCACCTGGGCAGGTTTTTCTTCTGGACGCAGTTTGAGGCATGTGGGGCACTGAAAAGTGTCCTGCACCACCCATGCCAACCATGTGCTCGCCATAGGGAATCAAGAACTGTCACTCCACGACACTTCATGAACAACATATTTCCTGAGAGCAAAACAAGGCTATAATATATATTTCCACGCCAGCATGCTATTCTGCAGTTAAACCAACTGTTAAATGCCCTCAGAAACATGTTCCTTGGTATGTGGCACCTACCAAAGCTAGCTAGGTTAAAATAAAAGACGGCTCAAGCAGGGGTCCGCCACCAGAAGAATTCTGAAAACACCAAAGAAATTCTACAAAGTTCTGAAAAGAGCAGACACAAAGATTACAAAATATATTTTGTCACAAAATGCAATTCCCTCCCCGACCCTCCCGTGATTTCAAGGAAAAAAATGCATCTCCATGATAGCTTATGTGGAGGAAATCCCTGTCCCCTCATTTTAGACAGCAAGGTGGTACCCTAGCAGCACGTACCCATCAAGAAGTATAAGAGTCACAGCCGATAAGAGCGCTCCTCTCTTCCTCCCATTTCAACTGGGGCTGAAAGGCTGTGGAAAGCGTGGCTTGTTTCATCGGCAGGAAGTACCACCCACAAAGTTGAAAGGAACAGGGCATTATTGCCTTGCTGTTTCTTTGGGCATCCCGCCGTTGCTTAGATTTGTTCGCTCTTTGGGGGAGAACCAGAATTTCCCTCTGGGTTTGTATGGCACCTAACGCAACGAGGTCTTGGTCAGAGACTGTGGTTCTGTGTCACATCTCCCAGCACTTTTTCCTGCCATGGCAGGGGGTCGGACTTGATGATCTGCTCAGGTCCCTTCCAACCCTACTAACTATGAAACTACAAGACTCATTCATGCTAAATAATATTTCCATGAATGTATCTACGTGTTGAGATTCTGGTGTTTGTCTATAAGATGGTAGCCTTGATGCACCCTGAAAGCCCTGCTCCCCACCAATCTTCAGCTTTTCCTGGAACCGAGTCATCCATCTCCAGCCAAATTACATGGTTGTGCTGAGACCGAGTCATCACCAACCTCAACTCAGCCTGCAAAGCATTAACCTACATCATGGACCCTGGTCAGATAGGGGAGACTAAAGTTGAGTATTGTAAAAGGAATGTGATTTCAGGAAGGAACAGATTTCCCTCCTACTTCCCATACCCCAGCTCAGCATCTGAATGGGCTTGTATCACACTCACACACACGCATTTGCTCATTATTATCAACCGTTACCTTCCAGCATAAGTTTCCTCTAATGCCCAGTTTAAGATTCTCCTCTTCTTTGCCTGAACTTGGAATTGATGTCTGTAGTTGTTTCCTTTCACTGTTTTGTAAGGGGATTAACTTACTACCATGCAGCCCTGGAAATCTGCTACCTGCTCTTGTCATTAGCTCCACCCTCAACTGAATTTAATGAATCTGAGAAAAATTATGAAGTACCATAAAGCCACAAGTATCATAAAAAGTATAATAAAATTGAGAAAAGCTATTAAGTTATAAATACAACCAATACATGCAACATCACTCAGATGGCAGAAACTCGCTATAAAATAAAGTCATTTTAAACCCTCATTCTACAAGTGACTAAATCTCTTAATTCACAAGTCACACTTTCCTTTATGGCATCCAATCCTATTGTCTGTATCAAGAGTTTTATAACATGTAACTTCCTGTGGCAGCTGTATACACACACATATATATGTGTGTATGCAGGCACGCATGTGTGTGTAAATACACACATACATACACGTGTGAGTATACACATACATACACACACACGTGTGTATATATACACATATACACACACACACACACACACATATACACACACATACACATACATAGGACAAAGGATTTCATTCAGTCCTTTGATATCTTTTACAATCTCTCAACAAATAGTTACACAGGTCTCTGCTTTGTTCCTACAAAATGTCCCACTTAAGTGACTCTCTAAATATCTGGCAAGTGCAAAAACCACTCCTTGGAGTTAATTTTATCATGAGAGAGGCACCGAGAGAAAGGAAGTGCCACACACAGACACATATTCAACTTGAAACCTTCTTCTCCCCCCCACAAACCATCCAGTGCCAGCTTCTGCTCTCTGTCATATAACATATATCCCCTGAGGTCAACTGAGCTACCTTGAACTGGAAAAAAGCCAATAGGGTGTCTATACCTGTTTCTATTTATAAAATACTGGCTGTATTCAGATCCCAGTAAAATCAGTGAAAAGGCAGAGTGATGCCGCTGACTTGAAGATGTATTCTGGTTTTACCATTATTATAACAAAGATCCATATTGGGCCCGTTAGATACATGCATCTAATGATTATAAGGCTTACATTCCCAAGGGCCCAGTGCAGCCACACCTGTCCCAGTGAGAACTCCCCTTACTCTTTAAGCAGTCCCTTTGAAATCAATGCATGGTAAGGGGCTCCCCAGTGGGAACCACGCTCAACAGAACCCATGATATTCTGAACTCCAGCACAATTCAGACAGCAAACAGCTCCAAGCTGCTGAACAAAGAGGGTGCTCACTTTTACAGGCTGAAAAATAGTTTGGTGATTGGAAAAATATGTTGTGCAACAATGTCAGAAAAAGGGACGTTTACAATGCAAGTGTGTTTTTCATTGCAATCACTATAAATTTAAAAGGAGATAATTACTTACCAAGATTCTCCATCTCTCTAAGACCACTTCTTGCCTGTATTTACTTTAAAAGTCCTGCGTGTTATGAATATTCATTGAAATAATTAAAAAGCCCCACTCACAGCCAATGGGCTATTTAATGTTTAATGCTTACTGTTCAGCCGATAAAAATAAACAGGTTAACAATGATCTTTAATGGTGGGGGGGGGGAGGAATATCATTATACCTATATATTGGCTAAAAGTTTAGCTTTCCCTTTAAATGTAGTCAATTTACTGAAAATATGTAACCACTATAAAATTATGCTGTAGACTGTAAGTCAGAGGCACATGCTTCTATATATCTGTCGTCTATGCTTCTGCATTTCTGAAAGGATTTCTGCTGAATTTCTAATTTCATTTTTGGCTACAGTATGAAAGAGAAAAACCATAGCATGATTTTTCTTCGAAACATTAAAACGATGTGATGGATAGGTCAGTGCAATTGTTTAGTAAAGAGATGACTAGACAAAAAATATAAGTGCACGGCAGATTGACAATGAAACATGACCTGAAAAAGCCTCCTAATAATCCAGCAGATGTTAAAAAGGTATTTAGACTATCTTCTAGGGAGAAAGCTTCCTTCTTTAAAAAATGTAATGCAGGCACCTGCTTTACCTTAACAAAAACAAGCAAAGCACATCAATGGCAGTTTACTAGCTTGTTCAAAAAGTGATGACTCATCCATAATTTCTCACTGCTTATTAACGTAATTTCACCGTGATTGATACTGGACAGCTCTAGTGAGCCACTATTTCGAATGAGCTCTCCAAGACGCATAAAGAGAAGGGAAGAGAGCAGCACAAATCAGAAAAGTTTATGAGGATTACTTACATTAATGTTATCATTTATAGGCCATAAAACCTTAGTTGTTACATTACTGGTCACCGTTAAGTTTTAAAACAGTTTATTAACATGTATGTGAGTTGTTGACCATTTCCTAAGAGGAATGCTCATCTTTTCTTCATACTCCATCATTAAAAAAGGACTGAATTTCAGTCTTTGTATTATTATTTTTTAAGGAGTGCAAGGAAGAGAACACCATTACCAAAAAAACCAGAAAGGCATCATGACTACGTAAGTAGCACAAAATATGCCCATTAGCCATCAAGGAGTGCAAGAAAGAGAATACAGCATTACCAAAATTTCAAAAAAGAAGGCATCATGATCATGTAAGTCACACAAAATATGCCCATTAGCCGCCAAGGAGTGCAAGAAAGAGAATAGCATTACCAAAAAAAAGGCATCATGACCATGCAAGTTGCACAAAATATGCCCATTAGCTGTCAAGGAGTGCAAGAAAGAGAATATAGCATTACCAAAATTTCAAAAAAGAAGGCATCATGACCACGTAAGTCGCACAAAATATGTCCATTAGCCGTCAGCCTCTAAACATCTCTAGAAGTTTTTCCGCTTCTATCAAAGTCTGGCGAGTTTTCACAGCAACGGTAACAGGGACAGAATCAGGCCCCACGTTTTAAAAATAAATCCTTCCTACTCCCTCGAACGCCTTCCAGAAATTCTTTAGCAGTTCCTAGCTTTATACGCTTACGGCCCTGAGATTTTATTTCCCGGTTGGAAGAAAGTGTGGATGGGCTTATCAAGAACTGTTTCTTCCCAGGATTTCGATAAGGTTTGCGTTCGCCTCTCCTACGCCGTGTCTACCGTATATTAGGATGCAGCTCAGGTGCCGAGTACGGAAGTGAGTAAAGGTTCACAAATCTTTAGCCAACTAAAGACAGGGTGGAGGGGAAATGGGGGGGGTGGGAGGGTTTCGATAATAAACATGTAAACTGCTGGGCTTTCTATTCTTTTTCTTCCTTATGCTAAATGTGTCTGACAGGAGGTAAGCAATGCCAGACGTAATCTGAAATTCATCAACGCAAATGGCTGCTGTTCTTGAGTGGGCAGTAATCAGAGGCTGTGGCAGTAATTGGCTGCTACAATCTATCTCCTCTCTGGCTCTGTAAACATTCCCCAGCATTAGACAACAGCAGAGTTAATTTCAATACGCCTCTCGCGATCAAATGAAATTGGCAGGGTAAATAGGAACCGCTGTTTATTTGCTACTTACCTCTGTCTTGTTCAGCTTAAATACTGAGTAAAAGCAAGTGCCATTAGGTCAGAAAGAAATTAGAGTGCCAAACATCTGGCTGCAAGAGTGAAAACGATATTAAAGATAGGAAAATTAAACGAGAGCGGGAAAGAGACAGAGAGAGAATATACCAGCCCTGTTTTTATATATGGCTTTAATAATAATTAAAAAAAAAAAAAAAATCTATTCAGCCAAAGTCTTTCAGTTGTACTTGAACACTAGAGAAATATTAGTTTCCAAATGACCCAGTTATATTTAGTGCAATAAAGGATCGTTTTAGATGGGAATTAGTTCGGAAATATATAAGTATTAAGAAACGGTTGCTGATGTATTGTTTACCCCTGTGAACTAATGAACTCACAAATATCTAGCAGCGAACTGCTGCAGGAAACATGCTAGATGTAGTTGATGCTCTTCTGTCTGAGAGGTGTATAATAATACTAACAATTGAGATTGTTTCTACTTCAAACACAGCTCTGATCATTTACCCCAGCTGAGGACCTGCTCCTGTACCCGAGTTTCAACAGTCTCGCAGACTGGGCCTGAGCAAAGTTACACAGCAATCTAAAATAATCAGGGGAGACTAAAGATAAAAACAGAACAGAAGAAAACGTGCATGACCTTTTCGATTATCATCTTTTCTGCAGCTTTACGAAGGCAGCTTTCTATTATAGGGTTATTCTCGTTATGTACTTATAAAGAAATTATAGCACAGCACTCCTCACACCCTTAGCCCACACACATACATACATACACGCACACAATATAGAAGAGTGACACTTTATTTTTGAGTTATTGTGCATTCCTTTCTATTTATAGTACACAATCACAAGTCATGACAAATATTCTTTGTAATAAAATTAA
>NW_017729012.1:5933566-5940432 GCF_001723915.1 Gavialis gangeticus
GAGAACAAAGGAGAATAGTATTAGTTGTGAATTCACTGTATGTTATCAATGTTTCTATGCAAAACATTCCTAAAAAAAAAAAAAAATCAAAAAAAAATCATTAAAATGGAAAACAAACGCACTAAAGGGCCTGATTCTGTACTCAGCAAGACAATGGCAGAGCTCCCACTGACTTGGATGGTCTCAAAATGGAGGGTTAGAAAAATTAAATCAAAGAAGCTCATTTATATTTTATCCAGAAAAATAAACTTGAGGAGGCAGTACATTTCTGACATTTGTATCTTTCCCAGGAACATGCAAACAGAGCATCTTTGGGAACATTTCTGTGCGATTCCTAATTGCAAGCATCTAAAAGATTGCTTTGGAATTCGTACCAACAAATTAAGCATCAAACAATTTATTTGGAGAGGTTTGGCATTTTTTATTTAACCCCGTCACATTTCTGAGCACCAAGATGCACGGAAATGGAAGGGGCATCTCTAAAAGGATGCTATTTCCAATTATTCCCATTAATTAAAGAAGTCCTGTTACCCATTAGGGAGTGGGGCTGCAGGCCAGACCCAGCCCTTGCAGTATTTACTGAGATCCATGGATTTACACTCCCGATCAGTTTGGCCCTACATAATTTCGCTTCAGAAGTTGAGCTGTTACTCGTTTGAAAAGGCTTCGTCAGTGGAGGTCTCAAGCTGGTGGTATTTGGGGAGAGGAGGAGGCAGGGGGGTTGGGTTTCTCTTTCTGGTTTTAAACTATGGGGCCAAACAGAGAAATCTAAAGATCCAAAGGAGATTATGTAAAGAAAAAGGGAGGAGGGGGGAAAAACAATCTGGCAAGGCAGCTCTTGTCCGCTGGGTAAGTGACATATCTTTTGAGGTTGTCCTCTTTAGCTGTCTATATAAATAAAAAGGCTCCCCCTTGTCTCCATTTTTTTTCTGCAGAGCAGACTGTGCTCATTGTAGCAGTAAATGGAGTTCTTTAAAAAGGTGTAAGGAAGCTTTTTGTATTACTGCTAGGATGTTGACGGACACCATAGATCACAAGGTAATACAATGAAGTACTAATGCAGAGCCCAACCCTTGCTTCCCTGGCACATCTAAGATACCCACTGGGAAATGCGACTGTGCAAGGAACACAGGGTCAGACCCAAAATAAAGACAGAGAAACCTTGGACTGCAGCAGGGCACCAATGGGCTGTTAACCAAAACCACTGCATTATACAAATGACACTGAAAAAAAACGTGCTTCCTCCCAGTAACAATGCAGAACTCACCATTCACTGTGCCGCTTGAGCTTGACTGACATGTCAATACGTGTGTGGTGCATCCTCAACTGCTCTACAGTTAAGGCATTTTCCTTTCCAAATAATTGAATTACCTTTAATACAAAAAATACTACAGTATTGTGCAGTTAATGGACCAAAACTCTGCAGTGTGCGATAGAGATGCTGTTGTTTTTAACAAGAAGCGTGCGCTTCTGCAGGAGGTTTTTGCAGTTTGTTGTCGCTGCCGCATTTGGGGCTTTTAACATGGGAAGCTTCCTCATGAGGGTTCCCTTTGCAACCTGCAAGAGTCCTCCTCTGAGCCTAGAGATCTAGCGGACTCAAATCTATTGAGGATTTGCAAAGGACGGTTTTTACCATGTCGGGAGCACGATCCAGCTCCCACAGAACCGACTGAAAAGCCTAAAAGCAAGTTGGTTCAGGCCTTTAGCAGACAGGAAAAATGAAATCCTTTCACATGCACTGGTAAAGCCCCTAGAAGACACACGTTTCCCTAGAGCAGGAAAGCTCACATGCTTAAAGGCCCCTGATAAATAATAAATATGAAAGATAACCAACTAATACATACCAGTGTACAGTTGCAAGATACAGTGAATTTACCTAAAAAAAAAAAGAAATCCTTCTTTATAGATGGAAAAAGGAACCCGACAGAGGGCAGACATTGTTCTAGGAAAACAGCAGACAGGTTTCCCACATGCTGCTTTGCTTGGGCTGGTCATAACCAATGTGCTACATCCCCCTGGGATACCAGGTTTTAGCCTTTGCCCAGATAGTGAAAAAACAGGTCCTCCGGGGTTTACTCAGCACAGGACAGTTTTCTTATATCAAATAAGTGCTGCACAAACAGGAAAAAATAATTTTCATTTCTACCCAGGAGAACTTTTACAGTCTTTTCTCCAATGCCTGATGAAGGGCGTTTGTGCCCAAAAGCTTACAATGAAAGAATATTTTTTGCAAAAATCTTGGTGATCTAATAAAAGATATCGTCCCTACTATGAGTCCTGATTGCACAAACAGGACAAGCACTACTATTGCCCCTTAAAAAAGCAGCACCTTGAGTCTGGGCATACCCCACCAAAACCCCCACCTCCACGTGAATGCACTTCCATCAGCCTAAAACTAATTATATCTCATGATCAGGTTCAGCCCAACCAGGTTTAAACCACATTAATTCAGTCTACACACAAGTATACATTGATTGTTTTAAATCAATTTAAAATCCAAAAAGCACAGCTCTGTGTGCAGACTTGACCTCACTAGTGAACATGGGACATTGCTCCTCAGATATTAAAGATTACCCTCCTCAACCTCAAATGTTAAAGATTACCCTGGTCTTACTTTGTCCATAAGTTCTCCAGGGCACAGTCTTTCAATGGTATTCATGTACCCAAGCACCTTGGACAACAGCAGCCTGATCTCCGATTAACACAGTATGTGGTACCACAATATGAACCGGATAGACACATGAAGTCAGATTCTCCTTTCCACCTGTTTTTCTTCCCATGTAACCTCCAGTGGTGTTTCCCCGCATTGACATCAGTAAAGTTACTTTGGATTTACACCTGCACTGAATCTGAACCAAACTGTTTTCGATTACCGACATTAATGAAATGCTGGAATCAGGGGATTGCCACTTTGACCCAGAATAAGGGACAATGAGCCTAGTTAAAGAAAGCTTGGGATAGACAAAGAGTGGGATTACAACTGCAACTCTTTCATTGCATTTGCATGAAGGCAGCTGTAGAAGAGACCTGTCTCCTCATACACCTGAACTCTGTTGTCTTATTAACCTCCCTCTCCTTGGACACATCACTTTGAGGCCATTTCAAGGTTCAAACATAGCCTGAGAGCCATCCCGCACGTAATGCGCATTCCCAATTCTGCAAGAGTTTCATCGCACCCAAGCATCTTCAGAGGAGCTGAAAAGACTACGGCATCCGCCTCTCATCACAATGGAGACTCAGCTGCCAGCTGTCTTAAAACTTGCAGGAACTGCTTTCATGCCTCTCAGGACAAGGGCCCCAAAACTGTTAAAGGATTTTAATCCTTTCACTGCTTGATTCCTACCATATGCCAAATGTCTCCTTTGCAGGCTTGGTATTTGAGAGTCGCTGTGTTGGGGTGGGCAATGCAAGAGAGCAGTTATATAGATTATGAACTGGTTTTCTTAAAGGTCCTCTTAGGGAACACACTTCCCTAGACTGCTGCCAGGACTGTATTATACATGCTGGCATGCTCCAGAGCTTAGACAAACAGTGGACTCGATGCTGTAATGTCACTGCCATGAGCCTTCTCATTCAATCTATAAGCAGTCTTGCCCCAGCAAAAGCCACGGGCTAAGCCACCCGTTTTATCACATGTATGGTGCCATACATTTGCACAATGCTTTACAGGTAGCATTCAAATAACAAAGGCCCAGATTCTCAACAGGTCTGGGCAAACCTGGGTTGATGTTAAAAGTGGAGGGATTTTACACCAACATAATTCCAGGTGTATACTGGTAGGGACCAGTATAAAGAAGGCAGCATCACACCCAAGGTCCCCAATCCGAAGGCATCTTTAATAAACAACTACAACGTGCAGACCTGATTTGCGAATGCTGCCTTCTTCCCCCAGCTCACGGCACGTGGAGCAGGCAGAACTGCAAAGGATCTGGGGGATGCTTATTTGATTTTTACCCTTCTTAGGGCTTCACCTCCCACCAGCATCTTTCTATTGTTTGCAAAGATCGTGTGGTATTTTATAAACATGAATTGTCACTCTACGTCTGCCTGAGAGACAGGTATGCACATCCCCATTTCCAAATCTGAGGCACAGAGATGGATTGTGTTACCCCAACTCATTCATGTCAGCATTGCAGAACAGGAATAACCCCAAGAGCCCTAGGTCCCAGCAGTAACCACCGCAAACACTTCCTCCTTTTTGCAATACTTATTTAAGTCTCATTTGCATGCTTCTGTTTTCCATTCTACATCTTACTTCAGTCTAGCTCATCTGCTTTCACCACACTAGTTATATCTGTCACTACTTTTTGTCCTGGTCTTGATAGATCTTTTTTCCCCCCATCCGTTGTTGTTGTCATCGTTGACTTATGCCTGCATTTTGGCCAGAAGATTTAGTACAAGAAGAGATATAGCCACTTGAGCAGGAGGGCAAAGGGGCTTGAAAAGTAGCTGGAAAATGTATGATTCATTCCACAGAGCAAATAAGATCTGTACTTTTTATCTGAATATGCCACGCACCCAAAGATGCCACGCTGCATATGCACAGATTTTATGAGGGTCTGTTGCAATCTTCCCTTGCTTTGCGACAGGGACAATGCTTTAAAAACCCCAGAACTAAAAGAAAAGGAGTAGCAACTGAATAAACTAAGTAAGTAATTATGACTATAAATACATCCAGGTATTAACACACTACTGGGCAACCCTCTACCCTTTGTCTCAGGTTTCAGGTGCCCTATCCTGGTTCCCACAGTCAGAGGTAAACACTGTTGGTTTTTTCTTTTAATAAAAAAGGGAATAAATGCAAACTTGATACAAAATGTAATCAGGAATGAAACGATATATGCAAGAGATACCCTGGCTTAGACAAATTATATCAGCAGATATGGACCGAAGGAAGGAAGTGGTGCCGACACACAACAGCCTACGAAAATTGCTCTTATTCAACCACACCTGGCACTGAAAGAATAAGCAGAACAGCATTCAGCCCTGACCTTGAAAGAAGCCCGTGAGCCTTGCGTTGTAGACTGGACTGTCCAGCTAACAACCTCATCTTCCTCACCATCGTGGGCCATTTCTGAAACGGGCAGTTACATATTTGCAAGCATTTTTTTTTTTTTTAATAGGGGAGAGAAGAAAAATAATCTCTTTTTCACAAACCAAACCACAGCTTCATTGTTACTTTATTTGAGTTTTCTGTCATCACAATAGCCTGCTGGACTTTTGGGGGAAAGAAGAGAGTGGCATGAAGGACCACATTCCCAAATTCCACAATCGGGGCCCCATTTTGAAGAGAGATCAGCATGCTGCACTCCACAAAATTTGCTCCTCAAGGTCACGGCGGCAGCCACTAGGGTGTTGGAAAACCAGGCCTCACGTAAGTGCCAACACGGGAGTTGCTGGGTTTTTGGCTGTAGCCGTGTTGGTCTAAGGACATAGGCACTGGCAGGCAAGGTTCTCTGGGTAGATATGATCTCCTTTATTAGACCAACTGAGTAGCTGGAAAAAAGTCCTTAGCAAAATATAGCTGGTGACTTTCGGGCACATTCACCCTTCTTCAGGCATAGGGAGTCTGAACAGCAGAGATTCCCTATACCTGAAGATGGATGACTGCACCCAAAAGCTTGCCAAGAACTTTTTTCCAACTACTCGGGTGTTCTCATAAAAGATATCATATCCACTCAGAGAACTTTGCCAACACAGGAGTTGGGCGCTTTGGAAAATCTGACCTCAGTAGTGGGTGCTGAACAGCTGAAAATCTGCACCATTCCCTACCGAACCCAGAGCCTGATCCTGCTGCCTGGAATGCAGACACATTTCCAACTAGGTCAGGCCCTAAAGAGCAATGGATAACTCAATGACTGCATCTGCCCAGCAGTCCAAATGTGAGCCTGCAGCTTCGGCAGATACACCCACGCTAGCCTGGATGCTGCTAACAGTGTATTAGGCAGGCTGCAAAAATCCTCCCTGGGACCCGGGTTCCAGATGAACAGTCCGTGCTGAGCTCTGTGCTGCCATGGCCTGGATACTGCTACCGATGCCCTAGCTCAGTACTGTATTATGTCTCCATGCCTTTGAATCACAGCATATATCTGCCCTGGGTAGCCACCCCAGAACAACTGCACAGATGCAAATCAGCCTGTTGAGATCTGAACCTGCAGTACTGAGCTCAACAGGACTTCAGTAGATGCAGGCTTCAGGATCTGACCAGGGAAAGACTCCAGTATATGGGCAGATCATTAGAGAGGAGGAGTACACATACTGCAGAGATTTATTTAAAGCCAAGCAAAACCCTCCACACCATATCCAATGTGGTTTAGGGAAGGGTAAAAATGAGCCATTAAAATACTACTATTGCCACCAATCAGTTAACCTAGAGTCAAACAATAAAACATTGCTTTTAGTGACCACTGGGCGCCCAAGGACTAAACCATATTTCTAAAACATTGCAAGATAAATACACATGACTTTGTATTCTCCAATTAAGCTGTGATCATGAGCAGTAATGTAGCGCAGGTAGTAACAGAAATGTTTTTATTTTTAAGGCGGGCTGAGCATGCAACAGAACAATGAATAATGGCAAAGGGGGGGAAAAAAGGGGGGTGCTTAAAACTGAGGGCACGAAAAAAGAATTTTAATTTCATTCTGCTCTCAGGAGAGATGAAGCCAACAGAAGGAAACAGGTTGAGCCTGAAACAAAATGATCAGTGCCATTTTCTTCCTGACTCTCCCTTCCCTGCAGACTATTCCCCACCCAGTCGTTTCTTGCAGGAAATCAGAATCTATGTTGCATATTTTCAAAAATCACCTGGATTTCTGAAAACACGACATACATACATACATACACACACACACACACACACACACAC
>NW_017729012.1:5940484-5941751 GCF_001723915.1 Gavialis gangeticus
ATATATAAAAAAAAAATTTCAAGGGGCATAGCAAATTGCTGTAATTACGATTACTGTTCTACCTCTTCAGGCCAGCTAAATAATGCTATTATACCTAACAGGGCCTCAACATTTTCTGTGGCATGAACTACAAGAGAAAAGAAACAGTAATTTATGTGTTTATATTCACTCCTGTTGGATTTGGCACTGAAAAATCTGCACCCAGATGCCTTTTCCCCCCTCTAAACTAAACAGATTAAGTGGAGCGAAGAATCGGGGTTGGGAAAATGCACTGATCCAAGCTGCATGTTCTGCTAAAGGAAAAGCAGCTTGAAATTTGGGGTGTTAATCTCCAATCCTGGACACTGTCCCTTTCTGTCCTTTACTCTTCATTTTGCTTCCTCACATGGATTTGGCATGGACATACTCCCTTTCCCAACAGTGGACACCCTTGTTGGCCCTGCTTCTCTCTGCAAAGCACAGCAGTCTTAGATTGCATTCTCTGTGCGTGCATTTATTTTGCCTCTTTGGGAGCATCATCGCTGCACAGCAGGCACTGCTTGGGGATGCAGGGAGGTCTTCTGGTCAATGTTTTAGCATAGACCAGTATGAGCATGTCCAGCTTCTGCACTGCAGTGAAGCACAGAAATGCTCAATCCAGCTTTAAATGAGCTGGCTTGGCTACCGGAAGCAATCTAGCAGCAGCAGCAGCACAGAGCTCAATGCTGACTAATTTACCCTGCTGAGAAGAATGGATGACCTCACAGGCCTTTTTCCGTCTCTAATTTGTATGATAATAGCATAAAATTATATAGCTTCTGCACACCCCCAGGCTCTCTCTTCATTATCCTAAAGCACTGCAGATTATCTGTGTTGTGTGGGCAACACATCCGTTGCTGAACATTGGGCAAAACTATGAGTACTGGATCCAGACCTCAACTTCCTCAGATCTACTCAGACTGGACTACTGCAAGCAAGACAGCTCAGTAAACTGCCCTTCATTCTCCTTGAATAGATATGCCCCCACTATCAGGCCCTGCCCCTTCCTTTTTCAGACCAGATAAGTGTGGTAGCCAGAAATGCCCTATTAGTAGCCTCTAAGTCCTTCATTCATCAATCTGTCCATGCTGAGACATGGGTAGCTAAATTCAGCCTTAAATTACAAGCTCCCATTAGCCATACCCAAGTGTCTAAGTTCACATAATTGTCCCGATGTGCATGTAACTGGCACAAATGACAAGTGAAACGTGACATTGTCTACAAGACAATTCAACCCCAGCTGGGCCCC